>NW_027149822.1:714139-1071209 GCF_031143425.1 Pleurodeles waltl | reverse complement strand
TCGCAAAAAACACCTGTTTTCTTCCAAAAATTTGGATGTGTCCACGTTGCGCTTTGGGGCGTTTCCTGACGCGGGCGCTAGGCCTACCCACACAAGTGAGTTATCATTTTTATCGGGAGACTTGGAGGAACGCTGGGTGGAAGGAAATTTGTGGCTCCTCTCAGATTCCAGAACTTTCTGCCACAGAAATGTGAGGAACATGTGTTTTTTTAGCCAAATTTTGAGGTTTGCAAAGGATTCTGGGTAACAGAACATGGTCCGAGCCCCGCAAGTCACCCCTCCTTGGATTCCCCTAGGTCTCTAGTTTTCAGAAATGCACAGGTTTGGTAGGGTTCCCTAGATGCCGGCTGAGTTAGAGGCCAAAATCTACAGGTAGGCACTTCGCAAAAAACACCTGTTTTCTTCCAAAAATTTGGATGTGTCCACGTTGCGCTTTGGGGCGTTTCCTGTCGCGGGCGCTAGGCCTACCCACACAAGTGAGGTTTCATTTTCATCGGGAGACTTGGGGGAACGCTGGGTGGAAGGAAATTTGTGGCTCCTCTCAGATTCCAGAACTTTCTGCCACAGAAATGTGAGGAACATGTGTTTTTTTAGCCAAATTTTGAGGTTTGCAAAGGATTCTGAGTAACAGAACCTGGTCCGAGCCCCGCAAGTCACCCCTCCTTGGATTCCCCTAGGTTTCTAGTTTTCAGAAATGCACAGGTTTGGTAGGGTTCCCTAGGTGCCGGCTGAGCTAGAGGCCAAAATCTACAGGTAGGCACTTCGCAAAAAACACCTCTGTTTTCTTCCAAAAATTTGGATGTGTCCACGTTGCGCTTTGGGGCGTTTCCTGTCGCGGGCGCTAGGCCTACCCACACAAGTGAGGTATCATTTTTATCGGGAGACTTGGGGGAACGCTGGGTGGAAGGAAATTTGTGGCTCCTCTCAGATTCCAGAACTTTCTGCCACAGAAATCTGAGGAACATGTGTTTTTTTAGCCAATTTTGAGGTTTGCAAAGGATTCTGGGTAACAGAACCTGGTCAGACCCCCGCAAGTCACCCCTCCTTGTATTCTTCTACGTCTCTAGTTTTCAGAAATGCACAGGTTTGGTAGGTTTCCCTAGGTGCCGGCTGAGCTAGAGGCCAAAATCTACAGGTAGGCACTTCGCAAAAAACACCTCTGTTTTCGTCCAAAAATTTGGATGTGTCCACGTTGCGCTTTGAGTAATTTCCTGTCGCGGGCGCTAGGCCTACCCACACAAGTGAGGTATCATTTTTATCGGGAGACTTGGGGGAACGCTGGGTGGAAGGAAATTTGTGGCTCCTCTCAGATTCCAGAACTTTCTGCCACAGAAATGTGAGGAACATGTGTTTTTTTAGCCACATTTTGAGGTTTGCAAAGGATTCTGGGTAACAGAACCTGGTCCGAGCCCCGCAAGTCACCCCTCCTTGGATTCCCCTAGGTCTCTAGTTTTCAGAAATGCACAGGTTTGGTAGGTTTCCCTAGGTGCCGGCTGAGCTAGAGGCCAAAATCTACAGGTAGGCACTTTGCAAAAAACACCTGTTTTCTTAAAAAAATTTGGATGTGTCCACGTTGCGCTTTGGGGCGTTTCCTGTCGCGGGCGCTAGGCATACCCACACAAGTGAGGTATCATTTTTATCGGGAGACTTGGAGGAACGCTGGGTGGAAGGAAATTTGTGGCTCCTCTCAGATTCCAGAACTTTCTGCCACAGAAATGTGAGGAACATGTGTTTTTTTAGCCAAATTTTGAGGTTTATAAAGGATTCTGGGTAACAGAACCTGGTCCGAGCCCCGCAAGTCAACCCTCCTTGGATTCCCCTAGGTCTCTAGTTTTCAGAAATGCACAGGTTTGGTAGGGTTCCCTAGGTGCCGGCTGAGCTAGAGGCCAAAATCTACAGGTAGGCACTTCGCAAAAAACACCTGTTTTCTTCCAAAAATTTGGATGTGTCCACGTTGCGCTTTGGGGCGTTTCCTGTCGCGGGCGCTAGGCCTACCCACACAAGTGAGGTATCATTTTTATCGGGAGACTTGGAGGAACGCTGGGTGGAAGGAAATTTGTGGCTCCTCTCAGATTCCAGAACTTTCTGCCACAGAAATGTGAGGAACATGTGTTTTTTTAGCCAAATTTTGATGTTTGCAAAGGATTCTGGGTAACAGAACATGGTCCGAGCCCCGCAAGTCACCCCTCCTTGGATTCCCCTAGGTCTCTAGTTTTCAGAAATGCACAGGTTTGGTAGGGTTCCCTAGATGCCGGCTGACCTAGAGGCCAAAATCTACAGGTAGGCACTTCGCAAAAAACACCTGTTTTCTTCCAAAAATTTGGATGTGTCCACGTTGCGCTTTGGGGCGTTTCCTGTCGCGGGCGCTAGGCCTACCCACACAAGTGAGGTTTCATTTTCATCGGGAGACTTGGGGGAATGCTGGGTGGAAGGAAATTTGTGGCTCCTCTCAGATTCCAGAACTTTCTGCCACAGAAATGTGAGGAACATGTGTTTTTTTAGCCAAATTTTTAGGTTTATAAAGGATTCTGGGTAACAGAACCTGGTCCGAGCCCCGCAAGTCAACCCTCCTTGGATTCCCCTAGGTCTCTAGTTTTCAGAAATGCACAGGTTTGGTAGGGTTCCCTAGGTGCCGGCTGAGCTAGAGGCCAAAATCTACAGGTAGGCACTTCGCAAAAAACACCTGTTTTCTTCCAAAAATTTGGATGTGTCCACGTTGCGCTTTGGGGCGTTTCCTGTCGCGGGCGCTAGGCCTACCCACACAAGTGAGGTATCATTTTTATCGGGAGACTTGGAGGAACGCTGGGTGGAAGGAAATTTGTGGCTCCTCTCAGATTCCAGAACTTTCTGCCACAGAAATGTGAGGAACATGTGTTTTTTTAGCCAAATTTTGAGGTTTATAAAGGATTCTGGGTAACAGAACCTGGTCCGAGCCCCGCAAGTCAACCCTCCTTGGATTCCCCTAGGTCTCTAGTTTTCAGAAATGCACAGGTTTGGTAGGGTTCCCTAGGTGCCGGCTGAGCTAGAGGCCAAAATCTACAGGTAGGCACTTTGCAAAAAACACCTGTTTTCTTCCAAAAATTTGGATGTGTCCACGTTGCGCTTTGGGGCGTTTCCTGTCGCGGGCGCTAGGCCTACCCACACAAGTGAGGTATCATTTTTATCGGGAGACTTGGGGGAACGCT
This sequence comes from Pleurodeles waltl, assembly GCF_031143425.1. NCBI lineage: Eukaryota > Metazoa > Chordata > Amphibia > Caudata > Salamandridae > Pleurodeles > Pleurodeles waltl. Next base: position 1,068,024 of record NW_027149822.1, on the reverse strand, counting down.
GGGTGGAAGGAAATTTGTGGCTCCTCTCAGATTCCAGAACTTTCTGCCACAGAAATGTGAGGAACATGTGTTTTTTTAGCCAAATTTTGAGGTTTGCAAAGGATTCTGGGTAACAGAACCTGGTCTGAGCCCCGCAAGTCACCCCTCCTTGGATTCCCCTAGGTCTCTAGTTTTCAGAAATGCACAGGTTTGGTAGGTTTCCCTAGGTGCCGGCTGAGCTAGAGGCCAAAATCTACAGGTAGGCACTTCGCAAAAAACACCTCTGTTTTCTTCCAAAAATTTGGATGTATCCAAGTTGCGCTTTGGGGCGTTTCCTGTCACGGGCGCTAGGCCTACCCACACAAGTGAGGTATCATTTTTATCGGGAGACTTGGGGGAACGCTGGGTGGAAGGAAATTTGTGGCTCCTCTCAGATTCCAGAACTTTCTGCCACAGAAATGTGAGGAACATGTGTTTTTTTAGCCAAATTTTGAGGTTTGCAAAGGATTCTGGGTAACAGAACCTGGTCCGAGCCCCGCAAGTCACCCCTCCTTGGATTCTTCTAGGTCTCTAGTTTTCAGAAATGCACAGGTTTGGTAGGTTTCCCTAGGTGCCGGCTGAGCTAGAGGCCCAAATCTACAGGTAGGCACTTCGCAAAAAACACCTCTGTTTTCTTCCAAAAATTTGGATGTGTCCACGTTGCACTTTGGGGCGTTTACTGTCGCGGACGCTGGGCCTACCCACACAAGTGAGGTATCATTTTTATCGGGAGACTTGGGGGAACGCTGAGTGGAAGGAAATTTGTGGCTCCTCTCAGATTCCAGAACTTTCTGCCACAGAAATGTGTGGAACATGTGTTTTTTTAGCCAAAATTTGAGGTTTGCAAAGGATTCTCGGTAACAGAACCTGGTCCGAGCCCCGCAAGTCACCCCTCCTTGGATTTCCCTAGGTCTCTACTTTTCAGAAATGCACAGGTTTGGTAGGTTTCCCTAGGTGCCGGCTGAGCTAGAGGCCAAAATCTACAGGTAGGCACTTCGCAAAAAACACCTCTGTTTTCTTCCAAAAATTTGGATGTGTCCACTTTGCGCATTGGGGCGTTTCCTGTCGCGGGAGCTAGGCCTACCCACACAAGTGAGGTATCATTTTTATCGGGAGACTTGGGGGAACGCTGGGTGGAAGGAAATTTGTGGCTCCTCTCAGATTCCAGAACTTTCTGCCACAGAAATGTGAGGAACATGTGTTTTTTTAGCCAATTTTGAGGTTTGCAAAGGATTCTGGGTAACAGAACCTGGTCCGAGCCCCGCAAGTCACCCCTCCTTGTATTCTTCTATGTCTCTAGTTTTCAGAAATGCACAGGTTTGGTAGGTTTCCCTAGGTGTCGGCTGAGCTAGAGGCCAAAATCTACAGGTAGGCACTTCGCAAAAAACACCTCTGTTTTCTTCCAAAAATTTGGATGTGTCCACGTTGCGCTTTGAGTCGTTTCCTGTCGCCGGCGCTAGGCCTACCCACACAAGTGAGGTATCATTTTTATCGGGAGACTTGGGGGAACGCTGGGTGGAAGGAAATTTGTGGCTCCTCTCAGATTCCAGAACTTTCTGCCACAGAAATGTGAGGAACATGTGTTTTTTTAGCCACATTTTGAGGTTTGCAAAGGATTCTGGGTAACAGAACCTGGTCCGAGCCCCGCAAGTCACCCCTCCTTGGATTCCCCTAGGTCTCTAGTTTTCAGAAATGCACAGGTTTGGTAGGTTTCCCTAGGTGCCGGCTGAGCTAGAGGCCAAAATCTACAGGTAGGCACTTTGCAAAAAACACCTGTTTTCTTAAAAAAATGTGGATGTGTCCATGTTGCGCTTTGGGGCGTTTCCTGTCGCGGGCACTAGGCCTACCCACACAAGTGAGGTATCATTTTTATCGGGAGACTTGGAGGAACGCTGGGTGGAAGGAAATTTGTGGCTCCTCTCAGATTCCAGAACTTTTTGCCACAGAAATGTGAGGAACATGTGTTTTTTTAGCCAAATTTTGAGGTTTGCAAAGGATTCTGGGTAACAGAACCTGGTCCGAGCCCCGCAAGTCACCCCTCCTTGGATTCCCCTAGGTCTCTAGTTTTCAGAAATGCACAGGTTTGGTAGGGTTCCCTAGGTGCCGGCTGAGCTAGAGGCCAAAATCTACAGGTAGGCACTTCGCAAAAAACACCTGTTTTCTTCCAAAAATTTGGATGTGTCCACGTTGCGCTTTGGGGCGTTTCCTGTCGCGGGCGCTAGGCCTACCCACACAAGTGAGGTATCATTTTTATCGGGAGACTTGGAGGAACGCTGGGTGGAAGGAAATTTGTGGCTCCTCTCAGATTCCAGAACTTTCTGCCACAGAAATGTGAGGAACATGTGTTTTTTTAGCCAAATTTTGAGGTTTGCAAAGGATTCTGGGTAACAGAACCTGGTCCGAGCCCCGCAAGTCACCCCTCCTTGGATTCCCCTAGGTCTCTAGTTTTCAGAAATGCACAGGTTTGGTAGGGTTCCCTAGGTGCCGGCTGAGCTAGAGGCCAAAATCTACAGGTAGGCACTTCGCAAAAAACACCTGTTTTCTTCCAAAAATTTGGATGTGTCCACGTTGCGCTTTGGGGCGTTTCCTGTCGCGGGCGCTAGGCCTACCCACACAAGTGAGGTTTCATTTTCATCGGGAGACTTGGGGGAACGCTGGGTGGAAGGAAATTTGTGGCTCCTCTCAGATTCCAGAACTTTCTGCCACAGAAATGTGAGGAACATGTGTTTTTTTAGCCAAATTTTGAGGTTTGCAAAGGATTCTGGGTAACAGAACCTGGTCCGAGGCCCCAAGTCACCCCTCCTTGGATTCCCCTAGGTTTCTAGTTTTCAGAAATGCACAGGTTTGGTAGGGTTCCCTAGGTGCCGGCTGAGCTAGAGGCCAAAATCTACAGGTAGGCACTTTGCAAAAAACACCTCTGTTTTCTTCCAAAAATTTGGATGTGTCCACGTTGCGCTTTGGGGCGTTTCCTGTCGCGGGCTCTAGGCCTACCCACACAAGTGAGGTATCATTTTTATCGGGAGACTTGGGGGAACGCTGGGTGGAAGGAAATTTGTGGCTCCTCTCAGATTCCAGAACTTTCTGCCACAGAAATGTGAGGAACATGTGTTTTTTTAGCCAAATTTTGAGGTTTGCAAAGGATTCTGGGTAACAGAACCTGGTCCGAGCCCCGCAAGTCACCCCTCCTTGGATTCCCCTAGGTCTCTAGTTTTCAGAAATGCACAGGTTTGGTAGGTTTCCCTAGGTGCCGGCTGAGCTAGAGGCCAAAATCTACAGGTAGGCACTTCGCAAAAAACACCTCTGTTTTCTTCCAAAAATTTGGATGTATCCAAGTTGCGCTTTGGGGCGTTTCCTGTCACGGGCGCTAGGCCTACCCACACAAGTGAGTTATCATTTTTATCGGGAGACTTGGGGGAACGCTGGGTGGAATGAAATTTGTGGCTCCTCTCAGATTCCAGAACTTTCTGCCACAGAAATGTGAGGAACATGGGTTTTTTTAGCCAAATTTTGAGGTTTGCAAAGGATTCTGGGTAACAGAACCTGGTCCGAGCCCCGCAAGTCACCCCTCCTTGGATTCTTCTAGGTCTCTAGTTTTCAGAAATGCACAGGTTTGGTAGGTTTCCCTAGGTGCCTGCTGAGCTAGAGGCCAAAATCTACAGGTAGGCACTTCGCGAAAAAACACCTCTGTTTTCTTCACAAAATTTGGATGTGTCCACGTTGCACTTTGGGGCGTTTCCTGTCGCGGACGCTTGGGGTACCCACACAAGTGAGGTATCATTTTTATCGGGAGACTTGGGGGAACGCTGAGTGGAAGGAAATTTGTGGCTCCTCTCAGATTCCAGAACTTTCTGCCACAGAAATGTGTGGAACATGTGTTTTTTTTGCCAAAATTTGAGGTTTTCAAAGGATTCTCGGTAACAGAACCTGGTCCGAGCCCCGCAAGTCACCCCTCCTTGGATTTCCCTAGGTCTCTACTTTTCAGAAATGCACAGGTTTGGTAGGTTTCCCTAGGTGCTGGCTGAGCTAGAGGCCAAAATCTACAGGTAGGCACTTCACAAAAAACACCTCTGTTTTCTTCCAAAAATGTGGATGTGTCCACGTTGCGCTTTGAGTCGTTTCCTGTCGCGGGCGCTAGGCCTACCCACACAAGTGAGGTATCATTTTTATCGGGAGACTTGGGGGAACGCTGGGTGGAAGGAAATTTGTGGCTCCTCTCAGATTCCAGAACTTTCTGCCACAGAAATATGAGGATCATGTGTTTTTTTAGCCAAATATTGAGGTTTGCAAAGGATTCTGGGAAACAGAACCTGGTCCGAGCCCCGCAAGTCACCCCTCCTTGGATTCTCCTAGGTCTCTAGTTTTCAGAAATGCACAGGTTTGGTAGGTTTCCCTAGGTGCCGGCTGAGCTAGAGGCCAAAATCTACAGGTAGGCACTTCGCAAAAAACACCTCTGTTTTCTTCCAAAAATTTGGATGTGTCCACGTTTGGCTTTGAGTCGTTTCCTGTCGCGGGCGCTAGGCCTACCCACACAAGTGAGGTATAATTTTTATCGGGAGACTTGGGGGAACGCTGGGTGGAAGGAAATTTGTGGCTCCTCTCAGATTCCAGAACTTTCTGCCACAGAAATATGAGGAACATGTGTTTTTTTTAGCCAAATTTTGAGGTTTGCAAAGGATTCTGGGTAACAGAACCTGGTCCGAGCCCCCCAAGTCACCCCTCCCTGGATTCCCCTTGGTCTCTATTTTTCAGAAATGCACAGGTTTGGTAGGTTTCCCTAGGTGCCGGCTGAGCTAGAGGCCAAAATCTACAGGTTGGCACTTCGCAAAAAACACCTCTGTTTTCTTCCAAAAATTTGGATGTGTCCACGTTGCGCTTTGGGGCGTTACCTGTCGCGAGCGCTAGGCCTACCCACACAAGTGAGGTATCATTTTTATCGGGAGACTTGGGGGAACGCTGGGTGGAAGGAAATTCGTGGCTCCTCTCAGATTCCAGAACTTTCTGCCACAGAAATGTGAGGAACATGTCTTTTTTTTAGCCAAATTTTGAGGTTTGCAAAGGATTCTGGGTAACAGAACCTGGTCCGAGCCCCGCAAGTCACCCCTCCTTGGATTCTCCTAGGTCTCTAGTTTTCAGAAATGCACAGGTTTGGTAGGTTTCCCTAGGTGCCGGCTGAGCTAGAGGCCAAAATCTACAGGTAGGCACTTCGCAAAAAACACCTCTGTTTTCTTCCAAAAATTTGGATGTGTCCACGTTTGGCTTTGAGTCGTTTCCTGTCGCGGGCGCTAGGCCTACCCACACAAGTGAGGTATCATTTTTATCGGGAGACTTGGGGGAACGCTGGGTGGAAGGAAATTTGTGGCTCCTCTCAGATTCCAGAACTTTCTGCCACAGAAATGTGAGGAACATGTGTTTTTTTTAGCCAAATTTTGAGGTTTGCAAAGGTTTCTGGGTAACAGAACCTGGTCCGAGCCCCGCAAGTCACCCCTCCTTGGATTCTTCTAGGTCTCTAGTTTTCAGAAATGCACAGGTTTGGTAGGTTTCCCTAGGTGCCGGCTGAGCTAGATTCCAAAATCTACAGGTAGGCACTTCGCAAAAAACACCTCTGTTTTCTTCCAAAAATGTGGATGTGTCCACGTTGCGCTTTGAGTCGTTTCCTGTCGCGGGCACTAGGCCTACCCACACAAGTGAGGTATCATTTTTATCAGGAGACTTGGGGGAACGCTGGGTGGAAGGAAATTTGTGGCGCCTCTCAGATTCCAGAACTTTCTGCCACAGAAATATGAGGATCATGTGTTTTTTTAGCCAAATATTGAGGTTTGCAAAGGATTCTGGGTAACAGAACCTGGTCCGAGCCCCGCAAGTCACCCCTCCTTGGATTCTCCTAGGTCTCTAGTTTTCAGAAATGCACAGGTTTGGTAGGTTTCCCTAGGTGCCGGCTGAGCTAGAGGCCAAAATCTACAGGTAGGCACTTCGCAAAAAACACCTCTGTTTTCTTCCAAAAATTTGGATGTGTCCACGTTTGGCTTTGAGTCGTTTCCTGTCGCGGGCGCTAGGCCTACCCACACAAGTGAGGTATCATTTTTATCGGGAGACTTGGGGGAACGCTGGGTGGAAGGAAATTTGTGGCTCCTCTCAGATTCCAGAACTTTCTGCCACAGAAATGTGAGGAACATGTGTTTTTTTTAGCCAAATTTTGAGGTTTGCAAAGGTTTCTGGGTAACAGAACCTGGTCCGAGCCCCGCAAGTCACCCCTCCTTGGATTCTTCTAGGTCTCTAGTTTTCAGAAATGCACAGGTTTGGTAGGTTTCCCTAGGTGCCGGCTGAGCTAGATTCCAAAATCTACAGGTAGGCACTTCGCAAAAAACACCTCTGTTTTCTTCCAAAAATGTGGATGTGTCCACGTTGCGCTTTGAGTCGTTTCCTGTCGCGGGCACTAGGCCTACCCACACAAGTGAGGTATCATTTTTATCAGGAGACTTGGGGGAACGCTGGGTGGAAGGAAATTTGTGGCGCCTCTCAGATTCCAGAACTTTCTGCCACAGAAATGTGAGGAACATGTGTTTTTTTAGCCAAATTTTGAGGTTTGCAAAGGATTCTGGGTAACAGAACCTGGTCCGAGCCCCGCAAGTCACCCCTCCTTGGATTCTCCTAGGTCTCTAGTTTTCAGAAATGCACAGGTTTGGTAGGTTTCCCTAGGGGCCGGCTGAGATAGACGCCAAAATCTACAGGTAGGCACTTCGCAAAAAACACCTCTGTTTTCTTCCAAAAATGTGGATGTGTCCACGTTTGGCTTTGAGTCGTTTCCTGTCGTGGGCGCTAGGCCTACCCACACAAGTGAGATATCATTTTTATGGGGAGACTTGGGGGAACGCTGGGTGGAAGGAAATTTGTGGCTCCTCTCAGATTCCAGAACTTTCTGCCACAGAAATGTGAGCAACATGTGTTTTTTTTAGCCAAATTTTGAGGTTTGCAAAGGATTCTGGGTAACAGAACCTGGTCCGAGCCCCGCAAGTCACCCCTCCTTGGATTCCCCTAGGTCTCTAGTTTTCAGAAATGCACAGGTTTGGTAGGTTTCCCTAGGTGCCGGCTGAGCTAGAGGCCAAAATCTACAGGTAGGCACTTTGCAAAAAACACCTCTGTTTTCTTCCAAAAATTTGGATGTGTCCACGTTTGGCTTTGAGTCGTTTCCTGTCGGGGGCGCTAGGCCTACCCACACAAGTGAGGTATCATTTTTATCGGGAGACTTGGGGGAACGATGGGTTGAAGGAAATTTGTGGCTCCTCTCAGATTCCAGAACTTTTTGCCACAGAAATGTGAGGAACATGTGTTTTTTTAGCCAAATTATGAGGTTTGCAAAGGATTCTGGGTAACAGAACCTGGTCCGAGCCCCGCAAGTCACCCCTCCTTGGATTCCCCTAGGTCTCTAGTTTTCAGAAATGCACAGGTTTGGTAGGTTTCCCTAGGTGCCGGCTGAGCTAGAGGCCAAAATCTACAGGTAGGCACTTCGCAAAAAACACCTCTGTTTTCTTCCAAAAATTTGGATGTGTCCACGTTGCGCTTTGGGGCGTTTCCTGTCGCGGGCGCTAGGCCTACCCACACAAGTGAGGTATCATTTTTATCGGGAGACTTGGGGGAACGCTGGGTGGAAGGAAATTTGTGGCTCCTCTCAGATTCCAGAACTTTCTGCCACAGAAATGTGAGGAACATGTGTTTTTTTAGCAAAATTTTGAGGTTTGCAAAGGATTCTGGGTAACAGAACCTGGTCCGAGCCCCGCAAGTCACCCCTCCTTGGATTCTCCTAGGTTTCTAGTTTTCAGAAATGCACAGGTTTGGTAGGTTTCCCTAGGTGCCGGCTGAGCTAGAGGCCAAAATCTACAGGTAGGCACTTCGCAAAAAACACCTGTTTTCTTCCAAAAATTTGGATGTGTCTACGTTGCGCTTTGGGGCGTTTCCTGTCGCGGGCGCTAGGCCTACCCACACAAGTGAGGTATCATTTATATTGGGAGACTTTGGGGAACGCTGGGTGGAAGGAAATTTGTGGCTCCTCTCAGATTCCAGAACTTTCTGCCACAGAAATGTGAGGAACATGTGTTTTTTTAGCCAAATTTTGAGGTTTGCAAAGGATTCTGGGTAACAGAACCTGGTCCGAGCCCCCGCAAGTCACCCCTCCTTGGATTCTTCTAGGTCTCTAGTTTTCAGAAATGCACAGGTTTGGTAGGTTTCCCTAGGTGCCGGCTGAGCTAGAGGCCAAAATCTACAGGTAGGCACTTCGCAAAAAACACCTCTGTTTTCTTCCAAAAATTTGGATGTGTCCACGTTGCGCTTTGAGTCGTTTCCTGTCGCGGGCGCTAGGCCTACCCACACAAGTGAGGTATCATTTTTATCGGGAGACTTGGGGGAACGCTGGGTGAAAGGAAATTTGTGGCTCCTCTCAGATTCTAGAACTTTCTGCCACAGAAATGTGAGGAACATGTGTTTTTTTAGCCACGTTTTGAGGTTTGCAAAGGATTCTGGGAAACAGAACCTGGTCCGAGCCCCGCAAGTCACCCCTCCTTGGATTCCCTTACATCTCTAGTTTTCAGAAATGCACAGGTTTGGTAGGTTTCCCTAGGTGCCGGCTGAGCTAGAGGCCAAAATCTACAGGTAGGCACTTCGCAAAAAACACCTGTTTTCTTCCAAAAATTTGGATGTGTCCACGTTGCGCTTTGGGGCGTTTCCTGTCGCGGGCGCTAGGCCTACCCACACAAGTGAGGTATCATTTTTATCGGGAGACTTGGGGGAACGCTGGGTGGAAGGAAATTTGTGGCTCCTCTCAGATTCCAGAACTTTCTGCCACAGAAATGTGAGGAACATGTGTTTTTTTAGCCACATTTTGAGGTTTGCAAAGGATTCTGGGTAACAGAACCTGGTCCGAGACCCGCAAGTCACCCCTCCTTGGAGTCCCCTAGGTCTCTAGTTTTCAGAAATGCACAGGTTTGGTAGGTTTCCCTAGGTGACGGCTGAGCTAGAGGCCAAAATCTACAGGTAGGCACTTCGTAAAAAACACCTCTGTTTTCTTCCAAAAATTTGGATGTGTCCACGTTGCGCTTTGAGTCGTTTCCTGTCGCGGGCGCTAGGCCTACCCACACAAGTGAGGTATAATTTTTATCGGGAGACTTGGGGGAACGCTGGGTGGAAGGAAATTTGTGGCTCCTCCCAGATTCCAGAACTTTCTGCCACAGAAATGTGAGGAACATGTGTTTTTTTAGCCACATTTTGAGGTTTGCAAAGGATTCTGGGAAACAGAACCTGGTCCGAGCCCTGCAAGTCACCCCTCCTTGGATTCCCCTAGGTCTCTAGTTTTCAGAAATGCACAGGTTTGGTAGGTTTCCCTAGGTGCCGGCTGAGCTAGAGGCCAAAACCTACAGGTAGGCACATCGCAAAAAACACCTCTGTTTTCTTCCAAAAATTTGGATGCGTCCACGTTGCGCTTTGGGGCGTTTCCTGTCGCGGGCGCTAGGCCTACCCACACAAGTGAGGTATCATTTTTATCGGGAGACTTGGGGGAATGCTGGGTTGAAGGAAATTTGTGGCTCCTCTCAGATTCCAGAACTTTTTGCCACAGAAATGTGAGGAACATGTATTTTTTTAGCCAAATTATGAGGTTTGCAAAGGATTCTGGGTAACAGAACCTGGTCCGAGCCCCGCAAGTCACCCCTCCTTGGATTCCCCTAGGTCTCTAGTTTTCAGAAATGCACAGGTTTGGTAGGTTTCCCTAGGTGCCGGCTGAGCTAGAGGCCAAAATCTACAGGTAGGCCCTTCGCAAAAAACACCTGTTTTCTTCCAAAAATTTGGATGTGTCCACGTTGCGCTTTGGGGCGTTTCCTGTCGCGGGCGCTAGGCCTACCCACACAAGTGAGGTATCATTTTTATCGGGAGACTTGGGGGAACGCTGGGTGGAAGTAAATTTGTGGCTCCTCTCAGATTCCAGAACTTTCTGCCACAGAAATGTGAGGAACATGTGTTTTTTTAGCCAAATTTTGAGGTTTGCAAAGGATTCTGGGTAACAGAACCTGGTCCAAGCCCAGCAAGTCACCCCTCCTTGGATTCCCCTAGGTCTCTAGTTTTCAGAAATGCACAGGTTTGGTAGGTTTCCCTAGGTGTCGGCTGAGCTAGAGGCCAAAATCTACAGGTAGGCACTTCGTAAAAAACACCTCTGTTTTCTTCCAAAAATTTGGATGTTTCCACGTTGCGCTTTGAGTCGTTTCCTGTCGCGGGCGCTAGGCCTACCCACACAAGTGAGGTATCATTTTTATCGGGAGACTTGGGGGAACGCTGGGTGGAAGGAAATTTGTGGCTCCTCTCAGATTCCAGAACTTTCTGCCACAGAAATGTGAGGAACATGTGTTTTTTTAGCCACATTTTGAGGTTTGCAAAGGATTCTGGGAAACAGAACCTGGTCCGAGCCCCGCAAGTCACCCCTCCTTGGATTCCCCTAGGTCTCTAGTTTTCAGAAATGCACAGGTTTGGTAGGTTTCCCTAGGTGCCGGCTGAGCTAGAGGCCAAAATCTACAGGTAGGCACTTCGCAAAAAACACCTGTTTTCTTCCAAAAATTTGGATGTGTCCACGTTGCGCTTTGGGGCGTTTCCTGTCGCGGACGCTAGGCCTACCCACACAAGTGAGGTACCATTTTTATCGGGAGACTTGGGGGAACGCTGGGTGGAAGGAAATTTGTGGCTCCTCTCAGATTCCAGAACTTTCTGCCACAGAAATGTGAGGAACATGTGTTTTTTTAGCCAAATTTTGAGGTTTGCAAAGGATTCTGGGTAACAGAACCTGGTCCGAGCCCAGCAAGTCACCCCTCCTTGGATTCCCCTAGGTCTCTAGTTTTCAGAAATGCACAGGTTTGGTAGGTTTCCCTAGGTGCCGGCTGAGCTAGAGGCCAAAATCTACAGGTAGGCACTTCGTAAAAAACACCTCTGTTTTCTTCCAAAAATTTGGATGTGTCCACGTTGCGCTTTGAGTCGTTTCCTGTCGCGGGCGCTAGGCCTACCCACACAAGTGAGGTATCATTTTTATCGGGAGACTTGGGGGAACGCTGGGTGGAAGGAAATTTGTGGCTCCTCTCAGATTCCAGAACTTTCTGCCACAGAAATGTGAGGAACATGTGTTTTTTTAGCCAAATGTTGAGGTTTGCAAAGGATTCTGGGTAACAGAACCAGGTCCGAGCCCCACAAGTCACCCCTCCTTGGATTCTTCTAGGTCTCTAGTTTTCAGAAAGGCACAGGTTTGGTATGCTTCCCTAGGTGCCGGCTGAGCTAGAGGCCAAAATCTACAGGTAGGCACTTCGTAAAAAACACCTCTGTTTTCTTCCAAAAATTTGGATGTGTCCACGTTGCGCTTTGAGTCGTTTCCTGTCGCGGGCGCTAGGCCTACCCACACAAGTGAGGTATCATTTTTATCGGGAGACTTGGGGGAACGCTGGGTGGAAGGAAATTTGTGGCTCCTCTCAGATTCCAGAACTTTTTGCTACAGAAATGTGAGGAACATGTGTTTTTTTAGCCAAATTATGAGGTTTGCAAAGGATTCTGGGTAACAGAACCTGGTCCGAGCCCCGCAAGTCACCCCTCCTTGGATTCCCCTAGGTCTCTAGTTTTCAGAAATGCACAGGTTTGGTAGGTTTCCCTAGGTGCCGGCTGAGCTAGAGGCCAAAATCTACAGGTAGGCACTTCGCAAAAAACACCTCTGTTTTCTTCCAAAAATTTGGATGTGTCCACGTTGCGCTTTGGGGCGTTTCCTGTCGCGGGCGCTAGGCCTACCCACACAAGTGAGGTATAATTTTTATCAGGAGACTTGGGGGAACGCTGGGTGGAAGGAAATTTGTGGCTCCTCTCAGATTCCAGAACTTTCTGCCACAGAAATGTGAGGAACATGTGTTTTTTTAGCCACATTTTGAGGTTTGCAAAGGATTCTGGGTAACAGAACCTGGTCCGAGCCCCGCAAGTCACCCCTCCTTGGATTCCCCTAGGTCTCTAGTTTTCAGAAATGCACAGGTTTGGTAGGTTTCCCTAGGTGCCGGCTGAGCTAGAGGCCAAAATCTACAGGTAGGCACTTTGCAAAAAACACCTGTTTTCTTAAAAAAATTTGGATGTGTCCACGTTGCGCTTTGGGGCGTTTCCTGTCGCGGGCGCTAGGCATACCCACACAAGTGAGGTATCATTTTTATCGGGAGACTTGGAGGAACGCTGGGTGGAAGGAAATTTGTGGCTCCTCTCAGATTCCAGAACTTTCTGCCACAGAAATGTGAGGAACATGTGTTTTTTTAGCCAAATTTTGAGGTTTATAAAGGATTCTGGGTAACAGAACCTGGTCCGAGCCCCGCAAGTCAACCCTCCTTGGATTCCCCTAGGTCTCTAGTTTTCAGAAATGCACAGGTTTGGTAGGGTTCCCTAGGTGCCGGCTGAGCTAGAGGCCAAAATCTACAGGTAGGCACTTCGCAAAAAACACCTGTTTTCTTCCAAAAATTTGGATGTGTCCACGTTGCGCTTTGGGGCGTTTCCTGTCGCGGGCGCTAGGCCTACCCACACAAGTGAGGTATCATTTTTATCGGGAGACTTGGGGGAACGCTGGGTGGAAGGAAATTTGTGGCTCCTCTCAGATTCCAGAACTTTCTGCCACAGAAATGTGAGGAACATGTGTTTTTTTAGCCAAATTTTGAGGTTTGCAAAGGATTCTGGGTAACAGAACCTGGTCCGAGCCCCGCAAGTCACCCCTCCTTGGATTCCCCTAGGTTTCTAGTTTTCAGAAATGCACAGGTTTGGTAGGGTTCCCTAGGTGCCGGCTGAGCTAGAGGCCAAAATCTACAGGTAGGCACTTCGCAAAAAACACCTCTGTTTTCTTCCAAAAATTTGGAAGTGTCCACGTTGCGCTTTGGGGCGTTTCCTGTCGTGGGCGCTAGGCCTACCCACACAAGTGAGGTATCATTTTTATCGGGAGACTTGGGGGAACGCTGGGTGGAAGGAAATTTGTGGCTCCTCTCAGATTCCAGAACTTTCTGCCACAGAAATGTGAGGAACATGTGTTTTTTTAGCCAATTTTGAGGTTTGCAAAGGATTCTGGGTAACAGAACCTGGTCAGACCCCCGCAAGTCACCCCTCCTTGTATTCTTCTACGTCTCTAGTTTTCAGAAATGCACAGGTTTGGTAGGTTTCCCTAGGTGCCGGCTGAGCTAGAGGCCAAAATCTACAGGTAGGCACTTTGCAAAAAACACCTGTTTTCTTAAAAAAATTTGGATGTGTCCACGTTGCGCTTTGGGGCGTTTCCTGTCGCGGGCGCTAGGCATACCCACACAAGTGAGGTATCATTTTTATCGGGAGACTTGGAGGAACGCTGGGTGGAAGGAAATTTGTGGCTCCTCTCAGATTCCAGAACTTTCTGCCACAGAAATGTGAGGAACATGTGTTTTTTTAGCCAAATTTTGAGGTTTATAAAGGATTCTGGGTAACAGAACCTGGTCCGAGCCCCGCAAGTCAACCCTCCTTGGATTCCCCTAGGTCTCTAGTTTTCAGAAATGCACAGGTTTGGTAGGGTTCCCTAGGTGCCGGCTGAGCTAGAGGCAAAAATCTACAGGTAGGCACTTCGCAAAAAACACCTGTTTTCTTCCAAAAATTTGGATGTGTCCACGTTGCGCTTTGGGGCGTTTCCTGTCGCGGGCGCTAGGCCTACCCACACAAGTGAGGTTTCATTTTCATCGGGAGACTTGGGGGAACGCTGGGTGGAAGGAAATTTGTGGCTCCTCTCAGATTCCAGAACTTTCTGCCACAGAAATGTGAGGAACATGTGTTTTTTTAGCCAAATTTTGAGGTTTGCAAAGGATTCTGAGTAACAGAACCTGGTCCGAGCCCCGCAAGTCACCCCTCCTTGGATTCCCCTAGGTTTCTAGTTTTCAGAAATGCACAGGTTTGGTAGGGTTCCCTAGGTGCCGGCTGAGCTAGAGGCCAAAATCTACAGGTAGGCACTTCGCAAAAAACACCTCTGTTTTCTTCCAAAAATTTGGATGTGTCCACGTTGCACTTTGGGGCGTTTCCTGTCGCGGGCGCTAGGCCTACCCACACAAGTGAGGTATCATTTTTATCGGGAGACTTGGGGGAACGCTGGGTGGAAGGAAATTTGTGGCTCCTCTCAGATTCCAGAACTTTCTGCCACAGAAATCTGAGGAACATGTGTTTTTTTAGCCAATTTTGAGGTTTGCAAAGGATTCTGGGTAACAGAACCTGGTCAGACCCCCGCAAGTCACCCCTCCTTGTATTCTTCTACGTCTCTAGTTTTCAGAAATGCACAGGTTTGGTAGGTTTCCCTAGGTGCCGGCTGAGCTAGAGGCCAAAATCTACAGGTAGGCACTTCGCAAAAAACACCTCTGTTTTCGTCCAAAAATTTGGATGTGTCCACGTTGCGCTTTGAGTCATTTCCTGTCGCGGGCGCTAGGCCTACCCACACAAGTGAGGTATCATTTTTATCGGGAGACTTGGGGGAACGCTGGGTGGAAGGAAATTTGTGGCTCCTCTCAGATTCCAGAACTTTCTGCCACAGAAATGTGAGGAACATGTGTTTTTTTAGCCACATTTTGAGGTTTGCAAAGGATTCTGGGTAACAGAACCTGGTCCGAGCCCCGCAAGTCACCCCTCCTTGGATTCCCCTAGGTCTCTAGTTTTCAGAAATGCACAGGTTTGGTAGGTTTCCCTAGGTGCCGGCTGAGCTAGAGGCCAAAATCTACAGGTAGGCACTTTGCAAAAAACACCTGTTTTCTTAAAAAAATTTGGATGTGTCCACGTTGCGCTTTGGGGCGTTTCCTGTCGCGGGCGCTAGGCATACCCACACAAGTGAGGTATCATTTTTATCGGGAGACTTGGAGGAACGCTGGGTGGAAGGAAATTTGTGGCTCCTCTCAGATTCCAGAACTTTCTGCCACAGAAATGTGAGGAACATGTGTTTTTTTAGCCAAATTTTGAGGTTTATAAAGGATTCTGGGTAACAGAACCTGGTCCGAGCCCCGCAAGTCAACCCTCCTTGGATTCCCCTAGGTCTCTAGTTTTCAGAAATGCACAGGTTTGGTAGGGTTCCCTAGGTGCCGGCTGAGCTAGAGGCCAAAATCTACAGGTAGGCACTTCGCAAAAAACACCTGTTTTCTTCCAAAAATTTGGATGTGTCCACGTTGCGCTTTGGGGCGTTTCCTGTCGCGGGCGCTAGGCCTACCCACACAAGTGAGGTATCATTTTTATCGGGAGACTTGGGGGAACGCTGGGTGGAAGGAAATTTGTGGCTCCTCTCAGATTCCAGAACTTTCTGCCACAGAAATGTGAGGAACATGTGTTTTTTTAGCCAAATTTTGAGGTTTGCAAAGGATTCTGGGTAACAGAACCTGGTCCGAGCCCCGCAAGTCACCCCTCCTTGGATTCCCCTAGGTTTCTAGTTTTCAGAAATGCACAGGTTTGGTAGGGTTCCCTAGGTGCCGGCTGAGCTAGAGGCCAAAATCTACAGGTAGGCACTTCGCAAAAAACACCTCTGTTTTCTTCCAAAAATTTGGAAGTGTCCACGTTGCGCTTTGGGGCGTTTCCTGTCGTGGGCGCTAGGCCTACCCACACAAGTGAGGTATCATTTTTATCGGGAGACTTGGGGGAACGCTGGGTGGAAGGAAATTTGTGGCTCCTCTCAGATTCCAGAACTTTCTGCCACAGAAATGTGAGGAACATGTGTTTTTTTAGCCAATTTTGAGGTTTGCAAAGGATTCTGGGTAACAGAACCTGGTCAGACCCCCGCAAGTCACCCCTCCTTGTATTCTTCTACGTCTCTAGTTTTCAGAAATGCACAGGTTTGGTAGGTTTCCCTAGGTGCCGGCTGAGCTAGAGGCCAAAATCTACAGGTAGGCACTTCGCAAAAAACACCTCTGTTTTCTTCCAAAAATTTGGATGTGTCCACGTTGCGCATTCAGTCATTTCCTGTCGCGGGCGCTAGGCCTACCCACACAAGTGAGGTATCATTTTTATCGGGAGACTTGGGGGAACGCTGGGTGGAAGGAAATTTGTGGCTCCTCTCAGATTCCAGAACTTTCTGCCACAGAAATGTGAGGAACATGTGTATTTTTAGCCACATTTTGAGGTTTGCAAAGGATTCTGGGTAACAGAACCTGGTCCGAGCCCCGCAAGTCACCCCTCCTTGGATTCCCCTAGGTTTCTAGTTTTCAGAAATGCACAGGTTTGGTAGGGTTCCCTAGGTGCCGGCTGAGCTAGAGGCAAAAATCTACAGGTAGGCACTTCGCAAAAAACACCTGTTTTCTTCCAAAAATTTGGATGTGTCCACGTTGCGCTTTGGGGCGTTTCCTGACGCGGGCGCTAGGCCTACCCACACAAGTGAGTTATCATTTTTATCGGGAGACTTGGAGGAACGCTGGGTGGAAGGAAATTTGTGGCTCCTCTCAGATTCCAGAACTTTCTGCCACAGAAATGTGAGGAACATGTGTTTTTTTTAGCCAAATTTTGAGGTTTGCAAAGGATTCTGGGTAACAGAACATGGTCCGAGCCCCGCAAGTCACCCCTCCTTGGATTCCCCTAGGTCTCTAGTTTTCAGAAATGCACAGGTTTGGTAGGGTTCCCTAGATGCCGGCTGAGCTAGAGGCCAAAATCTACAGGTAGGCACTTTGCAAAAAACACCTGTTTTCTTCCAAAAATTTGGATGTGTCCACGTTGCGCTTTGGGGCGTTTCCTGTCGCGGGCGCTAGGCCTACCCACACAAGTGAGGTTTCATTTTCATCGGGAGACTTGGGGGAACGCTGGGTGGAAGGAAATTTGTGGCTCCTCTCAGATTCCAGAACTTTCTGCCACAGAAATGTGAGGAACATGTGTTTTTTTAGCCAAATTTTGAGGTTTGCAAAGGATTCTGAGTAACAGAACCTGGTCCGAGCCCCGCAAGTCACCCCTCCTTGGATTCCCCTAGGTTTCTAGTTTTCAGAAATGCACAGGTTTGGTAGGGTTCCCTAGGTGCCGGCTGAGCTAGAGGCCAAAATCTACAGGTAGGCACTTCGCAAAAAACACCTCTGTTTTCTTCCAAAAATTTGGATGTGTCCACGTTGCGCTTTGGGGCGTTTCCTGTCGCGGGCGCTAGGCCTACCCACACAAGTGAGGTATCATTTTTATCGGGAGACTTGGGGGAACGCTGGGTGGAAGGAAATTTGTGGCTCCTCTCAGATTCCAGAACTTTCTGCCACAGAAATCTGAGGAACATGTGTTTTTTTAGCCAATTTTGAGGTTTGCAAAGGATTCTGGGTAACAGAACCTGGTCAGACCCCCGCAAGTCACCCCTCCTTGTATTCTTCTACGTCTCTAGTTTTCAGAAATGCACAGGTTTGGTAGGTTTCCCTAGGTGCCGGCTGAGCTAGAGGCCAAAATCTACAGGTAGGCACTTCGCAAAAAACACCTCTGTTTTCGTCCAAAAATTTGGATGTGTCCACGTTGCGCTTTGAGTCATTTCCTGTCGCGGGCGCTAGGCCTACCCACACAAGTGAGGTATCATTTTTATCGGGAGACTTGGGGGAACGCTGGGTGGAAGGAAATTTGTGGCTCCTCTCAGATTCCAGAACTTTCTGCCACAGAAATGTGAGGAACATGTGTTTTTTTAGCCACATTTTGAGGTTTGCAAAGGATTCTGGGTAACAGAACCTGGTCCGAGCCCCGCAAGTCACCCCTCCTTGGATTCCCCTAGGTCTCTAGTTTTCAGAAATGCACAGGTTTGGTAGGTTTCCCTAGGTGCCGGCTGAGCTAGAGGCCAAAATCTACAGGTAGGCACTTTGCAAAAAACACCTGTTTTCTTAAAAAAATTTGGATGTGTCCACGTTGCGCTTTGGGGCGTTTCCTGTCGCGGGCGCTAGGCATACCCACACAAGTGAGGTATCATTTTTATCGGGAGACTTGGAGGAACGCTGGGTGGAAGGAAATTTGTGGCTCCTCTCAGATTCCAGAACTTTCTGCCACAGAAATGTGAGGAACATGTGTTTTTTTAGCCAAATTTTGAGGTTTATAAAGGATTCTGGGTAACAGAACCTGGTCCGAGCCCCGCAAGTCAACCCTCCTTGGATTCCCCTAGGTCTCTAGTTTTCAGAAATGCACAGGTTTGGTAGGGTTCCCTAGGTGCCGGCTGAGCTAGAGGCCAAAATCTACAGGTAGGCACTTCGCAAAAAACACCTGTTTTCTTCCAAAAATTTGGATGTGTCCACGTTGCGCTTTGGGGCGTTTCCTGTCGCGGGCGCTAGGCCTACCCACACAAGTGAGGTATCATTTTTATCGGGAGACTTGGGGGAACGCTGGGTGGAAGGAAATTTGTGGCTCCTCTCAGATTCCAGAACTTTCTGCCACAGAAATGTGAGGAACATGTGTTTTTTTAGCCAAATTTTGAGGTTTGCAAAGGATTCTGGGTAACAGAACCTGGTCCGAGCCCCGCAAGTCACCCCTCCTTGGATTCCCCTAGGTTTCTAGTTTTCAGAAATGCACAGGTTTGGTAGGGTTCCCTAGGTGCCGGCTGAGCTAGAGGCCAAAATCTACAGGTAGGCACTTCGCAAAAAACACCTCTGTTTTCTTCCAAAAATTTGGAAGTGTCCACGTTGCGCTTTGGGGCGTTTCCTGTCGTGGGCGCTAGGCCTACCCACACAAGTGAGGTATCATTTTTATCGGGAGACTTGGGGGAACGCTGGGTGGAAGGAAATTTGTGGCTCCTCTCAGATTCCAGAACTTTCTGCCACAGAAATGTGAGGAACATGTGTTTTTTTAGCCAATTTTGAGGTTTGCAAAGGATTCTGGGTAACAGAACCTGGTCAGACCCCCGCAAGTCACCCCTCCTTGTATTCTTCTACGTCTCTAGTTTTCAGAAATGCACAGGTTTGGTAGGTTTCCCTAGGTGCCGGCTGAGCTAGAGGCCAAAATCTACAGGTAGGCACTTCGCAAAAAACACCTCTGTTTTCTTCCAAAAATTTGGATGTGTCCACGTTGCGCATTCAGTCATTTCCTGTCGCGGGCGCTAGGCCTACCCACACAAGTGAGGTATCATTTTTATCGGGAGACTTGGGGGAACGCTGGGTGGAAGGAAATTTGTGGCTCCTCTCAGATTCCAGAACTTTCTGCCACAGAAATGTGAGGAACATGTGTATTTTTAGCCACATTTTGAGGTTTGCAAAGGATTCTGGGTAACAGAACCTGGTCCGAGCCCCGCAAGTCACCCCTCCTTGGATTCCCCTAGGTTTCTAGTTTTCAGAAATGCACAGGTTTGGTAGGGTTCCCTAGGTGCCGGCTGAGCTAGAGGCAAAAATCTACAGGTAGGCACTTCGCAAAAAACACCTGTTTTCTTCCAAAAATTTGGATGTGTCCACGTTGCGCTTTGGGGCGTTTCCTGACGCGGGCGCTAGGCCTACCCACACAAGTGAGTTATCATTTTTATCGGGAGACTTGGAGGAACGCTGGGTGGAAGGAAATTTGTGGCTCCTCTCAGATTCCAGAACTTTCTGCCACAGAAATGTGAGGAACATGTGTTTTTTTAGCCAAATTTTGAGGTTTGCAAAGGATTCTGGGTAACAGAACATGGTCCGAGCCCCGCAAGTCACCCCTCCTTGGATTCCCCTAGGTCTCTAGTTTTCAGAAATGCACAGGTTTGGTAGGGTTCCCTAGATGCCGGCTGAGCTAGAGGCCAAAATCTACAGGTAGGCACTTCGCAAAAAACACCTGTTTTCTTCCAAAAATTTGGATGTGTCCACGTTGCGCTTTGGGGCGTTTCCTGTCGCGGGCGCTAGGCCTACCCACACAAGTGAGGTTTCATTTTCATCGGGAGACTTGGGGGAACGCTGGGTGGAAGGAAATTTGTGGCTCCTCTCAGATTCCAGAACTTTCTGCCACAGAAATGTGAGGAACATGTGTTTTTTTAGCCAAATTTTGAGGTTTGCAAAGGATTCTGAGTAACAGAACCTGGTCCGAGCCCCGCAAGTCACCCCTCCTTGGATTCCCCTAGGTTTCTAGTTTTCAGAAATGCACAGGTTTGGTAGGGTTCCCTAGGTGCCGGCTGAGCTAGAGGCCAAAATCTACAGGTAGGCACTTCGCAAAAAACACCTCTGTTTTCTTCCAAAAATTTGGATGTGTCCACGTTGCGCTTTGGGGCGTTTCCTGTCGCGGGCGCTAGGCCTACCCACACAAGTGAGGTATCATTTTTATCGGGAGACTTGGGGGAACGCTGGGTGGAAGGAAATTTGTGGCTCCTCTCAGATTCCAGAACTTTCTGCCACAGAAATCTGAGGAACATGTGTTTTTTTAGCCAATTTTGAGGTTTGCAAAGGATTCTGGGTAACAGAACCTGGTCAGACCCCCGCAAGTCACCCCTCCTTGTATTCTTCTACGTCTCTAGTTTTCAGAAATGCACAGGTTTGGTAGGTTTCCCTAGGTGCCGGCTGAGCTAGAGGCCAAAATCTACAGGTAGGCACTTCGCAAAAAACACCTCTGTTTTCGTCCAAAAATTTGGATGTGTCCACGTTGCGCTTTGAGTCATTTCCTGTCGCGGGCGCTAGGCCTACCCACACAAGTGAGGTATCATTTTTATCGGGAGACTTGGGGGAACGCTGGGTGGAAGGAAATTTGTGGCTCCTCTCAGATTCCAGAACTTTCTGCCACAGAAATGTGAGGAACATGTGTTTTTTTAGCCACATTTTGAGGTTTGCAAAGGATTCTGGGTAACAGAACCTGGTCCGAGCCCCGCAAGTCACCCCTCCTTGGATTCCCCTAGGTCTCTAGTTTTCAGAAATGCACAGGTTTGGTAGGTTTCCCTAGGTGCCGGCTGAGCTAGAGGCCAAAATCTACAGGTAGGCACTTTGCAAAAAACACCTGTTTTCTTAAAAAAATTTGGATGTGTCCACGTTGCGCTTTGGGGCGTTTCCTGTCGCGGGCGCTAGGCATACCCACACAAGTGAGGTATCATTTTTATCGGGAGACTTGGAGGAACGCTGGGTGGAAGGAAATTTGTGGCTCCTCTCAGATTCCAGAACTTTCTGCCACAGAAATGTGAGGAACATGTGTTTTTTTAGCCAAATTTTGAGGTTTATAAAGGATTCTGGGTAACAGAACCTGGTCCGAGCCCCGCAAGTCAACCCTCCTTGGATTCCCCTAGGTCTCTAGTTTTCAGAAATGCACAGGTTTGGTAGGGTTCCCTAGGTGCCGGCTGAGCTAGAGGCCAAAATCTACAGGTAGGCACTTCGCAAAAAACACCTGTTTTCTTCCAAAAATTTGGATGTGTCCACGTTGCGCTTTGGGGCGTTTCCTGTCGCGGGCGCTAGGCCTACCCACACAAGTGAGGTATCATTTTTATCGGGAGACTTGGGGGAACGCTGGGTGGAAGGAAATTTGTGGCTCCTCTCAGATTCCAGAACTTTCTGCCACAGAAATGTGAGGAACATGTGTTTTTTTAGCCAAATTTTGAGGTTTGCAAAGGATTCTGGGTAACAGAACCTGGTCCGAGCCCCGCAAGTCACCCCTCCTTGGATTCCCCTAGGTTTCTAGTTTTCAGAAATGCACAGGTTTGGTAGGGTTCCCTAGGTGCCGGCTGAGCTAGAGGCCAAAATCTACAGGTAGGCACTTCGCAAAAAACACCTCTGTTTTCTTCCAAAAATTTGGAAGTGTCCACGTTGCGCTTTGGGGCGTTTCCTGTCGTGGGCGCTAGGCCTACCCACACAAGTGAGGTATCATTTTTATCGGGAGACTTGGGGGAACGCTGGGTGGAAGGAAATTTGTGGCTCCTCTCAGATTCCAGAACTTTCTGCCACAGAAATGTGAGGAACATGTGTTTTTTTAGCCAATTTTGAGGTTTGCAAAGGATTCTGGGTAACAGAACCTGGTCAGACCCCCGCAAGTCACCCCTCCTTGTATTCTTCTACGTCTCTAGTTTTCAGAAATGCACAGGTTTGGTAGGTTTCCCTAGGTGCCGGCTGAGCTAGAGGCCAAAATCTACAGGTAGGCACTTCGCAAAAAACACCTCTGTTTTCTTCCAAAAATTTGGATGTGTCCACGTTGCGCATTCAGTCATTTCCTGTCGCGGGCGCTAGGCCTACCCACACAAGTGAGGTATCATTTTTATCGGGAGACTTGGGGGAACGCTGGGTGGAAGGAAATTTGTGGCTCCTCTCAGATTCCAGAACTTTCTGCCACAGAAATGTGAGGAACATGTGTATTTTTAGCCACATTTTGAGGTTTGCAAAGGATTCTGGGTAACAGAACCTGGTCCGAGCCCCGCAAGTCACCCCTCCTTGGATTCCCCTAGGTTTCTAGTTTTCAGAAATGCACAGGTTTGGTAGGGTTCCCTAGGTGCCGGCTGAGCTAGAGGCAAAAATCTACAGGTAGGCACTTCGCAAAAAACACCTGTTTTCTTCCAAAAATTTGGATGTGTCCACGTTGCGCTTTGGGGCGTTTCCTGTCGCGGGCGCTAGGCCTACCCACACAAGTGAGTTATCATTTTTATCGGGAGACTTGGAGGAACGCTGGGTGGAAGGAAATTTGTGGCTCCTCTCAGATTCCAGAACTTTCTGCCACAGAAATGTGAGGAACATGTGTTTTTTTAGCCAAATTTTGAGGTTTGCAAAGGATTCTGGGTAACAGAACATGGTCCGAGCCCCGCAAGTCACCCCTCCTTGGATTCCCCTAGGTCTCTAGTTTTCAGAAATGCACAGGTTTGGTAGGGTTCCCTAGGTGCCGGCTGAGCTAGAGGCCAAAATCTACAGGTAGGCACTTCGCAAAAAACACCTCTGTTTTCTTCCAAAAATTTGGATGTGTCCACGTTGCGCTTTGGGGCGTTTCCTGTCGTGGGCGCTAGGCCTACCCACACAAGTGAGGTATCATTTTTATCGGGAGACTTGGGGGAACGCTGGGTGGAAGGAAATTTGTGGCTCCTCTCAGATTCCAGAACTTTCTGCCACAGAAATGTGAGGAACATGTGTTTTTTTAGCCAATTTTGAGGTTTGCAAAGGATTCTGGGTAACAGAACCTGGTCAGACCCCCGCAAGTCACCCCTTCTTGTATTCTTCTACGTCTCTAGTTTTCAGAAATGCACAGGTTTGGTAGGTTTCCCTAGGTGCCGGCTGAGCTAGAGGCCAAAATCTACAGGTAGGCACTTCGCAAAAAACACCTCTGTTTTCTTCCAAAAATTTGGATGTGTCCACGTTGCGCTTTCAGTCATTTCCTGTCGCGGGCGCTAGGCCTACCCACACAAGTGAGGTATCATTTTTATCGGGAGACTTGGGGGAACGATGGGTGGAAGGAAATTTGTGGCTCCTCTCAGATTCCAGAACTTTCTGCCACAGAAATGTGAGGAACATGTGTATTTTTAGCCACATTTTGAGGTTTGCAAAGGATTCTGGGTAACAGAACCTGGTCCGAGCCCCGCAAGTCACCCCTCCTTGGATTCCCCTAGGTTTCTAGTTTTCAGAAATGCACAGGTTTGGTAGGGTTCCCTAGGTGCCGGCTGAGCTAGAGGCAAAAATCTACAGGTAGGCACTTCGCAAAAAACACCTGTTTTCTTCCAAAAATTTGGATGTGTCCACGTTGCGCTTTGGGGCGTTTCCTGACGCGGGCGCTAGGCCTACCCACACAAGTGAGTTATCATTTTTATCGGGAGACTTGGAGGAACGCTGGGTGGAAGGAAATTTGTGGCTCCTCTCAGATTCCAGAACTTTCTGCCACAGAAATGTGAGGAACATGTGTTTTTTTAGCCAAATTTTGAGGTTTGCAAAGGATTCTGGGTAACAGAACATGGTCCGAGCCCCGCAAGTCACCCCTCCTTGGATTCCCCTAGGTCTCTAGTTTTCAGAAATGCACAGGTTTGGTAGGGTTCCCTAGATGCCGGCTGAGTTAGAGGCCAAAATCTACAGGTAGGCACTTCGCAAAAAACACCTGTTTTCTTCCAAAAATTTGGATGTGTCCACGTTGCGCTTTGGGGCGTTTCCTGTCGCGGGCGCTAGGCCTACCCACACAAGTGAGGTTTCATTTTCATCGGGAGACTTGGGGGAACGCTGGGTGGAAGGAAATTTGTGGCTCCTCTCAGATTCCAGAACTTTCTGCCACAGAAATGTGAGGAACATGTGTTTTTTTAGCCAAATTTTGAGGTTTGCAAAGGATTCTGAGTAACAGAACCTGGTCCGAGCCCCGCAAGTCACCCCTCCTTGGATTCCCCTAGGTTTCTAGTTTTCAGAAATGCACAGGTTTGGTAGGGTTCCCTAGGTGCCGGCTGAGCTAGAGGCCAAAATCTACAGGTAGGCACTTCGCAAAAAACACCTCTGTTTTCTTCCAAAAATTTGGATGTGTCCACGTTGCGCTTTGGGGCGTTTCCTGTCGCGGGCGCTAGGCCTACCCACACAAGTGAGGTATCATTTTTATCGGGAGACTTGGGGGAACGCTGGGTGGAAGGAAATTTGTGGCTCCTCTCAGATTCCAGAACTTTCTGCCACAGAAATCTGAGGAACATGTGTTTTTTTAGCCAATTTTGAGGTTTGCAAAGGATTCTGGGTAACAGAACCTGGTCAGACCCCCGCAAGTCACCCCTCCTTGTATTCTTCTACGTCTCTAGTTTTCAGAAATGCACAGGTTTGGTAGGTTTCCCTAGGTGCCGGCTGAGCTAGAGGCCAAAATCTACAGGTAGGCACTTCGCAAAAAACACCTCTGTTTTCGTCCAAAAATTTGGATGTGTCCACGTTGCGCTTTGAGTAATTTCCTGTCGCGGGCGCTAGGCCTACCCACACAAGTGAGGTATCATTTTTATCGGGAGACTTGGGGGAACGCTGGGTGGAAGGAAATTTGTGGCTCCTCTCAGATTCCAGAACTTTCTGCCACAGAAATGTGAGGAACATGTGTTTTTTTAGCCACATTTTGAGGTTTGCAAAGGATTCTGGGTAACAGAACCTGGTCCGAGCCCCGCAAGTCACCCCTCCTTGGATTCCCCTAGGTCTCTAGTTTTCAGAAATGCACAGGTTTGGTAGGTTTCCCTAGGTGCCGGCTGAGCTAGAGGCCAAAATCTACAGGTAGGCACTTTGCAAAAAACACCTGTTTTCTTAAAAAAATTTGGATGTGTCCACGTTGCGCTTTGGGGCGTTTCCTGTCGCGGGCGCTAGGCATACCCACACAAGTGAGGTATCATTTTTATCGGGAGACTTGGAGGAACGCTGGGTGGAAGGAAATTTGTGGCTCCTCTCAGATTCCAGAACTTTCTGCCACAGAAATGTGAGGAACATGTGTTTTTTTAGCCAAATTTTGAGGTTTATAAAGGATTCTGGGTAACAGAACCTGGTCCGAGCCCCGCAAGTCAACCCTCCTTGGATTCCCCTAGGTCTCTAGTTTTCAGAAATGCACAGGTTTGGTAGGGTTCCCTAGGTGCCGGCTGAGCTAGAGGCCAAAATCTACAGGTAGGCACTTCGCAAAAAACACCTGTTTTCTTCCAAAAATTTGGATGTGTCCACGTTGCGCTTTGGGGCGTTTCCTGTCGCGGGCGCTAGGCCTACCCACACAAGTGAGGTATCATTTTTATCGGGAGACTTGGAGGAACGCTGGGTGGAAGGAAATTTGTGGCTCCTCTCAGATTCCAGAACTTTCTGCCACAGAAATGTGAGGAACATGTGTTTTTTTAGCCAAATTTTGATGTTTGCAAAGGATTCTGGGTAACAGAACATGGTCCGAGCCCCGCAAGTCACCCCTCCTTGGATTCCCCTAGGTCTCTAGTTTTCAGAAATGCACAGGTTTGGTAGGGTTCCCTAGATGCCGGCTGACCTAGAGGCCAAAATCTACAGGTAGGCACTTCGCAAAAAACACCTGTTTTCTTCCAAAAATTTGGATGTGTCCACGTTGCGCTTTGGGGCGTTTCCTGTCGCGGGCGCTAGGCCTACCCACACAAGTGAGGTTTCATTTTCATCGGGAGACTTGGGGGAATGCTGGGTGGAAGGAAATTTGTGGCTCCTCTCAGATTCCAGAACTTTCTGCCACAGAAATGTGAGGAACATGTGTTTTTTTAGCCAAATTTTTAGGTTTATAAAGGATTCTGGGTAACAGAACCTGGTCCGAGCCCCGCAAGTCAACCCTCCTTGGATTCCCCTAGGTCTCTAGTTTTCAGAAATGCACAGGTTTGGTAGGGTTCCCTAGGTGCCGGCTGAGCTAGAGGCCAAAATCTACAGGTAGGCACTTCGCAAAAAACACCTGTTTTCTTCCAAAAATTTGGATGTGTCCACGTTGCGCTTTGGGGCGTTTCCTGTCGCGGGCGCTAGGCCTACCCACACAAGTGAGGTATCATTTTTATCGGGAGACTTGGAGGAACGCTGGGTGGAAGGAAATTTGTGGCTCCTCTCAGATTCCAGAACTTTCTGCCACAGAAATGTGAGGAACATGTGTTTTTTTAGCCAAATTTTGAGGTTTATAAAGGATTCTGGGTAACAGAACCTGGTCCGAGCCCCGCAAGTCAACCCTCCTTGGATTCCCCTAGGTCTCTAGTTTTCAGAAATGCACAGGTTTGGTAGGGTTCCCTAGGTGCCGGCTGAGCTAGAGGCCAAAATCTACAGGTAGGCACTTTGCAAAAAACACCTGTTTTCTTCCAAAAATTTGGATGTGTCCACGTTGCGCTTTGGGGCGTTTCCTGTCGCGGGCGCTAGGCCTACCCACACAAGTGAGGTATCATTTTTATCGGGAGACTTGGGGGAACGCTGGGTGGAAGGAAATTTGTGGCTCCTCTCAGATTCCAGAACTTTCTGCCACAGAAATGTGAGGAACATGTGTTTTTTTAGCCAAATTTTGAGGTTTGCAAAGGATTCTGGGTAACAGAACCTGGTCTGAGCCCCGCAAGTCACCCCTCCTTGGATTCCCCTAGGTCTCTAGTTTTCAGAAATGCACAGGTTTGGTAGGTTTCCCTAGGTGCCGGCTGAGCTAGAGGCCAAAATCTACAGGTAGGCACTTCGCAAAAAACACCTCTGTTTTCTTCCAAAAATTTGGATGTATCCAAGTTGCGCTTTGGGGCGTTTCCTGTCACGGGCGCTAGGCCTACCCACACAAGTGAGGTATCATTTTTATCGGGAGACTTGGGGGAACGCTGGGTGGAAGGAAATTTGTGGCTCCTCTCAGATTCCAGAACTTTCTGCCACAGAAATGTGAGGAACATGTGTTTTTTTAGCCAAATTTTGAGGTTTGCAAAGGATTCTGGGTAACAGAACCTGGTCCGAGCCCCGCAAGTCACCCCTCCTTGGATTCTTCTAGGTCTCTAGTTTTCAGAAATGCACAGGTTTGGTAGGTTTCCCTAGGTGCCGGCTGAGCTAGAGGCCCAAATCTACAGGTAGGCACTTCGCAAAAAACACCTCTGTTTTCTTCCAAAAATTTGGATGTGTCCACGTTGCACTTTGGGGCGTTTACTGTCGCGGACGCTGGGCCTACCCACACAAGTGAGGTATCATTTTTATCGGGAGACTTGGGGGAACGCTGAGTGGAAGGAAATTTGTGGCTCCTCTCAGATTCCAGAACTTTCTGCCACAGAAATGTGTGGAACATGTGTTTTTTTAGCCAAAATTTGAGGTTTGCAAAGGATTCTCGGTAACAGAACCTGGTCCGAGCCCCGCAAGTCACCCCTCCTTGGATTTCCCTAGGTCTCTACTTTTCAGAAATGCACAGGTTTGGTAGGTTTCCCTAGGTGCCGGCTGAGCTAGAGGCCAAAATCTACAGGTAGGCACTTCGCAAAAAACACCTCTGTTTTCTTCCAAAAATTTGGATGTGTCCACTTTGCGCATTGGGGCGTTTCCTGTCGCGGGAGCTAGGCCTACCCACACAAGTGAGGTATCATTTTTATCGGGAGACTTGGGGGAACGCTGGGTGGAAGGAAATTTGTGGCTCCTCTCAGATTCCAGAACTTTCTGCCACAGAAATGTGAGGAACATGTGTTTTTTTAGCCAATTTTGAGGTTTGCAAAGGATTCTGGGTAACAGAACCTGGTCCGAGCCCCGCAAGTCACCCCTCCTTGTATTCTTCTATGTCTCTAGTTTTCAGAAATGCACAGGTTTGGTAGGTTTCCCTAGGTGTCGGCTGAGCTAGAGGCCAAAATCTACAGGTAGGCACTTCGCAAAAAACACCTCTGTTTTCTTCCAAAAATTTGGATGTGTCCACGTTGCGCTTTGAGTCGTTTCCTGTCGCCGGCGCTAGGCCTACCCACACAAGTGAGGTATCATTTTTATCGGGAGACTTGGGGGAACGCTGGGTGGAAGGAAATTTGTGGCTCCTCTCAGATTCCAGAACTTTCTGCCACAGAAATGTGAGGAACATGTGTTTTTTTAGCCACATTTTGAGGTTTGCAAAGGATTCTGGGTAACAGAACCTGGTCCGAGCCCCGCAAGTCACCCCTCCTTGGATTCCCCTAGGTCTCTAGTTTTCAGAAATGCACAGGTTTGGTAGGTTTCCCTAGGTGCCGGCTGAGCTAGAGGCCAAAATCTACAGGTAGGCACTTTGCAAAAAACACCTGTTTTCTTAAAAAAATGTGGATGTGTCCATGTTGCGCTTTGGGGCGTTTCCTGTCGCGGGCACTAGGCCTACCCACACAAGTGAGGTATCATTTTTATCGGGAGACTTGGAGGAACGCTGGGTGGAAGGAAATTTGTGGCTCCTCTCAGATTCCAGAACTTTTTGCCACAGAAATGTGAGGAACATGTGTTTTTTTAGCCAAATTTTGAGGTTTGCAAAGGATTCTGGGTAACAGAACCTGGTCCGAGCCCCGCAAGTCACCCCTCCTTGGATTCCCCTAGGTCTCTAGTTTTCAGAAATGCACAGGTTTGGTAGGGTTCCCTAGGTGCCGGCTGAGCTAGAGGCCAAAATCTACAGGTAGGCACTTCGCAAAAAACACCTGTTTTCTTCCAAAAATTTGGATGTGTCCACGTTGCGCTTTGGGGCGTTTCCTGTCGCGGGCGCTAGGCCTACCCACACAAGTGAGGTATCATTTTTATCGGGAGACTTGGAGGAACGCTGGGTGGAAGGAAATTTGTGGCTCCTCTCAGATTCCAGAACTTTCTGCCACAGAAATGTGAGGAACATGTGTTTTTTTAGCCAAATTTTGAGGTTTGCAAAGGATTCTGGGTAACAGAACCTGGTCCGAGCCCCGCAAGTCACCCCTCCTTGGATTCCCCTAGGTCTCTAGTTTTCAGAAATGCACAGGTTTGGTAGGGTTCCCTAGGTGCCGGCTGAGCTAGAGGCCAAAATCTACAGGTAGGCACTTCGCAAAAAACACCTGTTTTCTTCCAAAAATTTGGATGTGTCCACGTTGCGCTTTGGGGCGTTTCCTGTCGCGGGCGCTAGGCCTACCCACACAAGTGAGGTTTCATTTTCATCGGGAGACTTGGGGGAACGCTGGGTGGAAGGAAATTTGTGGCTCCTCTCAGATTCCAGAACTTTCTGCCACAGAAATGTGAGGAACATGTGTTTTTTTAGCCAAATTTTGAGGTTTGCAAAGGATTCTGGGTAACAGAACCTGGTCCGAGGCCCCAAGTCACCCCTCCTTGGATTCCCCTAGGTTTCTAGTTTTCAGAAATGCACAGGTTTGGTAGGGTTCCCTAGGTGCCGGCTGAGCTAGAGGCCAAAATCTACAGGTAGGCACTTTGCAAAAAACACCTCTGTTTTCTTCCAAAAATTTGGATGTGTCCACGTTGCGCTTTGGGGCGTTTCCTGTCGCGGGCTCTAGGCCTACCCACACAAGTGAGGTATCATTTTTATCGGGAGACTTGGGGGAACGCTGGGTGGAAGGAAATTTGTGGCTCCTCTCAGATTCCAGAACTTTCTGCCACAGAAATGTGAGGAACATGTGTTTTTTTAGCCAAATTTTGAGGTTTGCAAAGGATTCTGGGTAACAGAACCTGGTCCGAGCCCCGCAAGTCACCCCTCCTTGGATTCCCCTAGGTCTCTAGTTTTCAGAAATGCACAGGTTTGGTAGGTTTCCCTAGGTGCCGGCTGAGCTAGAGGCCAAAATCTACAGGTAGGCACTTCGCAAAAAACACCTCTGTTTTCTTCCAAAAATTTGGATGTATCCAAGTTGCGCTTTGGGGCGTTTCCTGTCACGGGCGCTAGGCCTACCCACACAAGTGAGTTATCATTTTTATCGGGAGACTTGGGGGAACGCTGGGTGGAATGAAATTTGTGGCTCCTCTCAGATTCCAGAACTTTCTGCCACAGAAATGTGAGGAACATGGGTTTTTTTAGCCAAATTTTGAGGTTTGCAAAGGATTCTGGGTAACAGAACCTGGTCCGAGCCCCGCAAGTCACCCCTCCTTGGATTCTTCTAGGTCTCTAGTTTTCAGAAATGCACAGGTTTGGTAGGTTTCCCTAGGTGCCTGCTGAGCTAGAGGCCAAAATCTACAGGTAGGCACTTCGCGAAAAAACACCTCTGTTTTCTTCACAAAATTTGGATGTGTCCACGTTGCACTTTGGGGCGTTTCCTGTCGCGGACGCTTGGGGTACCCACACAAGTGAGGTATCATTTTTATCGGGAGACTTGGGGGAACGCTGAGTGGAAGGAAATTTGTGGCTCCTCTCAGATTCCAGAACTTTCTGCCACAGAAATGTGTGGAACATGTGTTTTTTTTGCCAAAATTTGAGGTTTTCAAAGGATTCTCGGTAACAGAACCTGGTCCGAGCCCCGCAAGTCACCCCTCCTTGGATTTCCCTAGGTCTCTACTTTTCAGAAATGCACAGGTTTGGTAGGTTTCCCTAGGTGCTGGCTGAGCTAGAGGCCAAAATCTACAGGTAGGCACTTCACAAAAAACACCTCTGTTTTCTTCCAAAAATGTGGATGTGTCCACGTTGCGCTTTGAGTCGTTTCCTGTCGCGGGCGCTAGGCCTACCCACACAAGTGAGGTATCATTTTTATCGGGAGACTTGGGGGAACGCTGGGTGGAAGGAAATTTGTGGCTCCTCTCAGATTCCAGAACTTTCTGCCACAGAAATATGAGGATCATGTGTTTTTTTAGCCAAATATTGAGGTTTGCAAAGGATTCTGGGAAACAGAACCTGGTCCGAGCCCCGCAAGTCACCCCTCCTTGGATTCTCCTAGGTCTCTAGTTTTCAGAAATGCACAGGTTTGGTAGGTTTCCCTAGGTGCCGGCTGAGCTAGAGGCCAAAATCTACAGGTAGGCACTTCGCAAAAAACACCTCTGTTTTCTTCCAAAAATTTGGATGTGTCCACGTTTGGCTTTGAGTCGTTTCCTGTCGCGGGCGCTAGGCCTACCCACACAAGTGAGGTATAATTTTTATCGGGAGACTTGGGGGAACGCTGGGTGGAAGGAAATTTGTGGCTCCTCTCAGATTCCAGAACTTTCTGCCACAGAAATATGAGGAACATGTGTTTTTTTTAGCCAAATTTTGAGGTTTGCAAAGGATTCTGGGTAACAGAACCTGGTCCGAGCCCCCCAAGTCACCCCTCCCTGGATTCCCCTTGGTCTCTATTTTTCAGAAATGCACAGGTTTGGTAGGTTTCCCTAGGTGCCGGCTGAGCTAGAGGCCAAAATCTACAGGTTGGCACTTCGCAAAAAACACCTCTGTTTTCTTCCAAAAATTTGGATGTGTCCACGTTGCGCTTTGGGGCGTTACCTGTCGCGAGCGCTAGGCCTACCCACACAAGTGAGGTATCATTTTTATCGGGAGACTTGGGGGAACGCTGGGTGGAAGGAAATTCGTGGCTCCTCTCAGATTCCAGAACTTTCTGCCACAGAAATGTGAGGAACATGTCTTTTTTTTAGCCAAATTTTGAGGTTTGCAAAGGATTCTGGGTAACAGAACCTGGTCCGAGCCCCGCAAGTCACCCCTCCTTGGATTCTCCTAGGTCTCTAGTTTTCAGAAATGCACAGGTTTGGTAGGTTTCCCTAGGTGCCGGCTGAGCTAGAGGCCAAAATCTACAGGTAGGCACTTCGCAAAAAACACCTCTGTTTTCTTCCAAAAATTTGGATGTGTCCACGTTTGGCTTTGAGTCGTTTCCTGTCGCGGGCGCTAGGCCTACCCACACAAGTGAGGTATCATTTTTATCGGGAGACTTGGGGGAACGCTGGGTGGAAGGAAATTTGTGGCTCCTCTCAGATTCCAGAACTTTCTGCCACAGAAATGTGAGGAACATGTGTTTTTTTTAGCCAAATTTTGAGGTTTGCAAAGGTTTCTGGGTAACAGAACCTGGTCCGAGCCCCGCAAGTCACCCCTCCTTGGATTCTTCTAGGTCTCTAGTTTTCAGAAATGCACAGGTTTGGTAGGTTTCCCTAGGTGCCGGCTGAGCTAGATTCCAAAATCTACAGGTAGGCACTTCGCAAAAAACACCTCTGTTTTCTTCCAAAAATGTGGATGTGTCCACGTTGCGCTTTGAGTCGTTTCCTGTCGCGGGCACTAGGCCTACCCACACAAGTGAGGTATCATTTTTATCAGGAGACTTGGGGGAACGCTGGGTGGAAGGAAATTTGTGGCGCCTCTCAGATTCCAGAACTTTCTGCCACAGAAATATGAGGATCATGTGTTTTTTTAGCCAAATATTGAGGTTTGCAAAGGATTCTGGGTAACAGAACCTGGTCCGAGCCCCGCAAGTCACCCCTCCTTGGATTCTCCTAGGTCTCTAGTTTTCAGAAATGCACAGGTTTGGTAGGTTTCCCTAGGTGCCGGCTGAGCTAGAGGCCAAAATCTACAGGTAGGCACTTCGCAAAAAACACCTCTGTTTTCTTCCAAAAATTTGGATGTGTCCACGTTTGGCTTTGAGTCGTTTCCTGTCGCGGGCGCTAGGCCTACCCACACAAGTGAGGTATCATTTTTATCGGGAGACTTGGGGGAACGCTGGGTGGAAGGAAATTTGTGGCTCCTCTCAGATTCCAGAACTTTCTGCCACAGAAATGTGAGGAACATGTGTTTTTTTTAGCCAAATTTTGAGGTTTGCAAAGGTTTCTGGGTAACAGAACCTGGTCCGAGCCCCGCAAGTCACCCCTCCTTGGATTCTTCTAGGTCTCTAGTTTTCAGAAATGCACAGGTTTGGTAGGTTTCCCTAGGTGCCGGCTGAGCTAGATTCCAAAATCTACAGGTAGGCACTTCGCAAAAAACACCTCTGTTTTCTTCCAAAAATGTGGATGTGTCCACGTTGCGCTTTGAGTCGTTTCCTGTCGCGGGCACTAGGCCTACCCACACAAGTGAGGTATCATTTTTATCAGGAGACTTGGGGGAACGCTGGGTGGAAGGAAATTTGTGGCGCCTCTCAGATTCCAGAACTTTCTGCCACAGAAATGTGAGGAACATGTGTTTTTTTAGCCAAATTTTGAGGTTTGCAAAGGATTCTGGGTAACAGAACCTGGTCCGAGCCCCGCAAGTCACCCCTCCTTGGATTCTCCTAGGTCTCTAGTTTTCAGAAATGCACAGGTTTGGTAGGTTTCCCTAGGGGCCGGCTGAGATAGACGCCAAAATCTACAGGTAGGCACTTCGCAAAAAACACCTCTGTTTTCTTCCAAAAATGTGGATGTGTCCACGTTTGGCTTTGAGTCGTTTCCTGTCGTGGGCGCTAGGCCTACCCACACAAGTGAGATATCATTTTTATGGGGAGACTTGGGGGAACGCTGGGTGGAAGGAAATTTGTGGCTCCTCTCAGATTCCAGAACTTTCTGCCACAGAAATGTGAGCAACATGTGTTTTTTTTAGCCAAATTTTGAGGTTTGCAAAGGATTCTGGGTAACAGAACCTGGTCCGAGCCCCGCAAGTCACCCCTCCTTGGATTCCCCTAGGTCTCTAGTTTTCAGAAATGCACAGGTTTGGTAGGTTTCCCTAGGTGCCGGCTGAGCTAGAGGCCAAAATCTACAGGTAGGCACTTTGCAAAAAACACCTCTGTTTTCTTCCAAAAATTTGGATGTGTCCACGTTTGGCTTTGAGTCGTTTCCTGTCGGGGGCGCTAGGCCTACCCACACAAGTGAGGTATCATTTTTATCGGGAGACTTGGGGGAACGATGGGTTGAAGGAAATTTGTGGCTCCTCTCAGATTCCAGAACTTTTTGCCACAGAAATGTGAGGAACATGTGTTTTTTTAGCCAAATTATGAGGTTTGCAAAGGATTCTGGGTAACAGAACCTGGTCCGAGCCCCGCAAGTCACCCCTCCTTGGATTCCCCTAGGTCTCTAGTTTTCAGAAATGCACAGGTTTGGTAGGTTTCCCTAGGTGCCGGCTGAGCTAGAGGCCAAAATCTACAGGTAGGCACTTCGCAAAAAACACCTCTGTTTTCTTCCAAAAATTTGGATGTGTCCACGTTGCGCTTTGGGGCGTTTCCTGTCGCGGGCGCTAGGCCTACCCACACAAGTGAGGTATCATTTTTATCGGGAGACTTGGGGGAACGCTGGGTGGAAGGAAAT
The DNA here is from genome assembly GCF_031143425.1 of Pleurodeles waltl. Classification (NCBI taxonomy): domain Eukaryota; kingdom Metazoa; phylum Chordata; class Amphibia; order Caudata; family Salamandridae; genus Pleurodeles; species Pleurodeles waltl. The sequence continues at coordinate 1,033,603 of NW_027149822.1, read as the reverse complement.
TTGTGGCTCCTCTCAGATTCCAGAACTTTCTGCCACAGAAATGTGAGGAACATGTGTTTTTTTAGCAAAATTTTGAGGTTTGCAAAGGATTCTGGGTAACAGAACCTGGTCCGAGCCCCGCAAGTCACCCCTCCTTGGATTCTCCTAGGTTTCTAGTTTTCAGAAATGCACAGGTTTGGTAGGTTTCCCTAGGTGCCGGCTGAGCTAGAGGCCAAAATCTACAGGTAGGCACTTCGCAAAAAACACCTGTTTTCTTCCAAAAATTTGGATGTGTCTACGTTGCGCTTTGGGGCGTTTCCTGTCGCGGGCGCTAGGCCTACCCACACAAGTGAGGTATCATTTATATTGGGAGACTTTGGGGAACGCTGGGTGGAAGGAAATTTGTGGCTCCTCTCAGATTCCAGAACTTTCTGCCACAGAAATGTGAGGAACATGTGTTTTTTTAGCCAAATTTTGAGGTTTGCAAAGGATTCTGGGTAACAGAACCTGGTCCGAGCCCCCGCAAGTCACCCCTCCTTGGATTCTTCTAGGTCTCTAGTTTTCAGAAATGCACAGGTTTGGTAGGTTTCCCTAGGTGCCGGCTGAGCTAGAGGCCAAAATCTACAGGTAGGCACTTCGCAAAAAACACCTCTGTTTTCTTCCAAAAATTTGGATGTGTCCACGTTGCGCTTTGAGTCGTTTCCTGTCGCGGGCGCTAGGCCTACCCACACAAGTGAGGTATCATTTTTATCGGGAGACTTGGGGGAACGCTGGGTGAAAGGAAATTTGTGGCTCCTCTCAGATTCTAGAACTTTCTGCCACAGAAATGTGAGGAACATGTGTTTTTTTAGCCACGTTTTGAGGTTTGCAAAGGATTCTGGGAAACAGAACCTGGTCCGAGCCCCGCAAGTCACCCCTCCTTGGATTCCCTTACATCTCTAGTTTTCAGAAATGCACAGGTTTGGTAGGTTTCCCTAGGTGCCGGCTGAGCTAGAGGCCAAAATCTACAGGTAGGCACTTCGCAAAAAACACCTGTTTTCTTCCAAAAATTTGGATGTGTCCACGTTGCGCTTTGGGGCGTTTCCTGTCGCGGGCGCTAGGCCTACCCACACAAGTGAGGTATCATTTTTATCGGGAGACTTGGGGGAACGCTGGGTGGAAGGAAATTTGTGGCTCCTCTCAGATTCCAGAACTTTCTGCCACAGAAATGTGAGGAACATGTGTTTTTTTAGCCACATTTTGAGGTTTGCAAAGGATTCTGGGTAACAGAACCTGGTCCGAGACCCGCAAGTCACCCCTCCTTGGAGTCCCCTAGGTCTCTAGTTTTCAGAAATGCACAGGTTTGGTAGGTTTCCCTAGGTGACGGCTGAGCTAGAGGCCAAAATCTACAGGTAGGCACTTCGTAAAAAACACCTCTGTTTTCTTCCAAAAATTTGGATGTGTCCACGTTGCGCTTTGAGTCGTTTCCTGTCGCGGGCGCTAGGCCTACCCACACAAGTGAGGTATAATTTTTATCGGGAGACTTGGGGGAACGCTGGGTGGAAGGAAATTTGTGGCTCCTCCCAGATTCCAGAACTTTCTGCCACAGAAATGTGAGGAACATGTGTTTTTTTAGCCACATTTTGAGGTTTGCAAAGGATTCTGGGAAACAGAACCTGGTCCGAGCCCTGCAAGTCACCCCTCCTTGGATTCCCCTAGGTCTCTAGTTTTCAGAAATGCACAGGTTTGGTAGGTTTCCCTAGGTGCCGGCTGAGCTAGAGGCCAAAACCTACAGGTAGGCACATCGCAAAAAACACCTCTGTTTTCTTCCAAAAATTTGGATGCGTCCACGTTGCGCTTTGGGGCGTTTCCTGTCGCGGGCGCTAGGCCTACCCACACAAGTGAGGTATCATTTTTATCGGGAGACTTGGGGGAATGCTGGGTTGAAGGAAATTTGTGGCTCCTCTCAGATTCCAGAACTTTTTGCCACAGAAATGTGAGGAACATGTATTTTTTTAGCCAAATTATGAGGTTTGCAAAGGATTCTGGGTAACAGAACCTGGTCCGAGCCCCGCAAGTCACCCCTCCTTGGATTCCCCTAGGTCTCTAGTTTTCAGAAATGCACAGGTTTGGTAGGTTTCCCTAGGTGCCGGCTGAGCTAGAGGCCAAAATCTACAGGTAGGCCCTTCGCAAAAAACACCTGTTTTCTTCCAAAAATTTGGATGTGTCCACGTTGCGCTTTGGGGCGTTTCCTGTCGCGGGCGCTAGGCCTACCCACACAAGTGAGGTATCATTTTTATCGGGAGACTTGGGGGAACGCTGGGTGGAAGTAAATTTGTGGCTCCTCTCAGATTCCAGAACTTTCTGCCACAGAAATGTGAGGAACATGTGTTTTTTTAGCCAAATTTTGAGGTTTGCAAAGGATTCTGGGTAACAGAACCTGGTCCAAGCCCAGCAAGTCACCCCTCCTTGGATTCCCCTAGGTCTCTAGTTTTCAGAAATGCACAGGTTTGGTAGGTTTCCCTAGGTGCCGGCTGAGCTAGAGGCCAAAATCTACAGGTAGGCACTTCGTAAAAAACACCTCTGTTTTCTTCCAAAAATTTGGATGTTTCCACGTTGCGCTTTGAGTCGTTTCCTGTCGCGGGCGCTAGGCCTACCCACACAAGTGAGGTATCATTTTTATCGGGAGACTTGGGGGAACGCTGGGTGGAAGGAAATTTGTGGCTCCTCTCAGATTCCAGAACTTTCTGCCACAGAAATGTGAGGAACATGTGTTTTTTTAGCCACATTTTGAGGTTTGCAAAGGATTCTGGGAAACAGAACCTGGTCCGAGCCCCGCAAGTCACCCCTCCTTGGATTCCCCTAGGTCTCTAGTTTTCAGAAATGCACAGGTTTGGTAGGTTTCCCTAGGTGCCGGCTGAGCTAGAGGCCAAAATCTACAGGTAGGCACTTCGCAAAAAACACCTGTTTTCTTCCAAAAATTTGGATGTGTCCACGTTGCGCTTTGGGGCGTTTCCTGTCGCGGACGCTAGGCCTACCCACACAAGTGAGGTACCATTTTTATCGGGAGACTTGGGGGAACGCTGGGTGGAAGGAAATTTGTGGCTCCTCTCAGATTCCAGAACTTTCTGCCACAGAAATGTGAGGAACATGTGTTTTTTTAGCCAAATTTTGAGGTTTGCAAAGGATTCTGGGTAACAGAACCTGGTCCGAGCCCAGCAAGTCACCCCTCCTTGGATTCCCCTAGGTCTCTAGTTTTCAGAAATGCACAGGTTTGGTAGGTTTCCCTAGGTGCCGGCTGAGCTAGAGGCCAAAATCTACAGGTAGGCACTTCGTAAAAAACACCTCTGTTTTCTTCCAAAAATTTGGATGTGTCCACGTTGCGCTTTGAGTCGTTTCCTGTCGCGGGCGCTAGGCCTACCCACACAAGTGAGGTATCATTTTTATCGGGAGACTTGGGGGAACGCTGGGTGGAAGGAAATTTGTGGCTCCTCTCAGATTCCAGAACTTTCTGCCACAGAAATGTGAGGAACATGTGTTTTTTTAGCCAAATGTTGAGGTTTGCAAAGGATTCTGGGTAACAGAACCAGGTCCGAGCCCCACAAGTCACCCCTCCTTGGATTCTTCTAGGTCTCTAGTTTTCAGAAAGGCACAGGTTTGGTATGCTTCCCTAGGTGCCGGCTGAGCTAGAGGCCAAAATCTACAGGTAGGCACTTCGTAAAAAACACCTCTGTTTTCTTCCAAAAATTTGGATGTGTCCACGTTGCGCTTTGAGTCGTTTCCTGTCGCGGGCGCTAGGCCTACCCACACAAGTGAGGTATCATTTTTATCGGGAGACTTGGGGGAACGCTGGGTGGAAGGAAATTTGTGGCTCCTCTCAGATTCCAGAACTTTTTGCTACAGAAATGTGAGGAACATGTGTTTTTTTAGCCAAATTATGAGGTTTGCAAAGGATTCTGGGTAACAGAACCTGGTCCGAGCCCCGCAAGTCACCCCTCCTTGGATTCCCCTAGGTCTCTAGTTTTCAGAAATGCACAGGTTTGGTAGGTTTCCCTAGGTGCCGGCTGAGCTAGAGGCCAAAATCTACAGGTAGGCACTTCGCAAAAAACACCTCTGTTTTCTTCCAAAAATTTGGATGTGTCCACGTTGCGCTTTGGGGCGTTTCCTGTCGCGGGCGCTAGGCCTACCCACACAAGTGAGGTATAATTTTTATCAGGAGACTTGGGGGAACGCTGGGTGGAAGGAAATTTGTGGCTCCTCTCAGATTCCAGAACTTTCTGCCACAGAAATGTGAGGAACAGGTGTTTTTTTAGCCACATTTTGAGGTTTGCAAAGGATTCTGGGAAACAGAACCTGGTCCGAGCCCTGCAAGTCACCCCTCCTTGGAGTCCCCTAGGTCTCTAGTTTTCAGAAATGCACAGGTTTGGTAGGTTTCCCTAGGTGACGGCTGAGCTAGAGGCCAAAATCTACAGGTAGGCACTTCGTAAAAAACACCTCTGTTTTCTTCCAAAAATTTGGATGTGTCCACGTTGCGCTTTGAGTAGTTTCCTGTCGCGGGCGCTAGGCCTACCCACACAAGTGAGGTATCATTTTTATCGGGAGACTTGGGGGAACGCTAGGTGGAAGGAAATTTGTGGCTCCTCTCAGATTCCAGAACTTTCTGCCACAGAAATGTGAGGAACATGTGTTTTTTTAGCCAAATTTTGAGGTTTGCAAAGGATTCTGGGTAACAGAACCTGGTCCGAGCCCAGCAAGTCACCCCTCCTTGGATTCCCCTAGGTCTCTAGTTTTCAGAAATGCACAGGTTTGGTAGGTTTCCCTAGGTGCCGGCTGAGCTAGAGGCCAAAATCTACAGGTAGGCACTTCGTAAAAAACACCTCTGTTTTCTTCCAAAAATTTGGATGTGTCCACGTTGCGCTTTGAGTCGTTTCCTGTCGCGGGCGCTAGGCCTACCCACACAAGTGAGGTATCATTTTTATCGGGAGACTTGGGGGAACGCTGGGTGGAAGGAAATTTGTGGCTCCTCTCAGATTCCAGAACTTTCTGCCACAGAAATGTGAGGAACATGTGTTTTTTTAGCCAAATGTTGAGGTTTGCAAAGGATTCTGGGTAACAGAACCAGGTCCGAGCCCCACAAGTCACCCCTCCTTGGATTCTTCTAGGTCTCTAGTTTTCAGAAAGGCACAGGTTTGGTATGTTTCCCTAGGTGCCGGCTGAGCTAGAGGCCAAAATCTACAGGTAGGCACTTCGTAAAAAACACCTCTGTTTTCTTCCAAAAATTTGGATGTGTCCACGTTGCGCTTTGAGTCGTTTCCTGTCGCGGGCGCTAGGCCTACCCACACAAGTGAGGTATCATTTTTATCGGGAGACTTGGGGGAACGCTGGGTGGAAGGAAATTTGTGGCTCCTCTCAGATTCCAGAACTTTTTGCCACAGAAATGTGAGGAACATGTGTTTTTTTAGCCAAATTATGAGGTTTGCAAAGGATTCTGGGTAACAGAACCAGGTCCGAGCCCCACAAGTCACCCCTCCTTGGATTCTTCTAGGTCTCTAGTTTTCAGAAAGGCACAGGTTTGGTATGTTTCCCTAGGTGCCGGCTGAGCTAGAGGCCAAAATCTACAGGTAGGCACTTCGTAAAAAACACCTCTGTTTTCTTCCAAAAATTTGGATGTGTCCACGTTGCGCTTTGAGTCGTTTCCTGTCGCGGGCGCTAGGCCTACCCACACAAGTGAGGTATCATTTTTATCGGGAGACTTGGGGGAACGCTGGGTGGAAGGAAATTTGTGGCTCCTCTCAGATTCCAGAACTTTTTGCCACAGAAATGTGAGGAACATGTGTTTTTTTTAGCCAAATTATTAGGTTTGCAAAGGATTCTGGGTAACAGAACCTGGTCCGAGCCCCGCAAGTCACCCCTCCTTGGATTCCCCTAGGTCTCTAGTTTTCAGAAATGCACAGGTTTGGTAGGTTTCCCTAGGTTCCCGGCTGAGCTAGAGGCCAAAATCTACAGGTAGGCACTTCGCAAAAAACACCTCTGTTTTCTTCCAAAAATTTGGATGTGTCCACGTTGCGCTTTGGGGCGTTTCCTGTCGCGGGCGCTAGGCCTACCCACACAAGTGAGGTATAATTTTTATCAGGAGACTTGGGGGAACGCTGGGTGGAAGGAAATTTGTGGCTCCTCTCAGATTCCAGAACTTTCTGCCACAGAAATGTGAGGAACAGGTGTTTTTTTAGCCACATTTTGAGGTTTGCAAAGGATTCTGGGAAACAGAACCTGGTCCGAGCCCTGCAAGTCACCCCTCCTTGGAGTCCCCTAGGTCTCTAGTTTTCAGAAATGCACAGGTTTGGTAGGTTTCCCTAGGTGACGGCTGAGCTAGAGGCCAAAATCTACAGGTAGGCACTTCGTAAAAAACACCTCTGTTTTCTTCCAAAAATTTGGATGTGTCCACGTTGCGCTTTGAGTCGTTTCCTGTCGCGGGCGCTAGGCCTACCCACACAAGTGAGGTATCATTTTTATCGGGAGACTTGGGGGAACGCTAGGTGGAAGGAAATTTGTGGCTCCTCTCAGATTCCAGAACTTTCTGCCACAGAAATGTGAGGAACATGTGTTTTTTTAGCCAAATTTTGAGGTTTGCAAAGGATTCTGGGTAACAGAACCTGGTCCGAGCCCAGCAAGTCACCCCTCCTTGGATTCCCCTAGGTCTCTAGTTTTCAGAAATGCACAGGTTTGGTAGGTTTCCCTAGGTGCCGGCTGAGCTAGAGGCCAAAACCTACAGGTAGGCACTTCGTAAAAAACACCTCTGTTTTCTTCCAAAAATTTGGATGTGTCCACGTTGCGCTTTGAGTCGTTTCCTGTCGCGGGCGCTAGGCCTACCCACACAAGTGAGGTATCATTTTTATCGGGAGACTTGGGGGAACGCTGGGTGGAAGGAAATTTGTGGCTCCTCTCAGATTCCAGAACTTTCTGCCACAGAAATGTGAGGAACATGTGTTTTTTTAGCCAAATGTTGAGGTTTGCAAAGGATTCTGGGTAACAGAACCAGGTCCGAGCCCCACAAGTCACCCCTCCTTGGATTCTTCTAGGTCTCTAGTTTTCAGAAAGGCACAGGTTTGGTATGTTTCCCTAGGTGCCGGCTGAGCTAGAGGCCAAAATCTACAGGTAGGCACTTCGTAAAAAACACCTCTGTTTTCTTCCAAAAATTTGGATGTGTCCACGTTGCGCTTTGAGTCGTTTCCTGTCGCGGGCGCTAGGCCTACCCACACAAGTGAGGTATCATTTTTATCGGGAGACTTGGGGGAACGCTGGGTGGAAGGAAATTTGTGGCTCCTCTCAGATTCCAGAACTTTTTGCCACAGAAATGTGAGGAACATGTGTTTTTTTAGCCAAATTATGAGGTTTGCAAAGGATTCTGGGTAACAGAACCTGGTCCGAGCCCCGCAAGTCACCCCTCCTTGGATTCCCCTAGGTCTCTAGTTTTCAGAAATGCACAGGTTTGGTAGGTTTCCCTAGGTGCCGGCTGAGCTAGAGGCCAAAATATACTGGTAGGCACTTCGCAAAAAACACCTCTGTTTTCTTCCAAAAATTTGGATGTGTCCATGTTGCGCTTTGAGTCGTTTCCTGTCGCGGGCGCTAGGCCTACCCACACAAGTGAGGTATCATTTTTATCGGGAGACTTGGGGGAAAGCTGGGTGGAAGGAAATTTGTGGCTCCTCTCAGATTCCAGAACTTTCTGCCACAGAAATGTGAGGAACATGTGTTTTTTTAGCCACATTTTGAGGTTTGCAAAGGATTCTGGGTAACAGAACCTGGTCCGAGCCCAAAGTCACCCCTCCTTGGATTCCCCTAGGTCTCTAGTTTTCAGAAATGTACAGGTTTGGTATTTTTCCCTAGGTGCCAGCTGAGCTAGAGGCCAAAATCTACAGGTAGGCACTTCGCAAAAAACACCTCTGTTTTCTTCCAAAAATTTGGATGTGTCCACATTGCGCTTTGGGGCGTTTCCTGTCGCGGGCGCTAGGCCTACCCACACAAGTGAGGTATCATTTTTATCGGGAGACTTGGGGAACGCTGGGTGGAAGGAAATTTGTGGCTCCTCTCAGATTCCAGAACTTTCTGCCACAGAAATGTGAGGAACATGTGTTTTTTTAGCCAAATTTTGAGGTTTGCAAAGGATTCTGGGTAACAGAACCTGGTCCGAGCCCCGCAAGTCACCCCTCCTTGGATTCTTCTAGGTCTCTAGTTTTCAGAAATGCACAGGTTTGGTAGGTTTCCCTAGGTGCCGGCTGAGCTAGAGGCCAAAATCTACAGGTATGCACTTCGCAAAAAACACCTCTGTTTTCTTCCAAAAATTTGGATGTGTCCACGTTGCGCTTTGAGTCGTTTCCTGTCGCGGGCGCTAGGCCTACCCACACAAGTGAGGTATCATTTTTATCGGGAGACTTGGGGGAAAGCTGGGTGGAAGGAAATTTGTGGCTCCTCTCAGATTCCAGAACTTTCTGCCACAGAAATGTGAGGAACATGTGTTTTTTTAGCCACATTTTGAGGTTTGCAAAGGATTCTGGGTAACAGAACCTGGTCCGAGCCCCGCAAGTCACCCCTCCTTGGATTCCCCTAGGTCTCTAGTTTTCAGAAAAGCACAGGTTTGGTAGTTTTCCATAGGTGGCGGCTGAGCTAGAGGCCAAAATCTACAGGTAGGCACTTCGCAAAAAACACCTATTTTCTTAAAAAAATTTGGATGTGTCCACGTTGCGCTTTGGGGCGTTTCCTGTCGCGGGCGCTAGGCCTACCCACACAAGTGAGGTATCATTTTTATCGGGAGACTTGGGGGAACGCTGGGTGGAAGGAAATTTGTGGCTCCTCTCAGATTCCAGAACTTTCTGCCAGAGAAATGTGAGGAAAATGTGTTTTTTTAGCCAAATTTTGAGGTTTGCAAAGGATTCTGGGTAACAGAAACTGGTCCGAGGCCCGCAAGTCACCCCTCCTTGGATTCCCCTAGGTCTCTAGTTTTCAGAAATGCACAGGTTTGGTAGGGTTCCCTAGGTGCCGGCTGAGCTAGAGGCCAAAATCTACAGGTAGGCACTTCGCAAAAAACACCTCTGTTTTCTTCCAAAAATTTGGATGTGTCCACGTTGCGCTTTGGGGCGTTTCCTGTCGCGGGCGCTAGGCCTACCCACACAAGTGAGGTATCATTTTTATCGGGAGACTTGGGGGAACGCTGGGTGGAAGGAAATTTGTGGCTCCTCTCAGATTCCAGAACTTTCTGCCACAGAAATGTGAGGAACATGTGTTTTTTTAGCCAAATTTTGAGGTTTGCAAAGGATTCTGGGTAACAGAACCTGGTCCGAGCCCCGCAAGTCACCCCTCCTTGGATTCCCCTAGGTCTCTAGTTTTCAGAAATGCACAGGTTTGGTAGGTTTCCCTAGGTGCCAGCTGATCTAGAGGCCAAAACCTACAGGTAGGCACTTCGCAAAAAACACCTCTGTTTTCTTCCAAAAATTTGAATGTGTCCACGTTGCGCTTTGGGGCGTTTCCTGTCGGGGGCGCTAGGCCTACCCACACAAGTGAGGTATCATTTTTATCTGGAGACTTGGGGGAACGATGGGTTGAAGGAAATTTGTGGCTCCTCTCAGATTCCAGAACTTTTTGCCACAGAAATGTGAGGAACATGTGTTTTTTTAGCCAAATTATGAGGTTTGCAAAGGATTCTGGGTAACAGAACCTGGTCCGAGCCCCGCAAGTCACCCCTCCTTGGATTCCCCTAGGTCTCTAGTTTTCAGAAATGCACAGGTTTGGTAGGTTTCCCTAGGTGCCGGCTGAGCTAGAGGCCAAAATCTACAGGTAGGCACTTCGCAAAAAACAACTCTGTTTTCTTCCAAAAATTTGGATGTGTCCACGTTGCGCTTTGGGGCGTTTCCTGTCGCGGGCGCTAGGCCTACCCACACAAGTGAGGTATCATTTTTATCGGGAGACTTGGGGGAACGCTGGGTGGAAGGAAATTTGTGGCTCCTCTCAGATTCCAGAACTTTCTGCCACAGAAATGTGAGGAACATGTGTTTTTTTAGCAAAATTTTGAGGTTTGCAAAGGATTCTGGGTAACAGAACCTGGTCCGAGCCCCGCAAGTCACCCCTCCTTGGATTCTCCTAGGTTTCTAGTTTTCAGAAATGCACAGGTTTGGTAGGTTTCCCTAGGTGCCGGCTGAGCTAGAGGCCAAAATCTACAGGTAGGCACTTCGCAAAAAACACCTCTGTTTTCTTCCAAAAATTTGGATGTGTCTACGTTGCGCTTTGAGTCGTTTCGTGTCGCGGGCGCTAGGCCTACCCACACAAGTGAGGTATCATTTATATTGGGAGACTTGGGGGAACGCTGGGTGGAAGGAAATTTGTGGCTCCTCTCAGATTCCAGAACTTTCTGCCACAGAAATGTGAGGAACATGTGTTTTTTTAGCCAAATTTTGAGGTTTGCAAAGGATTCTGGGTAACAGAACCTGGTCCGAGCCCCCGCAAGTCACCCCTCCTTGGATTCTTCTAGGTCTCTAGTTTTCAGAAATGCACAGGTTTGGTAGGTTTCCCTAGGTGCCGGCTGAGCTAGAGGCCAAAATCTACAGGTAGGCACTTCGCAAAAAACACCTCTGTTTTCTTCCAAAAATTTGGATGTGTCCACGTTGCGCTTTGAGTCGTTTCCTGTCGCGGGCGCTAGGCCTACCCACACAAGTGAGGTATCATTTTTATCGGGAGACTTGGGGGAAAGCTGGGTGGAAGGAAATTTGTGGCTCCTCTCAGATTCCAGAACTTTCTGCCACAGAAATGTGAGGAACATGTGTTTTTTTAGCCACATTTTGAGGTTTGCAAAGGATTCTGGGTAACAGAACCTGGTCCGAGCCCCGCAAGTCACCCCTCCTTGGATTCCCCTAGGTCTCTAGTTTTCAGAAATGCACAGGTTTGGTAGTTTTCCATAGGTGCCGGCTGAGCTAGAGGCCAAAATCTACAGGTAGGCACTTCGCAAAAAACACCTATTTTCTTAAAAAAATGTGGATGTGTCCACGTTGCGCTTTGGGGCGTTTCCTGTTGCGGGCGCTAGGCCTACCCACACAAGTGAGGTATCATTTTTATCGGGAGACTTGGGGGAACGCTGGGTGGAAGGAAATTTGTGGCTCCTCTCAGATTCTAGAACTTTCAGCCACAGAAATGTGAGGAACATGTGTTTTTTTAGCCACGTTTTGAGGTTTGCGAAGGATTCTGGGAAACAGAACCTGGTCCGAGCCCCGCAAGTCACCCCTCCTTGGATTCCCCTAGGTCTCTAGTTTTCAGAAATGCACAGGTTTGGTAGGTTTCCCTAGGTGCCGGCTGAGCTAGAGGCCAAAATCTACAGGTAGGCACTTCGCAAAAAACACCTGTTTTCTTCCAAAAATTTGGATGTGTCCACGTTGCGCTTTGGGGCGTTTCCTGTCGCGGGCGCAAGGCCTACCCACACAAGTGAGGTATCATTTTTATCGGGAGACTTGGGGGAACGCTGGGTGGAAGGAAATTTGTGGCTCCTCTTAGATTCCAGAACTTTCTGCCACAGAAATGTGAGGAACATGTGTTTTTTTAGCCACATTTTGAGGTTTGCAAAGGATTCTGGGTAACAGAACCTGGTCCGAGCCCCGCAAGTCACCCCTCCTTGGAGTCCCCTAGGTCTCTAGTTTTCAGAAATGCACAGGTTTGGTAGGTTTCCCTAGGTGACGGCTGAGCTAGAGGCCAAAATCTACAGGTAGGCACTTCGTAAAAAACACCTCTGTTTTCTACCAAAAATTTGGATGTGTCCACGTTGCGCTTTGAGTCGTTTCCTGTCGCGGGCGCTAGGCCTACCCACACAAGTGAGGTATCATTTTTATCGGGAGACTTGGGGTAACGCTAGGTGGAAGGAAATTTGTGGCTCCTCTCAGATTCCAGAACTTTCTGCCACAGAAATGTGAGGAACATGTGTTTTTTTAGCCAAATTTTGAGGTTTGCAAAGGATTCTGGGTAACAGAACCTGGTCCGAGCCCAGCAAGTCACCCCTCCTTGGATTCCCCTAGGTCTCTAGTTTTCAGAAATGCACAGGTTTGGTAGGTTTCCCTAGGTGCCGGCTGAGCTAGAGGCCAAAACCTACAGGTAGGCACTTCGTAAAAAACACCTCTGTTTTCTTCCAAAAATTTGGATGTGTCCACGTTGCGCTTTGAGTCGTTTCCTGTCGCGGGCGCTAGGCCTACCCACACAAGTGAGGTATCATTTTTATCGGGAGACTTGGGGGAACGCTGGGTGGAAGGAAATTTGTGGCTCCTCTCAGATTCCAGAACTTTCTGCCACAGAAATGTGAGGAACATGTGTTTTTTTAGCCAAATGTTGAGGTTTGCAAAGGATTCTGGGTAACAGAACCAGGTCCGAGCCCCACAAGTCACCCCTCCTTGGATTCTTCTAGGTCTCTAGTTTTCAGAAAGGCACAGGTTTGGTATGTTTCCCTAGGTGCCGGCTGAGCTAGAGGCCAAAATCTACAGGTAGGCACTTCGTAAAAAACACCTCTGTTTTCTTCCAAAAATTTGGATGTGTCCACGTTGCGCTTTGAGTCGTTTCCTGTCGCGGGCGCTAGGCCTACCCACACAAGTGAGGTATCATTTTTATCGGGAGACTTGGGGGAACGCTGGGTGGAAGGAAATTTGTGGCTCCTCTCAGATTCCAGCTCTTTTTGCCACAGAAATGTGAGGAACATGTGTTTTTTTAGCCAAATTATGAGGTTTGCAAAGGATTCTGGGTAACAGAACCTGGTCCGAGCCCCGCAAGTCACCCCTCCTTGGATTCCCCTAGGTCTCTAGTTTTCAGAAATGCACAGGTTTGGTAGGTTTCCCTAGGTGCCGGCTGAGCTAGAGGCCAAAATCTACTGGTAGGCACTTCGCAAAAAACACCTCTGTTTTCTTCCAAAAATTTGGATGTGTCCACGTTGCGCTTTGAGTCGTTTCCTGTCGCGGGCGCTAGGCCTACCCACACAAGTGAGGTATCATTTTTATCGGGAGACTTGGGGGAAAGCTGGGTGGAAGGAAATTTGTGGCTCCTCTCAGATTCCAGAACTTTCTGCCACAGAAATGTGAGGAACATGTGTTTTTTTAGCCACATTTTGAGGTTTGCAAAGGATTCTGGGTAACAGAACCTGGTCCGAGCCCAAAGTCACCCCTCCTTGGATTCCCCTAGGTCTCTAGTTTTCAGAAATGTACAGGTTTGGTATTTTTCCCTAGGTGCCAGCTGAGCTAGAGGCCAAAATCTACAGGTAGGCACTTCGCAAAAAACACCTCTGTTTTCTTCCAAAAATTTGGATGTGTCCACATTGCGCTTTGGGGCGTTTCCTGTCGCGGGCGCTAGGCCTACCCACACAAGTGAGGTATCATTTTTATCGGGAGACTTGGGGAACGCTGGGTGGAAGGAAATTTGTGGCTCCTCTCAGATTCCAGAACTTTCTGCCACAGAAATGTGAGGAACATGTGTTTTTTTAGCCAAATTTTGAGGTTTGCAAAGGATTCTGGGTAACAGAACCTGGTCCGAGCCCCGCAAGTCACCCCTCCTTGGATTCTTCTAGGTCTCTAGTTTTCAGAAATGCACAGGTTTGGTAGGTTTCCCTAGGTGCCGGCTGAGCTAGAGGCCAAAATCTACAGGTATGCACTTCGCAAAAAACACCTCTGTTTTCTTCCAAAAATTTGGATGTGTCCACGTTGCGCTTTGAGTCGTTTCCTGTCGCGGGCGCTAGGCCTACCCACACAAGTGAGGTATCATTTTTATCGGGAGACTTGGGGGAAAGCTGGGTGGAAGGAAATTTGTGGCTCCTCTCAGATTCCAGAACTTTCTGCCACAGAAATGTGAGGAACATGTGTTTTTTTAGCCACATTTTGAGGTTTGCAAAGGATTCTGGGTAACAGAACCTGGTCCGAGCCCCGCAAGTCACCCCTCCTTGGATTCCCCTAGGTCTCTAGTTTTCAGAAAAGCACAGGTTTGGTAGTTTTCCATAGGTGGCGGCTGAGCTAGAGGCCAAAATCTACAGGTAGGCACTTCGCAAAAAACACCTATTTTCTATAAAAAATTTGGATGTGTCCACGTTGCGCTTTGGGGCGTTTCCTGTCGCGGGCGCTAGGCCTACCCACACAAGTGAGGTATCATTTTTATCGGGAGACTTGGGGGAACGCTGGGTGGAAGGAAATTTGTGGCTCCTCTCAGATTCCAGAACTTTCTGCCAGAGAAATGTGAGGAAAATGTGTTTTTTTAGCCAAATTTTGAGGTTTGCAAAGGATTCTGGGTAACAGAAACTGGTCCGAGGCCCGCAAGTCACCCCTCCTTGGATTCCCCTAGGTCTCTAGTTTTCAGAAATGCACAGGTTTGGTAGGGTTCCCTAGGTGCCGGCTGAGCTAGAGGCCAAAATCTACAGGTAGGCACTTCGCAAAAAACACCTCTGTTTTTTTCCAAAAATTTGGATGTGTCCACGTTGCGCTTTGGGGCGTTTCCTGTCGCGGGCGCTAGGCCTACCCACACAAGTGAGGTATCATTTTTATCGGGAGACTTGGGGGAACGCTGGGTGGAAGGAAATTTGTGGCTCCTCTCAGATTCCAGAACTTTCTGCCACAGAAATGTGAGGAACATGTGTTTTTTTAGCCAAATTTTGAGGTTTGCAAAGGATTCTGGGTAACAGAACCTGGTCCGAGCCCCGCAAGTCACCCCTCCTTGGATTCCCCTAGGTCTCTAGTTTTCAGAAATGCACAGGTTTGGTAGGTTTCCCTAGGTGCCAGCTGATCTAGAGGCCAAAACCTACAGGTAGGCACTTCGCAAAAAACACCTCTGTTTTCTTCCAAAAATTTGAATGTGTCCACGTTGCGCTTTGGGGCGTTTCCTGTCGGGGGCGCTAGGCCTACCCACACAAGTGAGGTATCATTTTTATCTGGAGACTTGGGGGAACGATGGGTTGAAGGAAATTTGTGGCTCCTCTCAGATTCCAGAACTTTTTGCCACAGAAATGTGAGGAACATGTGTTTTTTTAGCCAAATTATGAGGTTTGCAAAGGATTCTGGGTAACAGAACCTGGTCCGAGCCCCGCAAGTCACCCCTCCTTGGATTCCCCTAGGTCTCTAGTTTTCAGAAATGCACAGGTTTGGTAGGTTTCCCTAGGTGCCGGCTGAGCTAGAGGCCAAAATCTACAGGTAGGCACTTCGCAAAAAACAACTCTGTTTTCTTCCAAAAATTTGGATGTGTCCACGTTGCGCTTTGGGGCGTTTCCTGTCGCGGGCGCTAGGCCTACCCACACAAGTGAGGTATCATTTTTATCGGGAGACTTGGGGGAACGCTGGGTGGAAGGAAATTTGTGGCTCCTCTCAGATTCCAGAACTTTCTGCCACAGAAATGTGAGAACATGTGTTTTTTTAGCAAAATTTTGAGGTTTGCAAAGGATTCTGGGTAACAGAACCTGGTCCGAGCCCCGCAAGTCACCCCTCCTTGGATTCTCCTAGGTTTCTAGTTTTCAGAAATGCACAGGTTTGGTAGGTTTCCCTAGGTGCCGGCTGAGCTAGAGGCCAAAATCTCCAGGTAGGCACTTCGCAAAAAACACCTCTGTTTTCTTCCAAAAATTTGGATGTGTCCACGTTGCGCTTTGAGTCGTTTCGTGTCGCGGGCGCTAGGCCTACCCACACAAGTGAGGTATCATTTTTATCGGGAGACTTGGGGGAACGCTGGGTGGAAGGAAATTTGTGGCTCCTCTCAGATTCCAGAACTTTCTGCCACAGAAATGTGAGGAACATGTGTTTTTTTAGCCACATTTTGAGGTTTGCAAAGGATTCTGGGTAACAGAACCTGGTCCGAGCCCAAAGTCACCCCTCCTTGGATTCCCCTAGGTCTCTAGTTTTCAGAAATGTACAGGTTTGGTATTTTTCCCTAGGTGCCAGCTGAGCTAGAGGCCAAAATCTACAGGTAGGCACTTCGCAAAAAACACCTCTGTTTTCTTCCAAAAATTTGGATGTGTCTACGTTGCGCTTTGGGGCGTTTCCTGTCGCGGGCGCTAGGCCTACCCACACAAGTGAGGTATCATTTATATTGGGAGACTTGGGGGAACGCTGGGTGGAAGGAAATTTGTGGCTCCTCTCAGATTCCAGAACTTTCTGCCACAGAAATGTGAGGAACATGTGTTTTTTTTAGCCAAATTTTGAGGTTTGCAAAGGATTCTGGGTAACAGAACCTGGTCCGAGCCCCCGCAAGTCACCCCTCCTTGGATTCTTCTAGGTCTCTAGTTTTCAGAAATGCACAGGTTTGGTAGGTTTCCCTAGGTGCCGGCTGAGCTAGAGGCCAAAATCTACAGGTAGGCACTTCGCAAAAAACACCTCTGTTTTCTTCCAAAAATTTGGATGTGTCCACGTTGCGCTTTGAGTCGTTTCCTGTCGCGGGCGCTAGGCCTACCCACACAAGTGAGGTATCATTTTTATCGGGAGACTTGGGGGAAAGCTGGGTGGAAGGAAATTTGTGGCTCCTCTCAGATTCCAGAACTTTCTGCCACAGAAATGTGAGGAACATGTGTTTTTTTAGCCACATTTTGAGGTTTGCAAAGGATTCTGGGTAACAGAACCTGGTCCGAGCCCCGCAAGTCACCCCTCCTTGGATTCCCCTAGGTCTCTAGTTTTCAGAAATGCACAGGTTTGGTAGTTTTCCATAGGTGCCGGCTGAGCTAGAGGCCAAAATCTACAGGTAGGCACTTCGCAAAAAACACCTATTTTCTTAAAAAAATGTGGATGTGTCCACGTTGCGCTTTGGGGCGTTTCCTGTTGCGGGCGCTAGGCCTACCCACACAAGTGAGGTATCATTTTTATCGGGAGACTTGGGGGAACGCTGGGTGGAAGGAAATTTGTGGCTCCTCTCAGATTCTAGAACTTTCTGCCACAGAAATGTGAGGAACATGTGTTTTTTTAGCCACGTTTTGAGGTTTGCGAAGGATTCTGGGAAACAGAACCTGGTCCGAGCCCCGCAAGTCACCCCTCCTTGGATTCCCCTAGGTCTCTAGTTTTCAGAAATGCACAGGTTTGGTAGGTTTCCCTAGGTGCCGGCTGAGCTAGAGGCCAAAATCTACAGGTAGGCACTTCGCAAAAAACACCTGTTTTCTTCCAAAAATTTGGATGTGTCCACGTTGCGCTTTGGGGCGTTTCCTGTCGCGGGCGCAAGGCCTACCCACACAAGTGAGGTATCATTTTTATCGGGAGACTTGGGGGAACGCTGGGTGGAAGGAAATTTGTGGCTCCTCTTAGATTCCAGAACTTTCTGCCACAGAAATGTGAGGAACATGTGTTTTTTTAGCCACATTTTGAGGTTTGCAAAGGATTCTGGGTAACAGAACCTGGTCCGAGCCCCGCAAGTCACCCCTCCTTGGAGTCCCCTAGGTCTCTAGTTTTCAGAAATGCACAGGTTTGGTAGGTTTCCCTAGGTGACGGCTGAGCTAGAGGCCAAAATCTACAGGTAGGCACTTCGTAAAAAACACCTCTGTTTTCTACCAAAAATTTGGATGTGTCCACGTTGCGCTTTGAGTCGTTTCCTGTCGCGGGCGCTAGGCCTACCCACACAAGTGAGGTATCATTTTTATCGGGAGACTTGGGGGAACGCTGGGTGGAAGGAAATTTGTGGCTCCTCCCAGATTCCAGAACTTTCTGCCACAGAAATGTGAGGAACATGTGTTTTTTTAGCCACATTTTGAGGTTTGCAAAGGATTCTGGGAAACAGAACCTGGTCCGAGCCCTGCAAGTCACCCCTCCTTGGATTCCCCTAGGTCTCTAGTTTTCAGAAATGCACAGGTTTGGTAGGTTTCCCTAGGTGCCAGCTGATCTAGAGGCCAAAACCTACAGGTAGGCACTTCGCAAAAAACACCTCTGTTTTCTTCCAAAAATTTGAATGTGTCCACGTTGCGCTTTGGGGCGTTTCCTGTCGGGGGCGCTAGGCCTACCCACACAAGTGAGGTATCATTTTTATCTGGAGACTTGGGGGAACGATGGGTTGAAGGAAATTTGTGGCTCCTCTCAGATTCCAGAACTTTTTGCCACAGAAATGTGAGGAACATGTGTTTTTTTAGCCAAATTATGAGGTTTGCAAAGGATTCTGGGTAACAGAACCTGGTCCGAGCCCCGCAAGTCACCCCTCCTTGGATTCCCCTAGGTCTCTAGTTTTCAGAAATGCACAGGTTTGGTAGGTTTCCCTAGGTGCCGGCTGAGCTAGAGGCCAAAATCTACAGGTAGGCACTTCGCAAAAAACAACTCTGTTTTCTTCCAAAAATTTGGATGTGTCCACGTTGCGCTTTGGGGCGTTTCCTGTCGCGGGCGCTAGGCCTACCCACACAAGTGAGGTATCATTTTTATCGGGAGACTTGGGGGAATGCTGGGTGGAAGGAAATTTGTGGCTCCTCTCAGATTCCAGAACTTTCTGCCACAGAAATGTGAGGAACATGTGTTTTTTTAGCAAAATTTTGAGGTTTGCAAAGGATTCTGGGTAACAGAACCTGGTCCGAGCCCCGCAAGTCACCCCTCCTTGGATTCTCCTAGGTTTCTAGTTTTCAGAAATGCACAGGTTTGGTAGGTTTCCCTAGGTGCCGGCTGAGCTAGAGGCCAAAATCTCCAGGTAGGCACTTCGCAAAAAACACCTCTGTTTTCTTCCAAAAATTTGGATGTGTCCACGTTGCGCTTTGAGTCGTTTCGTGTCGCGGGCGCTAGGCCTACCCACACAAGTGAGGTATCATTTTTATCGGGAGACTTGGGGGAACGCTGGGTGGAAGGAAATTTGTGGCTCCTCTCAGATTCCAGAACTTTCTGCCACAGAAATGTGAGGAACATGTGTTTTTTTAGCCACATTTTGAGGTTTGCAAAGGATTCTGGGTAACAGAACCTGGTCCGAGCCCAAAGTCACCCCTCCTTGGATTCCCCTAGGTCTCTAGTTTTCAGAAATGTACAGGTTTGGTATTTTTCCCTAGGTGCCAGCTGAGCTAGAGGCCAAAATCTACAGGTAGGCACTTCGCAAAAAACACCTCTGTTTTCTTCCAAAAATTTGGATGTGTCTACGTTGCGCTTTGGGGCGTTTCCTGTCGCGGGCGCTAGGCCTACCCACACAAGTGAGGTATCATTTATATTGGGAGACTTGGGGGAACGCTGGGTGGAAGGAAATTTGTGGCTCCTCTCAGATTCCAGAACTTTCTGCCACAGAAATGTGAGGAACATGTGTTTTTTTAGCCAAATTTTGAGGTTTGCAAAGGATTCTGGGTAACAGAACCTGGTCCGAGCCCCCGCAAGTCACCCCTCCTTGGATTCTTCTAGGTCTCTAGTTTTCAGAAATGCACAGGTTTGGTAGGTTTCCCTAGGTGCCGGCTGAGCTAGAGGCCAAAATCTACAGGTAGGCACTTCGCAAAAAACACCTCTGTTTTCTTCCAAAAATTTGGATGTGTCCACGTTGCGCTTTGAGTCGTTTCCTGTCGCGGGCGCTAGGCCTACCCACACAAGTGAGGTATCATTTTTATCGGGAGACTTGGGGGAAAGCTGGGTGGAAGGAAATTTGTGGCTCCTCTCAGATTCCAGAACTTTCTGCCACAGAAATGTGAGGAACATGTGTTTTTTTAGCCACATTTTGAGGTTTGCAAAGGATTCTGGGTAACAGAACCTGGTCCGAGCCCCGCAAGTCACCCCTCCTTGGATTCCCCTAGGTCTCTAGTTTTCAGAAATGCACAGGTTTGGTAGTTTTCCATAGGTGCCGGCTGAGCTAGAGGCCAAAATCTACAGGTAGGCACTTCGCAAAAAACACCTATTTTCTTAAAAAAATGTGGATGTGTCCACGTTGCGCTTTGGGGCGTTTCCTGTTGCGGGCGCTAGGCCTACCCACACAAGTGAGGTATCATTTTTATCGGGAGACTTGGGGGAACGCTGGGTGGAAGGAAATTTGTGGCTCCTCTCAGATTCTAGAACTTTCTGCCACAGAAATGTGAGGAACATGTGTTTTTTTAGCCACGTTTTGAGGTTTGCGAAGGATTCTGGGAAACAGAACCTGGTCCGAGCCCCGCAAGTCACCCCTCCTTGGATTCCCCTAGGTCTCTAGTTTTCAGAAATGCACAGGTTTGGTAGGTTTCCCTAGGTGCCGGCTGAGCTAGAGGCCAAAATCTACAGGTAGGCACTTCGCAAAAAACACCTGTTTTCTTCCAAAAATTTGGATGTGTCCACGTTGCGCTTTGGGGCGTTTCCTGTCGCGGGCGCAAGGCCTACCCACACAAGTGAGGTATCATTTTTATCGGGAGACTTGGGGGAACGCTGGGTGGAAGGAAATTTGTGGCTCCTCTTAGATTCCAGAACTTTCTGCCACAGAAATGTGAGGAACATGTGTTTTTTTAGCCACATTTTGAGGTTTGCAAAGGATTCTGGGTAACAGAACCTGGTCCGAGCCCCGCAAGTCACCCCTCCTTGGAGTCCCCTAGGTCTCTAGTTTTCAGAAATGCACAGGTTTGGTAGGTTTCCCTAGGTGACGGCTGAGCTAGAGGCCAAAATCTACAGGTAGGCACTTCGTAAAAAACACCTCTGTTTTCTACCAAAAATTTGGATGTGTCCACGTTGCGCTTTGAGTCGTTTCCTGTCGCGGGCGCTAGGCCTACCCACACAAGTGAGGTATCATTTTTATCGGGAGACTTGGGGGAACGCTGGGTGGAAGGAAATTTGTGGCTCCTCCCAGATTCCAGAACTTTCTGCCACAGAAATGTGAGGAACATGTGTTTTTTTAGCCACATTTTGAGGTTTGCAAAGGATTCTGGGAAACAGAACCTGGTCCGAGCCCTGCAAGTCACCCCTCCTTGGTTTCTTCTAGGTCTCTAGTTTTCAGAAATGCACAGGTTTGGTAGGTTTCCCTAGGTGCCGGCTGAGCTAGAGGCCAAAACCTACAGGTAGGCACATCGCAAAAAACACCTCTGTTTTCTTCCAAAAATTTGGATGCGTCCACGTTGCGCTTTGGGGCGTTTCCTGTCGCGGGCGCTAGGCCTACCCACACAAGTGAGGTATCATTTTTATCGGGAGACTTGGGGGAACGCTGGGTTGAAGGAAATTTGTGGCTCCTCTCAGATTCCAGAACTTTTTGCCACAGAAATGTGAGGAACATGTGTTTTTTTAGCCAAATTATGAGGTTTGCAAAGGATTCTGGGTAACAGAACCTGGTCCGAGCCCCGCAAGTCACCCCTCCTTGGATTCCCCTAGGTCTCTAGTTTTCAGAAATGCACAGGTTTGGTAGGTTTCCCTAGGTGCCGGCTGAGCTAGAGGCCAAAATCTACAGGTAGGCCCTTCGCAAAAAACACCTGTTTTCTTCCAAAAATTTGGATGTGTCCACGTTGCGCTTTGGGGCGTTTCCTGTCGCGGGCGCTAGGCCTACCCACACAAGTGAGGTATCATTTTTATCGGGAGACTTGGGGGAACGCTGGGTGGAAGGAAATTTGTGGCTCCTCTCAGATTCCAGAACTTTCTGCCACAGAAATGAGAGGAACATGTGTTTTTTTAGCCACATTTTGAGGTTTGCAAAGGATTCTGGGAAACAGAACCTGGTCCGAGCCCCGCAAGTCACCCCTCCTTGGATTCCCCTAGGTCTCTAGTTTTCAGAAATGCACAGGTTTGGTAGGTTTCCCTAGGTGCCGGCTGAGCTAGAGGCCAAAATCTACAGGTAGGCACTTCGCAAAAAACACCTGTTTTCTTCCAAAAATTTGGATGTGTCCACGTTGCGCTTTGGGGCGTTTCCTGACGCGGGCGCTAGGCCTACCCACACAAGTGAGGTATCATTTTTATCGGGAGACTTGGGGGAACGCTGGGTGGAAGGAAATTTGTGGCTCCTCTCAGATTCCAGAACTTTCTGCCACAGAAATGTGAGGAACATGTGTTTTTTTAGCCAAATGTTGAGGATTGCAAAGGATTCTGGGTAACAGAACCAGGTCCGAGCCCCACAAGTCACCCCTCCTTGGATTCTTCTAGGTCTCTAGTTTTCAGAAAGGCACAGGTTTGGTATGTTTCCCTAGGTGCCGGCTGAGCTAGAGGCCAAAATCTACAGGTAGGCACTTCGTAAAAAACACCTCTGTTTTCTTCCAAAAATTTGGATGTGTCCACGTTGCGCTTTGAGTCGTTTCCTGTCGCGGGCGCTAGGCCTACCCACACAAGTGAGGTATCATTTTTATCGGGAGACTTGGGGGAACGCTGGGTGGAAGGAAATTTGTGGCTCCTCTCAGATTCCAGAACTTTTTGCCACAGAAATGTGAGGAACATGTGTTTTTTTAGCCAAATTATGAGGTTTGCAAAGGATTCTGGGTAACAGAACCTGGTCCGAGCGCCGCAAGTCACCCCTCCTTGGATTCCCCTAGGTCTCTAGTTTTCAGAAATGCACAGGTTTGGTAGGTTTCCCTAGGTGCCGGCTGAGCTAGAGGCCAAAATCTACAGGTAGGCACTTCGCAAAAAACACCTCTGTTTTCTTCCAAAAATGTGGATGTGTCCACGTTGCGCTTTGGGGCGTTTCCTGTCGCGGGCGCTAGGCCTACCCACACAAGTGAGGTATAATTTTTATCAGGAGACTTGGGGGAACGCTGGGTGGAAGGAAATTTGTGGCTCCTCTCAGATTCCAGAACTTTCTGCCACAGAAATGTGAGGAACATGTGTTTTTTTAGCCACATTTTGAGGTTTGCAAAGGATTCTGGGAAACAGAACCTGGTCCGAGCCCTGCAAGTCACCCCTCCTTGGAGTCCCCTAGGTCTCTAGTTTTCAGAAATGCACAGGTTTGGTAGGTTTCCCTAGGTGACGGCTGAGCTAGAGGCCAAAATCTACAGGTAGGCACTTCGTAAAAAACACCTCTGTTTTCTTCCAAAAATTTGGATGTGTCCACGTTGCGCTTTGAGTCGTTTCCTGTCGCGGGCGCTAGGCCTACCCACACAAGTGAGGTATCATTTTTATCGGGAGACTTGGGGGAACGCTAGGTGGAAGGAAATTTGTGGCTCCTCTCAGATTCCAGAACTTTCTGCCACAGAAATGTGAGGAACATGTGTTTTTTTAGCCAAATTTTGAGGTTTGCAAAGGTTTCTGGGTAACAGAACCGGGTCCGAGCCCTGCAAGTCACCCCTCCTTGGATTCTTCTAGGTCTCTAGTTTTCAGAAATGCACAGGTTTGGTAGGTTTCCCTAGGTGCCGGCTGAGCTAGAGGCCAAAATCTACAGGTAGGCACTTCGTAAAAAACACCTCTGTTTTCTTCCAAAAATTTGGATGTGTCCACGTTGCGCTTTGGGGCGTTTCCTGTCGCGGGCGCTAGGCCTACCCACACAAGTGAGGTATCATTTTTATCGGGAGACTTGGGGGAACGCTGGGTGGAAGGAAATTTGTGGCTCCTCTCAGATTCCAGAACTTTCTGCCACAGAAATGTGAGGAACATGTGTTTTTTTAGCCAAATTTTGAGGTTTGCAAAGGATTCTGGGTAACAGAACCTGGTCCGAGCCCAGCAAGTCACCCCTCCTTGGATTCCCCTAGGTCTCTAGTTTTCAGAAATGCACAGGTTTGGTAGGTTTCCCTAGGTGCCGGCTGAGCTAGAGGCCAAAATCTACAGGTAGGCACTTCGTAAAAAACACCTCTGTTTTCTTCCAAAAATTTGGATGTGTCCACGTTGCGCTTTGAGTCGTTTCCTGTCGCGGGCGCTAGGCCTACCCACACAAGTGAGGTATCATTTTTATCGGGAGACTTGGGGGAACGCTGGGTGGAAGGAAATTTATGGCTCCTCTCAGATTCCAGAACTTTCTGCCACAGAAATGTGAGGAACATGTGTTTTTTTAGCCAAATGTTGAGGATTGCAAAGGATTCTGGGTAACAGAACCAGGTCCGAGCCCCACAAGTCACCCCTCCTTGGATTCTTCTAGGTCTCTAGTTTTCAGAAAGGCACAGGTTTGGTATGTTTCCCTAGGTGCCGGCTGAGCTAGAGGCCAAAATCTACAGGTAGGCACTTCGTAAAAAACACCTCTGTTTTCTTCCAAAAATTTGGATGTGTCCACGTTGCGCTTTGAGTCGTTTCCTGTCGCGGGCGCTAGGCCTACCCACACAAGTGAGGTATCATTTTTATCGGGAGACTTGGGGGAACGCTGGGTGGAAGGAAATTTGTGGCTCCTCTCAGATTCCAGAACTTTTTGCCACAGAAATGTGAGGAACATGTGTTTTTTTAGCCAAATTATGAGGTTTGCAAAGGATTCTGGGTAACAGAACCTGGTCCGAGCGCCGCAAGTCACCCCTCCTTGGATTCCCCTAGGTCTCTAGTTTTCAGAAATGCACAGGTTTGGTAGGTTTCCCTAGGTGCCGGCTGAGCTAGAGGCCAAAATCTACAGGTAGGCACTTCGCAAAAAACACCTCTGTTTTCTTCCAAAAATTTGGATGTGTCCACGTTGCGCTTTGGGGCGTTTCCTGTCGCGGGCGCTAGGCCTACCCTCACAAGTGAGGTATAATTTTTATCAGGAGACTTGGGGGAACGCTGGGTGGAAGGAAATTTGTGGCTCCTCTCAGATTCCAGAACTTTCTGCCACAGAAATGTGAGGAACATGTGTTTTTTTAGCCACATTTTGAGGTTTGCAAAGGATTCTGGGAAACAGAACCTGGTCCGAGCCCTGCAAGTCACCCCTCCTTGGAGTCCCCTAGGTCTCTAGTTTTCAGAAATGCACAGGTTTGGTAGGTTTCCCTAGGTGACGGCTGAGCTAGAGGCCAAAATCTACAGGTAGGCACTTCGTAAAAAACACCTCTGTTTTCTTCCAAAAATTTGGATGTGTCCACGTTGCGCTTTGAGTCGTTTCCTGTCGCGGGCGCTAGGCCTACCCACACAAGTGAGGTATCATTTTTATCGGGAGACTTGGGGGAACGCTAGGTGGAAGGAAATTTGTGGCTCCTCTCAGATTCCAGAACTTTCTGCCACAGAAATGTGAGGAACATGTGTTTTTTTAGCCAAATTTTGAGGTTTGCAAAGGTTTCTGGGTAACAGAACCGGGTCCGAGCCCTGCAAGTCACCCCTCCTTGGATTCTTCTAGGTCTCTAGTTTTCAGAAATGCACAGGTTTGGTAGGTTTCCCTAGGTGCCGGCTGAGCTAGAGGCCAAAATCTACAGGTAGGCACTTCGTAAAAAACACCTCTGTTTTCTTCCAAAAATTTGGATGTGTCCACGTTGCGCTTTGGGGCGTTTCCTGTCGCGGGCGCTAGGCCTACCCACACAAGTGAGGTATCATTTTTATCGGGAGACTTGGGGGAACGCTGGGTGGAAGGAAATTTGTGGCTCCTCCCAGATTCCAGAACTTTCTGCCACAGAAATGTGAGGAACATGTGTTTTTTTAGCCACATTTTGAGGTTTGCAAAGGATTCTGGGAAACAGAACCTGGTCCGAGCCCTGCAAGTCACCCCTCCTTGGATTCCCCTAGGTCTCTAGTTTTCAGAAATGCACAGGTTTGGTAGGTTTCCCTAGGTGCCGGCTGAGCTAGAGGCCAAAACCTACAGGTAGGCACATCGCAAAAAACACCTCTGTTTTCTTCCAAAAATTTGGATGCGTCCACGTTGCGCTTTGGGGCGTTTCCTGTCGCGGGCGCTAGGCCTACCCACACAAGTGAGGTATCATTTTTATCGGGAGACTTGGGGGAACGCTGGGTTGAAGGAAATTTGTGGCTCCTCTCAGATTCCAGAACTTTTTGCCACAGAAATGTGAGGAACATGTGTTTTTTTAGCCAAATTATGAGGTTTGCAAAGGATTCTGGGTAACAGAACCTGGTCCGAGCCCCGCAAGTCACCCCTCCTTGGATTCCCCTAGGTCTCTAGTTTTCAGAAATGCACAGGTTTGGTAGGTTTCCCTAGGTGCCGGCTGAGCTAGAGGCCAAAATCTACAGGTAGGCCCTTCGCAAAAAACACCTGTTTTCTTCCAAAAATTTGGATGTGTCCACGTTGCGCTTTGGGGCGATTCCTGTCGCGGGCGCTAGGCCTACCCACACAAGTTAGGTATCATTTTTATCGGGAGACTTGGGGGAACGCTGGGTGGAAGGAAATTTGTGGCTCCTCTCAGATTCCAGAACTTTCTGCCACAGAAATGTGAGGAACATGTGTTTTTTTAGCCAAATTTTGAGGTTTGCAAAGGATTCTGGGAAACAGAACCTGGTCCGAGCCCTGCAAGTCACCCCTCCTTGGAGTCCCCTAGGTCTCTAGTTTTCAGAAATGCACAGGTTTGGTAGGTTTCCCAAGGTGACGGCTGAGCTAGAGGCCAAAATCTACAGGTAGGCACTTCGTAAAAAACACCTCTGTTTTCTTCCAAAAATGTGGATGTGTCCACGTTGCGCTTTGAGTCGTTTCCTGTCGCGGGCGCTAGGCCTACCCACACAAGTGAGGTATCATTTTTATCGGGAGACTTGGGGGAACGCTAGGTGGAAGGAAATTTGTGGCTCCTCTCAGATTCCAGAACTTTCTGCCACAGAAATGTGAGGAACATGTGTTTTTTTAGCCAAATTTTGAGGTTTGCAAAGGATTCTGGGTAACAGAACCGGGTCCGAGCCCCGCAAGTCACCCCTCCTTGGATTCTTCTAGGTCTCTAGTTTTCAGAAATGCACAGGTTTGGTAGGTTTCCCTAGGTGCCGGCTGAGCTAGAGGCCAAAATCTACAGGTAGGCACTTCGTAAAAAACACCTCTGTTTTCTTCCAAAAATTTGGATGTGTCCACGTTGCGCTTTGGGGCGTTTCCTGTCGCGGGCACTAGGCCTACCCACACAAGTGAGGTATCATTTTTATCGGGAGACTTGGGGGAACGCTGGGTGGAAGGAAATTTGTGGCTCCTCCCAGATTCCAGAACTTTCTGCCACAGAAATGTGAGGAACATGTGTTTTTTTAGCCACATTTTGAGGTTTGCAAAGGATTCTGGGAAACAGAACCTGGTCCGAGCCCTGCAAGTCACCCCTCCTTGGATTCCCCTAGGTCTCTAGTTTTCAGAAATGCACAGGTTTGGTAGGTTTCCCTAGGTGCCGGCTGAGCTAGAGGCCAAAATCTACAGGTAGGCACTTCGTAAGAAACACCTCTGTTTTCTTCCAAAAATTTGGATGTGTCCACGTTGCGCTTTGGGGCGTTTCCTGTCGCGGGCGCTAGGCCTACCCACACAAGTGAGGTATCATTTTTACCAGGAGACTTGGGGGAACGCTGGGTGGAAGGAAATTTGTGGCTCCTCCCAGATTCCAGAACTTTCTGCCACAGAAATGTGAGGAACATGTGTTTTTTTAGCCACATTTTGAGGTTTGCAAAGGATTCTGGGAAACAGAACCTGGTCCGAGCCCTGCAAGTCACCACTCCTTGGATTCCCCTAGGTCTCTAGTTTTCAGAAATGCACAGGTTTGGTAGGTTTCCCTAGGTGCCGGCTGAGCTAGAGGCCAAAATCTACAGGTAGGCCCTTCGCAAAAAACACCTGTTTTCTTCCAAAAATTTGGATGTGTCCACGTTGCGCTTTGGGGCGTTTCCTGTCGCGGGCGCTAGGCCTACCCACACAAGTGAGGTATCATTTTTATCGGGAGACTTGGGGGAACGCTGGGTGGAAGGAAATTTGTGGCTCCTCTCAGATTCCAGAACTTTCTGCCACAGAAATGTGAGGAACATGTGTTTTTTTAGCCAAATTTTGAGGTTTGCAAAGGATTCTGGGTAACAGAACCTGGTCCGAGCCCAGCAAGTCACCCCTCCTTGGATTCCCCTAGGTCTCTAGTTTTCAGAAATGCACAGGTTTGGTAGGTTTCCCTAGGTGCCGGCTGAGCTAGAGGCCAAAATCTACAGGTAGGCACATCGTAAAAAACACCTCTGTTTTCTTCCAAAAATTTGGATGTGTCCACGTTGCGCTTTGAGTCGTTTCCTGTCGCGGGCGCTAGGCCTACCCACACAAGTGAGGTATCATTTTTATCGGGAGACTTGGGGGAACGCTGGGTGGAAGGAAATTTGTGGCTCCTCTCAGATTCCAGAACTTTCTGCCACAGAAATGTGAGGAACATGTGTTTTTTTAGCCACATTTTGAGGTTTGCAAAGGATTCTGGGAAACAGAACCTGGTCCGAGCCCCGCAAGTCACCCCTCCTTGGATTCCCCTAGGTCTCTAGTTTTCAGAAATGCACAGGTTTGGTAAGTTTCCCTAGGTGCCGGCTGAGCTGGAGGCCAAAATCTACAGGTAGGCACTTCGCAAACAACACCTGTTTTCTTCCAAAAATTTGGATGTGTCCACGTTGCGCTTTGGGGCGTTTCCTGTCGCGGGCGCTAGGCCTACCCACACAAGTGAGGTATCATTTTTATCGGGAGACTTGGGGGAACGCTGGGTGGAAGGAAATTTGTGGCTCCTCTCAGATTCCAGAACTTTCTGCCACAGAAATGTGAGGAACATGTGTTTTTTTAGCCAAATTTTGAGGTTTGCAAAGGATTCTGGGTAACAGAACCTGGTCCGAGCCCAGCAAGTCACCCCTCCTTGGATTCCCCTAGGTCTCTAGTTTTCAGAAATGCACAGGTTTGGTAGGTTTCCCTAGGTGCCGGCTGAGCTAGAGGCCAAAATCTACAGGTAGGCACTTCGTAAAAAACACCTCTGTTTTCTTCCAAAAATTTGGATGTGTCCACGTTGCGCTTTGAGTCGTTTCCTGTCGCGGGCGCTAGGCCTACCCACACAAGTGAGGTATCATTTTTATCGGGAGACTTGGGGGAACGCTGGGTGGAAGGAAATTTGTGGCTCCTCTCAGATTCCAGAACTTTCTGCCACAGAAATGTGAGGAACATGTGTTTTTTTAGCCAAATTTTGAGGTTTGCAAAGGATTCTGGGTAACAGAACCAGGTCCGAGCCCCACAAGTCACCCCTCCTTGGATTCTTCTAGGTCTCTAGTTTTCAGAAAGGCACAGGTTTGGTATGTTTCCCTAGGTGCCTGCTGAGCTAGAGGCCAAAATCTACAGGTAGGCACTTCGTAAAAAACACCTCTGTTTTCTTCTAAAAATTTGGATGTGTCCACGTTGCGCTTTGAGTCGTTTCCTGTCGCGGGCGCTAGGCCTACCCACACAAGTGAGGTATCATTTTTATCGGGAGACTTGGGGGAACGCTGGGTGGAAGGAAATTTGTGGCTCCTCTCAGATTCCAGAACTTTCTGCCACAGAAATGTGAGGAACATGAGTTTTTTTAGCCACATTTTGAGGTTTGCAAAGGATTCTGGGTAACAGAACCTGGTCCGAGCCCCGCAAGTCACCCCTCCTTGGATTCCCCTAGGTCTCTAGTTTTCAGAAAAGCACAGGTTTGGTAGTTTTCCGTAGGTGGCGGCTGAGCTAGAGGCCAAAATCTACAGGTAGGCACTTCGCAAAAAACACCTATTTTCTTAAAAAAATTTGGATGTGTCCACGTTGCGCTTTGGGGTGTTTCCTGTCGCGGGCGCTAGGCCTACCCACACAAGTGAGGTATCATTTTTATCGGGAGACTTGGGGGAACGCTGTGTGGAAGGAAATTTGTGGCTCCTCTCAGATTCCAGAACTTTCTGCCACAGAAATATGAGGAACATGTGTTTTTTTAGCCAAATTTTGAGGTTTGCAAAGGATTCTGGGTAACAGAACCTGGTCCGAGCCCCGCAAGTCACCCCTCCTTGGATTCCCCTAGGTCTCTAGTTTTCAGAAATGCACAGGTTTGGTAGGTTTCCCTAGGTGCCGGCTGAGCTAGAGGCCAAAATCTACAGGTAGGCACTTCGCAAAAAACACCTCTGTTTTCTTCCAAAAATTTGGATGTGTCCACGTTGCGCTTTGGGGCGTTTCCTGTCGCGGGCGCTAGGCCTACCCACACAAGTGAGGTATAATTTTTATCAGGAGACTTGGGGGAACGGTGGGTGGAAGGAAATTTGTGGCTCCTCTCAGATTCCAGAACTTTCTGCCACAGAAATGTGAGGAACATGTGTTTTTTTAGCCAAATTTTGAGGTTTGCAAAGGATTCTGGGTAACAGAACCTGGTCCGAGCCCCGCAAGTCACCCCTCCTTGGATTCTCCTAGGTCTCTAGTTTTCAGAAATGCACAGGTTTGGTAGGTTTCCCTAGGTGCCGGCTGAGCTAGAGGCCAAAATCTACAAGTAGGCACTTCGCAAAAAACACCTCTGTTTTCTTCCAAAAATTTGGATGTGTCCACGTTGCGCTTTGAGTCGTTTCCTGTCGCGGGCGCTAGGCCTACCCACACAAGTGAGGTATCATTTTTATCGGGAGACTTGGGGGAACGCTGGGTGGAAGGAAATTTGTGGCTCCTCTCAGATTCCAGAACTTTCTGCCACAGAAATGTGAGGAACATGTGTTTTTTTAGCCACATTTTGAGGGTTGCAAAGGATTCTGGGTAACAGAACCTGGTCCGAGCCCAAAGTCACCCCTCCTTGGATTCCCCTAGGTCTCTAGTTTTCAGAAATGTACAGGTTTGATATTTTTCCCTAGGTGCCAGCTGAGCTAGAGGCCAAAATCTACAGGTAGGCACTTCGCAAAAAACACCTCTGTTTTCTTCCAAAAATTTGGATGTGTCCACGTTGCGCTTTGGGGTGTTTCCTGTCGCGGGCGCTAGGCCTACCCACACAAGTGAGGTATCATTTTTATCGGGAGACTTGGGGGAACGCTGGGTGGAAGGAAATTTGTGGCTCCTCTCAGATTCCAGAACTTTCTGCCACAGAAATGTGAGGAACATGTGTTTTTTTAGCCAAATTTTGAGGTTTGCAAAGGATTCTGGGTAACAGAACCTGGTCCGAGCCCCGCAAGTCACCCCTCCTTGGATTCTTCTAGGTCTCTAGTTTTCAGAAATGCACAGGTTTGGTAGGTTTCCCTAGGTGCCGGCTGAGCTAGAGGCCAAAATCTACAGG
This sequence comes from Pleurodeles waltl, assembly GCF_031143425.1. NCBI lineage: Eukaryota > Metazoa > Chordata > Amphibia > Caudata > Salamandridae > Pleurodeles > Pleurodeles waltl. The sequence continues at coordinate 1,002,780 of NW_027149822.1, read as the reverse complement.
TATGCACTTCGCAAAAAACACCTCTGTTTTCTTCCAAAAATTTGGATGTGTCCACGTTGTGCTTTGAGTCGTTTCCTGTCGCGGGCGCTAGGCCTACCCACACAAGTGAGGTATCATTTTTATCGGGACACTTGGGGGAAAGCTGGGTGGAAGGAAATTTGTGACTCCTCTCAGATTCCAGAACTTTCTGCCACAGAAATGTGAGGAACATGTGTTTTTTTAGCCACATTTTGAGGTTTGCAAAGGATTCTGGGTAACAGAACCTGGTCCGAGCCCCGCAAGTCACCCCTCCTTGGATTCCCCTAGGTCTCTAGGTTTCAGAAAAGCACAGGTTTGGTAGTTTTCCGTAGGTGGCGGCTGAGCTAGAGGCCAAAATCTACAGGTAGGCACTTCGCAAAAAACACCTATTTTCTTTAAAAAATTTGGATGTGTCCACGTTGCGCTTTGGGGTGTTTCCTGTCGCGGGCGCTAGGCCTACCCACACAAGTGAGGTATCATTTTTATCGGGAGACTTGGGGGAACGCTGGGTGGAAGGAAATTTGTGGCTCCTCTCAGATTCCAGAACTTTCCTCCTCAGAAATGTGACGAACATGTGTTTTTTTAGCCAAATTTTGAGGTTTGCAAAGGATTCTGGGTAACAGAACCTGGTCCGAGCCCCGCAAGTCACCCCTCCTTGGATTCTCCTAGGTTTCTAGTTTTCAGAAATGCACAGGTTTGGTAGGTTTCCCTAGGTGCGGGCTGAGCTAGAGGCCAAAATCTACAGGTAGGCACTTCGCAAAAAACACCTCTGTTTTCTTCCAAAAATTTGGATGTGTCCACGTTGTGCTTTGAGTCGTTTCGTGTCGCGGGCGCTAGGCCTACCCACACAAGTGAGGTATCATTTTTATCGGGAGACTTGGGGGAACGCTGGGTGGAAGGAAATTTGTGGCTCCTCTCAGATTCCAGAACTTTCTGCCACAGAAATGTGAGGAACATGTGTTTTTTTAGCCACATTTTGAGGTTTGCAAAGGATTCTGGGTAACAGAACCTGGTCCGAGCCCAAAGTCACCCCTCCTTGGATTCCCCTAGGTCTCTAGTTTTCAGAAATGTACAGGTTTGGTATTTTTCCCTAGGTGCCAGCTGAGCTGGAGGCCAAAATCTACAGGTTGGCACTTCGCAAAAAACACCTCTGTTTTCTTCCAAAAATTTGGATGTGTCTACGTTGCGCTTTGGGGCGTTTCCTGTCGCGGGCGCTAGGCCTACCCACACAAGTGAGGTATCATTTTTATTGGGAGACTTGGGAGAACGCTGGGTGGAAGGAAATTTGTGGCTCCTCTCAGATTCCAGAACTTTCTGCCACAGAAATGTGAGGAACATGTGTTTTTTTAGCCAAATTTTGAGGTTTGCAAAGGATTCTGGGTAACAGAACCTGGTCCGAGCCCCCGCAAGTCACCCCTCCTTGGATTCTTCTAGGTCTCTAATTTTCAGAAATGCACAGGTTTGGTAGGTTTCCCTAGGTGCCGGCTGAGCTAGAGGCCAAAATCTACAGGTAGGCACTTTGCAAAAAACACCTCTGTTTTCTTCCAAAAATTTGGATGTGTCCACGTTGCGCTTTGAGTCGTTTCCTGTCGCGGGCGCTAGGCCTACCCACACAAGTGAGGTATCATTTTTATCGGGAGACTTGGGGGAAAGCTGGGTGGAAGGAAATTTGTGGCTCCTCTCAGATTCCAGAACTTTCTGCCACAGAAATGTGAGGAACATGTGTTTTTTTAGCCACATTTTGAGGTTTGCAAAGGATTCTGGGTAACAGAACCTGGTCCGAGCCCCGCAAGTCACCCCTCCTTGGATTCCCCTAGGTCTCTAGTTTTCAGAAATGCACAGGTTTGGTAGTTTTCCATAGGTGCCGGCTGAGCTAGAAGCCAAAATCTACAGGTAGGCACTTCGCAAAAAACACCTATTTTCTTAAAAAAATTTGGATGTGTCCACGTTGCGCTTTGGGGCGTTTCCTGTTGCGGGCGCTAGGCCTACCCACACAAGTGAGGTATCATTTTTATCGGGAGACTTGGGGGAACGCTGGGTGGAAGGAAATTTGTGGCTCCTCTCAGATTCTAGAACTTTCTGCCACAGAAATGTGAGGAACATGTGTTTTTTAGCCACGTTTTGAGGTTTGCAAAGGATTCTGGGAAACAGAACCTGGGCCGAGCCCCGCAAGTCACCCCTCCTTGGATTCCCCTAGGTCTCTAGTTTTCAGAAATGCACAGGTTTGGTAGGTTTCCCTAGGTGCCGGCTGAGCTAGAGGCCAAAATCTACAGGTAGGCACTTCGCAAAAAACACCTGTTTTCTTCCAAAAATTTGGATGTGTCCACGTTGCGCTTTGGGGCGTTTCCTGTCGCGGGCGCTAGGCCTACCCACACAAGTGAGGTATCATTTTTATCGGGAGACTTGGGGGAACGCTGGGTGGAAGGAAATTTGTGGCTCCTCTCAGATTCCAGAACTTTCTGCCACAGAAATGTGAGGAACATGTGTTTTTTTAGCCACATTTTGAGGTTTGCAAAGGATTCTGGGTAACAGAACCTGGTCCGAGCCCCGCAAGTCACCCCTCCTTGGAGTCCCCTAGGTCTCTAGTTTTCAGAAATGCACAGGTTTGGTAGGTTTCCCTAGGTGACGACTGAGCTAGAGGCCAAAATCTACAGGTAGGCACTTCGTAAAAAACACCTCTGTTTTCTTCCAAAAATTTGGATGTGTCCACGTTGCGCTTTGAGTCGTTTCCTGTCGCGGGCGCTAGGCCTACCGACACAAGTGAGGTATCATTTTTATCGGGAGACTTGGGGGAACACTAGGTGGAAGGAAATTTGTGGCTCCTCTCAGATTCCAGAACTTTCTGCCACAGAAATGTGAGAAACATGTGTTTTTTTAGCCAAATTTTGAGGTTTGCAAAGGATTCTGGGTAACAGAACCGGGTCCGAGCCCCGCAAGTCACCCCTCCTTGGATTCTTCTAGGTCTCTAGTTTTCAGAAATGCACAGGTTTGGTAGGTTTCCCTAGTTGCCGGCTGAGCTAGAGGCCAAAATCTACAGGTAGGCACTTCTCAAAAAACACCTGTTTTCTTCCAAAAATTTGGATGTGTCCACGTTGCGCTTTGGGGCGTTTCCTGTCGCGGGCGCTAGGCCTACCCACACAAGTGACGTATCATTTTTATCGGGAGACTTGGGGGAACGCTGGGTGGAAGGAAATTTGTGGCTCCTCTCAGATTCCAGAACTTTCTGCCACAGAAATGTGAGGAACATGTGTTTTTTTAGCCACATTTTGAGGTTTGCAAAGGATTCTGGGTAACAGAACCTGGTCCGAGCCCCGCAAGTCACCCCTCCTTGGAGTCCCCTAGGTCTCTAGTTTTCAGAAATGCACAGGTTTGGTAGGTTTCCCTAGGTGACGGCTGAGCTAGAGGCCAAAATCTACAGGTAGGCACTTCGTAAAAAACACCTCTGTTTTCTTCCAAAAATTTGGATGTGTCCACGTTGCGCTTTGAGTCGTTTCCTGTCGCGGGCGCTAGGCCTACCCACACAAGTGAGGTATCATTTTTATCGGGAGACTTGGGGGAACGCTAGGTGGAAGGAAATTTGTGGCTCCTCTCAGATTCCAGAACTTTCTGCCACAGAAATGTGAGGAACATGTGTTTTTTTAGCCAAATTTTGAGGTTTGTAAAGGATTCTGGGTAACAGAACCTGGTCCGAGCCCCTGCAAGTCACCCCTCCTTGGATTCTTCTAGGTCTCTAGTTTTCAGAAATGCACAGGTTTGGTAGGTTTCCCTAGGTGCCGGCTGAGATGGAGGCCAAAATCTACAGGTAGGCACTTCGCAAAAAACACCTCTGTTTTCTTCCAAAAATTTGGATGTGTCCACGTTGCGCTTTGAGTCGTTTCCTGTCGCGGGCGCTAGGCCTACCCACACAAGTGAGGTATCATTTTGATCGGGAGACTTGGGGGAACGCTGGGTGGAAGGAAATTTGTGGCTCCTCTCAGATTCCAGAACTTTCTGCCTCAGAAATTTGAGGAACATGTGTTTTTTTAGCCAAATTTTGAGGTTTGCAAAGGATTCTGGGTAACAGAACCTGGTCCGAGCCCCGCAAGTCACCCCTCCTTGGATTCTCCTAGGTTTCTAGTTTTCAGAAATGCACAGGTTTGGTAGGTTTCCCTAGGTGCCGGCTGAGCTAGAGGCCAAAATCTACAGGTAGGCACTTCGCAAAAAACACCTCTGTTTTCTTCCAAAAATTTGGATGTGTCCACGTTGCGCTTTGAGTCGTTTCGTGTCGCGGGCGCTAGGCCTACCCACACAAGTGAGGTATCATTTTTATCGGGAGACTTGGGGGAACGCTGGGTGGAAGGAAATTTGTGGCTCCTCTCAGATTCCAGAACTTTCTGCCACAGAAATGTGAGGAACATGTGTTTTTTTAGCCACATTTTGAGGTTTGCAAAGGATTCTGGGTAACAGAACCTGGTCCGAGCCCAAAGTCACCCCTCCTTGGATTCCCCTAGGTCTCTAGTTTTCAGAAATGTACAGGTTTGGTATTTTTCCCTAGGTGCCAGCTGAGCTGGAGGCCAAAATCTACAGGTAGGCACTTCGCAAAAAACACCTCTGTTTTCTTCAAAAAATTTGGATGTGTCTACGTTGCGCTTTGGGGCGTTTCCTGTCGCGGGCGCTAGGCCTACCCACACAAGTGAGGTATCATTTTTATTGGGAGACTTGGGGGAACGCTGGGTGGAAGGAAATTTGTGGCTCCTCTCAGATTCCAGAACTTTCTGCCACAGAAATGTGAGGAACATGTGTTTTTTTAGCCAAATTTTGAGGTTTGCAAAGGATTCTGGGTAACAGAACCTGGTCCGAGCCCCGGCAAGTCACCCCTCCTTGGATTCTTCTAGGTCTCTAGTTTTCAGAAATGCACAGGTTTGGTAGGTTTCCCTAGGTGCCGGCTGAGCTAGAGGCCAAAATCTACAGGTAGGCACTTCGCAAAAAACACCAATGTTTTCTTCCAAAAATTTGGATGTGTCCACGTTGCGCTTTGAGTTGTTTCCTGTCGCGGGCGCTAGGCCTACCCACACAAGTGAGGTATCATTTTTATCGGGAGACTTGGGGGAAAGCTGGGTGGAAGGAAATTTGTGGCTCCTCTCAGATTCCAGAACTTTCTGCCACAGAAATGTGAGGAACATGTGTTTTTTTAGCCACATTTTGAGGTTTGCAAAGGATTCTGGGTAAAAGAACCTGGTCCGAGCCCCGCAAGTCACCCCTCCTTGGATTCCCCTAGGTCTCTAGTTTTCAGAAATGCACAGGTTTGGTAGTTTTCCATAGGTGCCGGCTGAGCTAGAAGCCAAAATCTACAGGTAGGCACTTCGCAAAAAACACCTATTTTCTTAAAAAAATTGGGATGTGTCCACGTTGCGCTTTGGGGCGTTTCCTGTTGCGGGCGCTAGGCCTACCCACACAAGTGAGGTATCATTTTTATCGGGAGACTTGGGGGAACGCTGGGTGGAAGGAAATTTGTGGCTCCTCTCAGATTCTAGAACTTTCTGCCACAGAAATGTGAGGAACATGTGTTTTTTAGCCACGTTTTGAGGTTTGCAAAGGATTCTGGGAAACAGAACCTGGTCCGAGCCCCGCAAGTCACCCCTCCTTGGATTCCCCTAGGTCTCTAGTTTTCAGAAATGCACAGGTTTGGTAGGTTTCCCTAGGTGCCGGCTGAGCTAGAGGCCAAAATCTACAGGTAGGCACTTCGCAAAAAACACCTGTTTTCTTCCAAAAATTTGGATGTGTCCACGTTGCGCTTTGGGGCGTTTCCTGTCGCGGGCGCTAGGCCTACCCACACAAGTGAGGTATCATTTTTATCGGGAGACTTGGGGGAACGCTGGGTGGAAGGAAATTTGTGGCTCCTCTCAGATTCCAGAACTTTCTGCCACAGAAATGTGAGGAACATGTGTTTTTTTAGCCACATTTTGAGGTTTGCAAAGGATTCTGGGTAACAGAACCTGGTCCGAGCCCCGCAAGTCACCCCTCCTTGGAGTCCCCTAGGTCTCTAGTTTTCAGAAATGCACAGGTTTGGTAGGTTTCCCTAGGTGACGGCTGAGCTAGAGGCCAAAATCTACAGGTAGGCACTTCGTAAAAAACACCTCTGTTTTCTTCCAAAAATTTGGATGTGTCCACGTTGCGCTTTGAGTCGTTTCCTGTCGCGGGCGCTAGGCCTACCCACACAAGTGAGGTATCATTTTTATCGGGAGACTTGGGGGAACACTAGGTGGAAGGAAATTTGTGGCTCCTCTCAGATTCCAGAACTTTCTGCCACAGAAATGTGAGAAACATGTGTTTTTTTAGCCAAATATTGAGGTTTGCAAAGGATTCTGGGTAACAGAACCGGGTCCGAGCCCCGCAAGTCACCCCTCCTTGGATTCTTCTAGGTCTCTAGTTTTCAGAAATGCACAGGTTTGGTAGGTTTCCCTAGTTGCCGGCTGAGCTAGAGGCCAAAATCTACAGGTAGGCACTTCGCAAAAAACACCTGTTTTCTTCCAAAAATTTGGATGTGTCCACGTTGCGCTTTGGGGCGTTTCCTGTCGCGGGCGCTAGGCCTACCCACACAAGTGACGTATCATTTTTATCGGGAGACTTGGGGGAACGCTGGGTGGAAGGAAATTTGTGGCTCCTCTCAGATTCCAGAACTTTCTGCCACAGAAATGTGAGGAACATGTGTTTTTTTAGCCACATTTTGAGGTTTGCAAAGGATTCTGGGTAACAGAACCTGGTCCGAGCCCCGCAAGTCACCCCTCCTTGGAGTCCCCTAGGTCTCTAGTTTTCAGAAATGCACAGGTTTGGTAGGTTTCCCTAGGTGACGGCTGAGCTAGAGGCCAAAATCTACAGGTAGGCACTTCGTAAAAAACACCTCTGTTTTCTTCCAAAAATTTGGATGTGTCCACGTTGCGCTTTGAGTCGTTTCCTGTCGCGGGCGCTAGGCCTACCCACACAAGTGAGGTATCATTTTTATCGGGAGACTTGGGGGAACGCTAGGTGGAAGGAAATTTGTGGCTCCTCTCAGATTCCAGAACTTTCTGCCACAGAAATGTGAGGAACATGTGTTTTTTTAGCCAAATTTTGAGGTTTGTAAAGGATTCTGGGTAACAGAACCTGGTCCGAGCCCCCGCAAGTCACCCCTCCTTGGATTCTTCTAGGTCTCTAGTTTTCAGAAATGCACAGGTTTGGTAGGTTTCCCTAGGTGCCGGCTGAGATGGAGGCCAAAATCTACAGGTAGGCACTTCGCAAAAAACACCTCTGTTTTCTTCCAAAAATTTGGATGTGTCCACGTTGCGCTTTGAGTCGTTTCCTGTCGCGGGCGCTAGGCCTACCCACACAAGTGAGGTATCATTTTTATCGGGAGACTTGGGGGAACGCTGGGTGGAAGGAAATTTGTGGCTCCTCTCAGATTCTAGAACTTTCTGCCACAGAAATGTGAGGAACATGTGTTTTTTTAGCCACATTTTGAGGTTTGCAAAGGATTCTGGGTAACAGAACCTGGTCCGAGCCCCGCAAGTCACCCCTCCTTGGAGTCCCCTAGGTCTCTAGTTTTCAGAAATGCACAGGTTTGGTAGGTTTCCCTAGGTGACGACTGAGCTAGAGGCCAAAATCTACAGGTAGGCACTTCGTAAAAAACACCTCTGTTTTCTTCCAAAAATTTGGATGTGTCCACGTTGCGCTTTGAGTCGTTTCCTGTCGCGGGCGCTAGGCCTACCGACACAAGTTAGGTATCATTTTTATCGGGAGACTTGGGGGAACACTAGGTGGAAGGAAATTTGTGGCTCCTCTCAGATTCCAGAACTTTCTGCCACAGAAATGTGAGAAACATGTGTTTTTTTAGCCAAATTTTGAGGTTTGCAAAGGATTCTGGGTAACAGAACCGGGTCCGAGCCCCGCAAGTCACCCCTCCTTGGATTCTTCTAGGTCTCTAGTTTTCAGAAATGCACAGGTTTGGTAGGTTTCCCTAGTTGCCGGCTGAGCTAGAGGCCAAAATCTACAGGTAGGCACTTCTCAAAAAACACCTGTTTTCTTCCAAAAATTTGGATGTGTCCACGTTGCGCTTTGGGGCGTTTCCTGTCGCGGGCGCTAGGCCTACCCACACAAGTGACGTATCATTTTTATCGGGAGACTTGGGGGAACGCTGGGTGGAAGGAAATTTGTGGCTCCTCTCAGATTCCAGAACTTTCTGCCACAGAAATGTGAGGAACATGTGTTTTTTTAGCCACATTTTGAGGTTTGCAAAGGATTCTGGGTAACAGAACCTGGTCCGAGCCCCGCAAGTCACCCCTCCTTGGAGTCCCCTAGGTCTCTAGTTTTCAGAAATGCACAGGTTTGGTAGGTTTCCCTAGGTGACGGCTGAGCTAGAGGCCAAAATCTACAGGTAGGCACTTCGTAAAAAACACCTCTGTTTTCTTCCAAAAATTTGGATGTGTCCACGTTGCGCTTTGAGTCGTTTCCTGTCGCGGGCGCTAGGCCTACCCACACAAGTGAGGTATCATTTTTATCGGGAGACTTGGGGGAACGCTAGGTGGAAGGAAATTTGTGGCTCCTCTCAGATTCCAGAACTTTCTGCCACAGAAATGTGAGGAACATGTGTTTTTTTAGCCAAATTTTGAGGTTTGTAAAGGATTCTGGGTAACAGAACCTGGTCCGAGCCCCTGCAAGTCACCCCTCCTTGGATTCTTCTAGGTCTCTAGTTTTCAGAAATGCACAGGTTTGGTAGGTTTCCCTAGGTGCCGGCTGAGATGGAGGCCAAAATCTACAGGTAGGCACTTCGCAAAAAACACCTCTGTTTTCTTCCAAAAATTTGGATGTGTCCACGTTGCGCTTTGAGTCGTTTCCTGTCGCGGGCGCTAGGCCTACCCACACAAGTGAGGTATCATTTTTATCGGGAGACTTGGGGGAACGCTGGGTGGAAGGAAATTTGTGGCTCCTCTCAGATTCCAGAACTTTCTGCCTCAGAAATTTGAGGAACATGTGTTTTTTTAGCCAAATTTTGAGGTTTGCAAAGGATTCTGGGTAACAGAACCTGGTCCGAGCCCCGCAAGTCACCCCTCCTTGGATTCTCCTAGGTTTCTAGTTTTCAGAAATGCACAGGTTTGGTAGGTTTCCCTAGGTGCCGGCTGAGCTAGAGGCCAAAATCTACAGGTAGGCACTTCGCAAAAAACACCTCTGTTTTCTTCCAAAAATTTGGATGTGTCCACGTTGCGCTTTGAGTCGTTTCGTGTCGCGGGCGCTAGGCCTACCCACACAAGTGAGGTATCATTTTTATCGGGAGACTTGGGGGAACGCTGGGTGGAAGGAAATTTGTGGCTCCTCTCAGATTCCAGAACTTTCTGCCACAGAAATGTGAGGAACATGTGTTTTTTTAGCCACATTTTGAGGTTTGCAAAGGATTCTGGGTAACAGAACCTGGTCCGAGCCCAAAGTCACCCCTCCTTGGATTCCCCTAGGTCTCTAGTTTTCAGAAATGTACAGGTTTGGTATTTTTCCCTAGGTGCCAGCTGAGCTGGAGGCCAAAATCTACAGGTAGGCACTTCGCAAAAAACACCTCAGTTTTCTTCCAAAAATTTGGATGTGTCTACGTTGCGCTTTGGGGCGTTTCCTGTCGCGGGCGCTAGGCCTACCCACACAAGTGAGGTATCATTTTTATTGGGAGACTTGGGGGAACGCTGGGTGGAAGGAAATTTGTGGCTCCTCTCAGATTCCAGAACTTTCTGCCACAGAAATGTGAGGAACATGTGTTTTTTTAGCCAAATTTTGAGGTTTGCAAAGGATTCTGGGTAACAGAACCTGGTCCGAGCCCCGGCAAGTCACCCCTCCTTGGATTCTTCTAGGTCTCTAGTTTTCAGAAATGCACAGGTTTGGTAGGTTTCCCTAGGTGCCGGCTGAGCTAGAGGCCAAAATCTACAGGTAGGCACTTCGCAAAAAACACCAATGTTTTCTTCCAAAATTTTGGATGTGTCCACGTTGCGCTTTGAGTTGTTTCCTGTCGCGGGCGCTAGGCCTACCCACACAAGTGAGGTATCATTTTTATCGGGAGACTTGGGGGAAAGCTGGGTGGAAGGAAATTTGTGGCTCCTCTCAGATTCCAGAACTTTCTGCCACAGAAATGTGAGGAACATGTGTTTTTTTAGCCACATTTTGAGGTTTGCAAAGGATTCTGGGTAAAAGAACCTGGTCCGAGCCCCGCAAGTCACCCCTCCTTGGATTCCCCTAGGTCTCTAGTTTTCAGAAATGCACAGGTTTGGTAGTTTTCCATAGGTGCCGGCTGAGCTAGAAGCCAAAATCTACAGGTAGGCACTTCGCAAAAAACACCTATTTTCTTAAAAAAATTGGGATGTGTCCACGTTGCGCTTTGGGGCGTTTCCTGTTGCGGGCGCTAGGCCTACCCACACAAGTGAGGTATCATTTTTATCGGGAGACTTGGGGGAACGCTGGGTGGAAGGAAATTTGTGGCTCCTCTCAGATTCTAGAACTTTCTGCCACAGAAATGTGAGGAACATGTGTTTTTTAGCCACGTTTTGAGGTTTGCAAAGGATTCTGGGAAACAGAACCTGGTCCGAGCCCCGCAAGTCACCCCTCCTTGGATTCCCCTAGGTCTCTAGTTTTCAGAAATGCACAGGTTTGGTAGGTTTCCCTAGGTGCCGGCTGAGCTAGAGGCCAAAATCTACAGGTAGGCACTTCGCAAAAAACACCTGTTTTCTTCCAAAAATTTGGATGTGTCCACGTTGCGCTTTGGGGCGTTTCCTGTCGCGGGCGCTAGGCCTACCCACACAAGTGAGGTATCATTTTTATCGGGAGACTTGGGGGAACGCTGGGTGGAAGGAAATTTGTGGCTCCTCTCAGATTCCAGAACTTTCTGCCACAGAAATGTGAGGAACATGTGTTTTTTTAGCCACATTTTGAGGTTTGCAAAGGATTCTGGGTAACAGAACCTGGTCCGAGCCCCGCAAGTCACCCCTCCTTGGAGTCCCCTAGGTCTCTAGTTTTCAGAAATGCACAGGTTTGGTAGGTTTCCCTAGGTGACGGCTGAGCTAGAGGCCAAAATCTACAGGTAGGCACTTCGTAAAAAACACCTCTGTTTTCTTCCAAAAATTTGGATGTGTCCACGTTGCGCTTTGAGTCGTTTCCTGTCGCGGGCGCTAGGCCTACCCACACAAGTGAGGTATCATTTTTATCGGGAGACTTGGGGGAACACTAGGTGGAAGGAAATTTGTGGCTCCTCTCAGATTCCAGAACTTTCTGCCACAGAAATGTGAGAAACATGTGTTTTTTTAGCCAAATATTGAGGTTTGCAAAGGATTCTGGGTAACAGAACCGGGTCCGAGCCCCGCAAGTCACCCCTCCTTGGATTCTTCTAGGTCTCTAGTTTTCAGAAATGCACAGGTTTGGTAGGTTTCCCTAGTTGCCGGCTGAGCTAGAGGCCAAAATCTACAGGTAGGCACTTCGCAAAAAACACCTGTTTTCTTCCAAAAATTTGGATGTGTCCACGTTGCGCTTTGGGGCGTTTCCTGTCGCGGGCGCTAGGCCTACCCACACAAGTGACGTATCATTTTTATCGGGAGACTTGGGGGAACGCTGGGTGGAAGGAAATTTGTGGCTCCTCTCAGATTCCAGAACTTTCTGCCACAGAAATGTGAGGAACATGTGTTTTTTTAGCCACATTTTGAGGTTTGCAAAGGATTCTGGGTAACAGAACCTGGTCCGAGCCCCGCAAGTCACCCCTCCTTGGAGTCCCCTAGGTCTCTAGTTTTCAGAAATGCACAGGTTTGGTAGGTTTCCCTAGGTGACGGCTGAGCTAGAGGCCAAAATCTACAGGTAGGCACTTCGTAAAAAACACCTCTGTTTTCTTCCAAAAATTTGGATGTGTCCACGTTGCGCTTTGAGTCGTTTCCTGTCGCGGGCGCTAGGCCTACCCACACAAGTGAGGTATCATTTTTATCGGGAGACTTGGGGGAACGCTAGGTGGAAGGAAATTTGTGGCTCCTCTCAGATTCCAGAACTTTCTGCCACAGAAATGTGAGGAACATGTGTTTTTTTAGACAAATTTTGAGGTTTGTAAAGGATTCTGGGTAACAGAACCTGGTCCGAGCCCCCGCAAGTCACCCCTCCTTGGATTCTTCTAGGTCTCTAGTTTTCAGAAATGCACAGGTTTGGTAGGTTTCCCTAGGTGCCGGCTGAGATGGAGGCCAAAATCTACAGGTAGGCACTTCGCAAAAAACACCTCTGTTTTCTTCCAAAAATTTGGATGTGTCCACGTTGCGCTTTGAGTCGTTTCCTGTCGCGGGCGCTAGGCCTACCCACACAAGTGAGGTATCATTTTTATCGGGAGACTTGGGGGAACGCTGGGTGGAAGGAAATTTGTGGCTCCTCTCAGATTCTAGAACTTTCTGCCACAGAAATGTGAGGAACATGTGTTTTTTTAGCCACGTTTTGAGGTTTGCAAAGGATTCTGGGAAACAGAACCTGGTCCGAGCCCCGCAAGTCACCCCTCCTTGGATTCCCCTAGGTCTCTAGTTTTCAGAAATGCACAGGTTTGGTAGGTTTCCCTAGGTGCCGGCTGAGCTAGAGGCCAAAATCTACAGGTAGGCACTTCGCAAAAAACACCTGTTTTCTTCCAAAAATTTGGATGTGTCCACGTTGCGCTTTGGGGCGTTTCCTGTCGCGGGCGCTAGGCCTACCCACACAAGTGAGGTATCATTTTTATCGGGAGACTTGGGGGAACGCTGGGTGGAAGGAAATTTGTGGCTCCTCTCAGATTCCAGAACTTTCTGCCACAGAAATGTGAGGAACATGTGTTTTTTTAGCCACATTTTGAGGTTTGCAAAGGATTCTGGGTAACAGAACCTGGTCCGAGCCCCGCAAGTCACCCCTCCTTGGAGTCCCCTAGGTCTCTAGTTTTCAGAAATGCACAGGTTTGGTAGGTTTCCCTAGGTGACGGCTGAGCTAGAGGCCAAAATCTACAGGTAGGCACTTCGTAAAAAACACCTCTGTTTTCTTCCAAAAATTTGGATGTGTCCACGTTGCGCTTTGAGTCGTTTCCTGTCGCGGGCGCTAGGCCTACCCACACAAGTGAGGTATCATTTTTATCGGGAGACTTGTGGGAAAGCTGGGTGGAAGGAAATTTGTGGCTCCTCTCAGATTCCAGAACTTTCTGCCACAGAAATGTGAGGAACATGTGTTTTTTTAGCCACATTTTGAGGTTTGCAAAGGATTCTGGGTAACAGAACCTGGTCCGAGCCCCGCAAGTCACCCCTCCTTGGATTCCCCTAGGTCTCTAGTTTTCAGAAATGCACAGGTTTGGTAGTTTTCCATAGGTGCCGGCTGAGCTAGAAGCCAAAATCTACAGGTAGGCACTTCGTAAAAAACACCTATTTTCTTAAAAAAATTTGGATGTGTCCACGTTGCGCTTTGGGGCGTTTCCTGTTGCGGGCGCTAGGCCTACCCACACAAGTGAGGTATCATTTTTATCGGGAGACTTGGGGGAACGCTGGGTGGAAGGAAATTTGTGGCTCCTCTCAGATTCTAGAACTTTCTGCCACAGAAATGTGAGGAACATGTGTTTTTTAGCCACGTTTTGAGGTTTGCAAAGGATTCTGGGAAACAGAACCTGGTCCGAGCCCCGCAAGTCACCCCTCCTTGGATTCCCCTAGGTCTCTAGTTTTCAGAAATGTACAGGTTTGGTAGGTTTCCCTAGGTGCCGGCTGAGCTAGAGGCCAAAATCTACAGGTAGGCACTTCGCAAAAAACACCTGTTTTCTTCCAAAAATTTAGATGTGTCCACGTTGCGCTTTGGGGCGTTTCCTGTCGCGGGCGCTAGGCCTACCCACACAAGTGAGGTATCATTTTTATCGGGAGACTTGGGGGAACGCTGGGTGGAAGGAAATTTGTGGCTCCTCTCAGATTCCAGAACTTTCTGCCACAGAAATGTGAGGAACATGTGTTTTTTTAGCCACATTTTGAGGTTTGCAAAGGATTCTGGGTAACAGAACCTGGTCCGAGCCCCGCAAGTCACCCCTCCTTGGAGTCCCCTAGGTCTCTAGTTTTCAGAAATGCACAGGTTTGGTAGGTTTCCCTAGGTGACGGCTGAGCTAGAGGCCAAAATCTACAGGTAGGCACTTCGTAAAAAACACCTCTGTTTTCTTCCAAAAATTTGGATGTGTCCACGTTGCGCTTTGAGTCGTTTCCTGTCGCGGGCGCTAGGCCTACCCACACAAGTGAGGTATCATTTTTATCGGGAGACTTGGGGGAACACTAGGTGGAAGGAAATTTGTGGCTCCTCTCAGATTCCAGAACTTTCTGCCACAGAAATGTGAGAAACATGTGTTTTTTTAGCCAAATTTTGAGGTTTGCAAAGGATTCTGGGTAACAGAACCGGGTCCGAGCCCCGCAAGTCACCTCTCCTTGGATTCTTCTAGGTCTCTAGTTTTCAGAAATGCACAGGTTTGGTAGGTTTCCCTAGTTGCCGGCTGAGCTAGAGGCCAAAATCTACAGGTAGGCACTTCGCAAAAAACACCTGTTTTCTTCCAAAAATTTGGATGTGTCCACGTTGCGCTTTGGGGCGTTTCCTGTCGCGGGCGCTAGGCCTACCCACACAAGTGACGTATCATTTTTATCGGGAGACTTGGGAGAACGCTGGGTGGAAGGAAATTTGTGGCTCCTCTCAGATTCCAGAACTTTCTGCCACAGAAATGTGAGGAACATGTGTTTTTTTAGCCACATTTTGAGGTTTGCAAAGGATTCTGGGTAACAGAACCTGGTCCGAGCCCCGCAAGTCACCCCTCCTTGGAGTCCCTTAGGTCTCTAGTTTTCAGAAATGCACAGGTTTGGTAGGTTTCCCTAGGTGACGGCTGAGCTAGAGGCCAAAATCTACAGGTAGGCACTTCGCAAAAAACACCTCTGTTTTCTTCCAAAAATTTGGATGTGTCCACGTTGCGCTTTGAGTCGTTTCCTGTCGCGGGCGCTAGGCCTACCCACACAAGTGAGGTATCATTTTTATCGGGAGACTTGGGGGAACGCTAGGTGGAAGGAAATTTGTGGCTCCTCTCAGATTCCAGAACTTTCTGCCACAGAAATGTGAGGAACATGTGTTTTTTTAGCCAAATTTTGAGGTTTGTAAAGGATTCTGGGTAACAGAACCTGGTCCGAGCCCCCGCAAGTCACCCCTCCTTGGATTCTTCTAGGTCTCTAGTTTTCAGAAATGCACAGGTTTGGTAGGTTTCCCTAGGTGCCGGCTGAGCTAGAGGCCAAAATCTACAGGTAGGCACTTCGCAAAAAACACCTGTTTTCTTCCAAAAATTTGGATGTGTCCACGTTGCGCTTTGGGGCGTTTCCTGTCGCGGGCGCTAGGCCTACCCACACAAGTGACGTATCATTTTTATCGGGAGACTTGGGGGAACGCTGGGTGGAAGGAAATTTGTGGCTCCTCTCAGATTCCAGAATTTTCTGCCACAGAAATGTGAGGAACATGTGTTTTTTTAGCCACATTTTGAGGTTTGCAAAGGATTCTGGGAAACAGAACCTGGTCCGAGCCCCGCAAGTCACCCCTCCTTGGAGTCCCCTAGGTCTCTAGTTTTCAGAAATGCACAGGTTTGGTAGGTTTCCCTAGGTGACGGCTGAGCTAGAGGCCAAAATCTACAGGTAGGCACTTCGTAAAAAACACCTCTGTTTTCTTCCAAAAATTTGGATGTGTCCACGTTGCGCTTTGAGTCGTTTCCTGTCGCGGGCGCTAGGCCTACCCACACAAGTGAGGTATCATTTTTATCGGGAGACTTGGGGGAACGCTAGGTGGAAGGAAATTTGTGGCTCCTCTCAGATTCCAGAACTTTCTGCCACAGAAATGTGAGGAACATGTGTTTTTTTAGCCAAATTTTGAGGTTTGCAAAGGATTCTGGGTAACAGAACCGGGTCCGAGCCCCGCAAGTCACCCCTCCTTGGATTCTTCTAGGTCTCTAGTTTTCAGAAATGCACAGGTTTGGTAGGTTTCCCTAGGTGCCGGCTGAGCTAGAGGCCAAAATCTACAGGTAGGCACTTCGCAAAAAACACCTGTTTTCTTCCAAAAATTTGGATGTGTCCACGTTGCGCTTTGGGGCGTTTCCTGTCGCGGGCGCTAGGCCTACCCACACAAGTGACGTATCATTTTTATCGGGAGACTTGGGGGAACGCTGGGTGGAAGGAAATTTGTGGCTCCTCTCAGATTCCAGAATTTTCTGCCACAGAAATGTGAGGAACATGTGTTTTTTTAGCCACATTTTGAGGTTTGCAAAGGATTCTGGGTAACAGAACCTGGTCCGAGCCCCGCAAGTCACCCCTCCTTGGAGTCCCCTAGGTCTCTAGTTTTCAGAAATGCACAGGTTTGGTAGGTTTCCCTAGGTGACGGCTGAGCTAGAGGCCAAAATCTACAGGTAGGCACTTCGTAAAAAACACCTCTGTTTTCTTCCAAAAATTTGGATGTGTCCACGTTGCGCTTTGAGTCGTTTCCTGTCGCGGGCGCTAGGCCTACCCACACAAGTGAGGTATCATTTTTATCGGGAGACTTGGGGGAACGCTAGGTGGAAGGAAATTTGTGGCTCCTCTCAGATTCCAGAACTTTCTGCCACAGAAATGTGAGGAACATGTGTTTTTTTAGCCAAATTTTGAGGTTTGTAAAGGATTCTGGGTAACAGAACCTGGTCCGAGCCCCCGCAAGTCACCCCTCCTTGGATTCTTCTAGGTCTCTAGTTTTCAGAAATGCACAGGTTTGGTAGGTTTCCCTAGGTGCCGGCTGAGATGGAGGCCAAAATCTACAGGTAGGCACTTCGCAAAAAACACCTTTGTTTTCTTCCAAAAATTTGGATGTGTCCACGTTGCGCTTTGAGTTGTTTCCTGTCGCGGGCGCTAGGCCTACCCACACAAGTGAGGTATCATTTTTATCGGGAGACTTGGGGGAACGCTGGGTGGAAGGAAATTTGTGGCTCCTCTCAGATTCCAGAACTTTCTGCCACAGAAATGTGAGGAACATGTGTTTTTTTAGCCACATTTTGAGGTTTGCAAAGGATTCTGGGTAACAGAACCTGGTCCGAGCCCCGCAAGTCACCCCTCCTTGGAGTCCCCTAGGTCTCTAGTTTTCAGAAATGCACAGGTTTGGTAGGTTTCCCTAGGTGACGGCTGAGCTAGAGGCCAAAATCTACAGGTAGGCACTTCGTAAAAAACACCTCTGTTTTCTTCCAAAAATTTGGATGTGTCCACGTTGCGCTTTGAGTCGTTTCCTGTCGCGGGCGCTAGGCCTACCCACACAAGTGAGGTATCATTTTTATCGGGAGACTTGGGGGAACACTAGGTGGAAGGAAATTTGTGGCTCCTCTCAGATTCCAGAACTTTCTGCCACAGAAATGTGAGAAACATGTGTTTTTTTAGCCAAATATTGAGGTTTGCAAAGGATTCTGGGTAACAGAACCGGGTCCGAGCCCCGCAAGTCACCCCTCCTTGGATTCTTCTAGGTCTCTAGTTTTCAGAAATGCACAGGTTTGGTAGGTTTCCCTAGTTGCCGGCTGAGCTAGAGGCCAAATTCTACAGGTAGGCACTTCGCAAAAAACACCTGTTTTCTTCCAAAAATTTGGATGTGTCCACGTTGCGCTTTGGGGCGTTTCCTGTCGCGGGCGCTAGGCCTACCCACACAAGTGACGTATCATTTTTATCGGGAGACTTGGGGGAACGCTGGGTGGAAGGAAATTTGTGGCTCCTCTCAGATTCCAGAACTTTCTGCCACAGAAATGTGAGGAACATGTGTTTTTTTAGCCACATTTTGAGGTTTGCAAAGGATTCTGGGTAACAGAACCTGGTCCGAGCCCCGCAAGTCACCCCTCCTTGGAGTCCCCTAGGTCTCTAGTTTTCAGAAATGCACAGGTTTGGTAGGTTTCCCTAGGTGACGGCTGAGCTAGAGGCCAAAATCTACAGGTAGGCACTTCGTAAAAAACACCTCTGTTTTCTTCCAAAAATTTGGATGTGTCCACGTTGCGCTTTGAGTCGTTTCCTGTCGCGGGCGCTAGGCCTACCCACACAAGTGAGGTATCATTTTTATCGGGAGACTTGGGGGAACGCTAGGTGGAAGGAAATTTGTGGCTCCTCTCAGATTCCAGAACTTTCTGCCACAGAAATGTGAGGAACATGTGTTTTTTTAGCCAAATTTTGAGGTTTGTAAAGGATTCTGGGTAACAGAACCTGGTCCGAGCCCCCGCAAGTCACCCCTCCTTGGATTCTTCTAGGTCTCTAGTTTTCAGAAATGCACAGGTTTGGTAGGTTTCCCTAGGTGCCGGCTGAGATGGAGGCCAAAATCTACAGGTAGGCACTTCGCAAAAAACACCTCTGTTTTCTTCCAAAAATTTGGATGTGTCCACGTTGCGCTTTGAGTCGTTTCCTGTCGCGGGCGCTAGGCCTACCCACACAAGTGAGGTATCATTTTTATCGGGAGACTTGGGGGAACGCTGGGTGGAAGGAAATTTGTGGCTCCTCTCAGATTCTAGAACTTTCTGCCACAGAAATGTGAGGAACATGTGTTTTTTTAGCCACGTTTTGAGGTTTGCAAAGGATTCTGGGAAACAGAACCTGGTCCGAGCCCCGCAAGTCACCCCTCCTTGGATTCCCCTAGGTCTCTAGTTTTCAGAAATGCACAGGTTTGGTAGGTTTCCCTAGGTGCCGGCTGAGCTAGAGGCCAAAATCTACAGGTAGGCACTTCGCAAAAAACACCTGTTTTCTTCCAAAAATTTGGATGTGTCCACGTTGCGCTTTGGGGCGTTTCCTGTCGCGGGCGCTAGGCCTACCCACACAAGTGACGTATCATTTTTATCGGGAGACTTGGGGGAACGCTGGGTGGAAGGAAATTTGTGGCTCCTCTCAGATTCCAGAACTTTCTGCCACAGAAATGTGAGGAACATGTGTTTTTTTAGCCACATTTTGAGGTTTGCAAAGGATTCTGGGTAACAGAACCTGGTCCGAGCCCCGCAAGTCACCCCTCCTTGGAGTCCCCTAGGTCTCTAGTTTTCAGAAATGCACAGGTTTGGTAGGTTTCCCTAGGTGACGGCTGAGCTAGAGGCCAAAATCTACAGGTAGGCACTTCGTAAAAAACACCTCTGTTTTCTTCCAAAAATTTGGATGTGTCCACGTTGCGCTTTGAGTCGTTTCCTGTCGCGGGCGCTAGGCCTACCCACACAAGTGAGGTATCATTTTTATCGGGAGACTTGTGGGAAAGCTGGGTGGAAGGAAATTTGTGGCTCCTCTCAGATTCCAGAACTTTCTGCCACAGAAATGTGAGGAACATGTGTTTTTTTAGCCACATTTTGAGGTTTGCAAAGGATTCTGGGTAACAGAACCTGGTCCGAGCCCCGCAAGTCACCCCTCCTTGGATTCCCCTAGGTCTCTAGTTTTCAGAAATGCACAGGTTTGGTAGTTTTCCATAGGTGCCGGCTGAGCTAGAAGCCAAAATCTACAGGTAGGCACTTCGCAAAAAACACCTATTTTCTTAAAAAAATTTGGATGTGTCCACGTTGCGCTTTGGGGCGTTTCCTGTTGCGGGCGCTAGGCCTACCCACACAAGTGAGGTATCATTTTTATCGGGAGACTTGGGGGAACGCTGGGTGGAAGGAAATTTGTGGCTCCTCTCAGATTCTAGAACTTTCTGCCACAGAAATGTGAGGAACATGTGTTTTTTAGCCACGTTTTGAGGTTTGCAAAGGATTCTGGGAAACAGAACCTGGTCCGAGCCCCGCAAGTCACCCCTCCTTGGATTCCCCTAGGTCTCTAGTTTTCAGAAATGTACAGGTTTGGTAGGTTTCCCTAGGTGCCGGCTGAGCTAGAGGCCAAAATCTACAGGTAGGCACTTCGCAAAAAACACCTGTTTTCTTCCAAAAATTTAGATGTGTCCACGTTGCGCTTTGGGGCGTTTCCTGTCGCGGGCGCTAGGCCTACCCACACAAGTGAGGTATCATTTTTATCGGGAGACTTGGGGGAACGCTGGGTGGAAGGAAATTTGTGGCTCCTCTCAGATTCCAGAACTTTCTGCCACAGAAATGTGAGGAACATGTGTTTTTTTAGCCACATTTTGAGGTTTGCAAAGGATTCTGGGTAACAGAACCTGGTCCGAGCCCCGCAAGTCACCCCTCCTTGGAGTCCCCTAGGTCTCTAGTTTTCAGAAATGCACAGGTTTGGTAGGTTTCCCTAGGTGACGGCTGAGCTAGAGGCCAAAATCTACAGGTAGGCACTTCGTAAAAAACACCTCTGTTTTCTTCCAAAAATTTGGATGTGTCCACGTTGCGCTTTGAGTCGTTTCCTGTCGCGGGCGCTAGGCCTACCCACACAAGTGAGGTATCATTTTTATCGGGAGACTTGGGGGAACACTAGGTGGAAGGAAATTTGTGGCTCCTCTCAGATTCCAGAACTTTCTGCCACAGAAATGTGAGAAACATGTGTTTTTTTAGCCAAATTTTGAGGTTTGCAAAGGATTCTGGGTAACAGAACCGGGTCCGAGCCCCGCAAGTCACCCCTCCTTGGATTCTTCTAGGTCTCTAGTTTTCAGAAATGCACAGGTTTGGTAGGTTTCCCTAGTTGCCGGCTGAGCTAGAGGCCAAAATCTACAGGTAGGCACTTCGCAAAAAACACCTGTTTTCTTCCAAAAATTTGGATGTGTCCACGTTGCGCTTTGGGGCGTTTCCTGTCGCGGGCGCTAGGCCTACCCACACAAGTGACGTATCATTTTTATCGGGAGACTTGGGGGAACGCTGGGTGGAAGGAAATTTGTGGCTCCTCTCAGATTCCAGAACTTTCTGCCACAGAAATGTGAGGAACATGTGTTTTTTTAGCCACATTTTGAGGTTTGCAAAGGATTCTGGGTAACAGAACCTGGTCCGAGCCCCGCAAGTCACCCCTCCTTGGAGTCCCCTAGGTCTCTAGTTTTCAGAAATGCACAGGTTTGGTAGGTTTCCCTAGGTGACGGCTGAGCTAGAGGCCAAAATCTACAGGTAGGCACTTCGCAAAAAACACCTCTGTTTTCTTCCAAAAATTTGGATGTGTCCACGTTGCGCTTTGAGTCGTTTCCTGTCGCGGGCGCTAGGCCTACCCACACAAGTGAGGTATCATTTTTATCGGGAGACTTGGGGGAACGCTAGGTGGAAGGAAATTTGTGGCTCCTCTCAGATTCCAGAACTTTCTGCCACAGAAATGTGAGGAACATGTGTTTTTTTAGCCAAATTTTGAGGTTTGTAAAGGATTCTGGGTAACAGAACCTGGTCCGAGCCCCCGCAAGTCACCCCTCCTTGGATTCTTCTAGGTCTCTAGTTTTCAGAAATGCACAGGTTTGGTAGGTTTCCCTAGGTGCCGGCTGAGCTAGAGGCCAAAATCTACAGGTAGGCACTTCGCAAAAAACACCTGTTTTCTTCCAAAAATTTGGATGTGTCCACGTTGCGCTTTGGGGCGTTTCCTGTCGCGGGCGCTAGGCCTACCCACACAAGTGACGTATCATTTTTATCGGGAGACTTGGGGGAACGCTGGGTGGAAGGAAATTTGTGGCTCCTCTCAGATTCCAGAATTTTCTGCCACAGAAATGTGAGGAACATGTGTTTTTTTAGCCACATTTTGAGGTTTGCAAAGGATTCTGGGAAACAGAACCTGGTCCGAGCCCCGCAAGTCACCCCTCCTTGGAGTCCCCTAGGTCTCTAGTTTTCAGAAATGCACAGGTTTGGTAGGTTTCCCTAGGTGACGGCTGAGCTAGAGGCCAAAATCTACAGGTAGGCACTTCGTAAAAAACACCTCTGTTTTCTTCCAAAAATTTGGATGTGTCCACGTTGCGCTTTGAGTCGTTTCCTGTCGCGGGCGCTAGGCCTACCCACACAAGTGAGGTATCATTTTTATCGGGAGACTTGGGGGAACGCTAGGTGGAAGGAAATTTGTGGCTCCTCTCAGATTCCAGAACTTTCTGCCACAGAAATGTGAGGAACATGTGTTTTTTTAGCCAAATTTTGAGGTTTGCAAAGGATTCTGGGTAACAGAACCGGGTCCGAGCCCCGCAAGTCACCCCTCCTTGGATTCTTCTAGGTCTCTAGTTTTCAGAAATGCACAGGTTTGGTAGGTTTCCCTAGGTGTCGGCTGAGCTAGAGGCCAAAATCTACAGGTAGGCACTTCGCAAAAAACACCTGTTTTCTTCCAAAAATTTGGATGTGTCCACGTTGCGCTTTGGGGCGTTTCCTGTCGCGGGCGCTAGGCCTACCCACACAAGTGACGTATCATTTTTATCGGGAGACTTGGGGGAACGCTGGGTGGAAGGAAATTTGTGGCTCCTCTCAGATTCCAGAATTTTCTGCCACAGAAATGTGAGGAACATGTGTTTTTTTAGCCACATTTTGAGGTTTGCAAAGGATTCTGGGTAACAGAACCTGGTCCGAGCCCCGCAAGTCACCCCTCCTTGGAGTCCCCTAGGTCTCTAGTTTTCAGAAATGCACAGGTTTGGTAGGTTTCCCTAGGTGACGGCTGAGCTAGAGGCCAAAATCTACAGGTAGGCACTTCGTAAAAAACACCTCTGTTTTCTTCCAAAAATTTGGATGTGTCCACGTTGCGCTTTGAGTCGTTTCCTGTCGCGGGCGCTAGGCCTACCCACACAAGTGAGGTATCATTTTTATCGGGAGACTTGGGGGAACGCTAGGTGGAAGGAAATTTGTGGCTCCTCTCAGATTCCAGAACTTTCTGCCACAGAAATGTGAGGAACATGTGTTTTTTTAGCCAAATTTTGAGGTTTGTAAAGGATTCTGGGTAACAGAACCTGGTCCGAGCCCCCGCAAGTCACCCCTCCTTGGATTCTTCTAGGTCTCTAGTTTTCAGAAATGCACAGGTTTGGTAGGTTTCCCTAGGTGCCGGCTGAGATGGAGGCCAAAATCTACAGGTAGGCACTTCGCAAAAAACACCTTTGTTTTCTTCCAAAAATTTGGATGTGTCCACGTTGCGCTTTGAGTTGTTTCCTGTCGCGGACGCTAGGCCTACCCACACAAGTGAGGTATCATTTTTATCGGGAGACTTGGGGGAAAGCTGGGTGGAAGGAAATTTGTGGCTCCTCTCAGATTCCAGAACTTTCTGCCACAGAAATGTGAGGAACATGTGTTTTTTTAGCCACATTTTGAGGTTTGCAAAGGATTCTGGGTAACAGAACCTGGTCCGAGCCCCGCAAGTCACCCCTCCTTGGATTCCCCTAGGTCTCTAGTTTTCAGAAATGCACAGGTTTGGTAGGTTTCCCTAGGTGCCGGCTGAGCTAGAGGCCAAAATCTACAGGTAGGCACTTCGCAAAAAACACCTGTTTTCTTCCAAAAATTTGGATGTGTCCACGTTGCGCTTTGGGGCGTTTCCTGTCGCGGGCGCGAGGCCTACCCACACAAGTGAGGTATCATTTTTATCGGGAGACTTGGGGGAACGCTGGGTGGAAGGAAATTTGTGGCTCCTCTCAGATTCCAGAACTTTCTGCCACAGAAATGTGAGGAACATGTGTTTTTTTAGCCACATTTTGAGGTTTGCAAAGGATTCTGGGTAACAGAACCTGGTCCGAGCCCCGCAAGTCACCCCTCCTTGGAGTCCCCTATGTCTCTAGTTTTCAGAAATGCACAGGTTTGGTAGGTTTCCCTAGGTGACGGCTGAGCTAGAGGCCAAAATCTACAGGTAGGCACTTCGTAAAAAACACCTCTGTTTTCTTCCAAAAATGTGGATGTGTCCACGTTGCGCTTTGAGTCGTTTCCTGTCGCGGGCGCTAGGCCTACCCACACAAGTGAAGTATCATTTTTATCGGGAGACTTGGGGGAACGCTAGGTGGAAGGAAATTTGTGGCTCCTCTCAGATTCCAGAACTTTCTGCCACAGAAATGTGAGGAACATGTGTTTTTTTAGCCACATTTTGAGGTTTGCAAAGGATTCTGGGTAACAGAACCTGGTCCGAGCCCCGCAAGTCACCCCTCCTTCGAGTCCCCTAGGTCTCTAGTTTTCAGAAATGCACAGGTTTGGTAGGTTTCCCTAGGTGACGGCTGAGCTAGAGGCCAAAATCTACAGGTAGGCACTTCGTAAAAAACACCTCTGTTTTCTTCCAAAAATTTGGATGTGTCCACGTTGCGCTTTGAGTCGTTTCCTGTCGCGGGCGCTAGGCCTACCCACACAAGTGAGGTATCATTTTTATCGGGAGACTTGGGGGAACGCTAGGTGGAAGGAAATTTGTGGCTCCTCTCAGATTCCAGAACTTTCTGCCACAGAAATGTGAGGAACATGTGTTTTTTTAGCCAAATTTTGAGGTTTGTAAAGGATTCTGGGTAACAGAACCTGGTCCGAGCCCCCGCAAGTCACCCCTCCTTGGATTCTTCTAGGTCTCTAGTTTTCAGAAATGCACAGGTTTGGTAGGTTTCCCTAGGTGCCGGCTGAGATGGAGGCCAAAATCTACAGGTAGGCACTTCGCAAAAAACACCTCTGTTTTCTTCCAAAAATTTGGATGTGTCCACGTTGCGCTTTGAGTCGTTTCCTGTCGCGGGCGCTAGGCCTACCCACACAAGTGAGGTATCATTTTTATCGGGAGACTTGGGGGAACGCTGGGTGGAAGGAAATTTGTGGCTCCTCTCAGATTCTAGAACTTTCTGCCACAGAAATGTGAGGAACATGTGTTTTTTTAGCCACGTTTTGAGGTTTGCAAAGGATTCTGGGAAACAGAACCTGGTCCGAGCCCCGCAAGTCACCCCTCCTTGGATTCCCCTAGGTCTCTAGTTTTCAGAAATGCACAGGTTTGGTAGGTTTCCCTAGGTGCCGGCTGAGCTAGAGGCCAAAATCTACAGGTAGGCACTTCGCAAAAAACACCTGTTTTCTTCCAAAAATTTGGATGTGTCCACGTTGCGCTTTGGGGCGTTTCCTGTCGCGGGCGCTAGGCCTACCCACACAAGTGAGGTATCATTTTTATCGGGAGACTTGGGGGAACGCTGGGTGGAAGGAAATTTGTGGCTCCTCTCAGATTCCAGAACTTTCTGCCACAGAAATGTGAGGAACATGTGTTTTTTTAGCCACATTTTGAGGTTTGCAAAGGATTCTGGGTAACAGAACCTGGTCCGAGCCCCGCAAGTCACCCCTCCTTGGAGTCCCCTAGGTCTCTAGTTTTCAGAAATGCACAGGTTTGGTAGGTTTCCCTAGGTGACGGCTGAGCTAGAGGCCAAAATCTACAGGTAGGCACTTCGTAAAAAACACCTCTGTTTTCTTCCAAAAATTTGGATGTGTCCACGTTGCGCTTTGAGTCGTTTCCTGTCGCGGGCGCTAGGCCTACCCACACAAGTGAGGTATCATTTTTATCGGGAGACTTGGGGGAACGCTAGGTGGAAGGAAATTTGTGGCTCCTCTCAGATTCCAGAACTTTCTGCCACAGAAATGTGAGGAACATGTGTTTTTTTAGCCAAATTTTGAGGTTTGCAAAGGATTCTGGGTAACAGAACCGGGTCCGAGCCCCGCAAGTCACCCCTCCTTGGATTCTTCTAGGTCTCTAGTTTTCAGAAATGCACAGGTTTGGTAGGTTTCCCTAGGTGCCGGCTGAGCTAGAGGCCAAAATCTACAGGTAGGCACTTCGCAAAAAACACCTGTTTTCTTCCAAAAATTTGGATGTGTCCACGTTGCGCTTTGGGGCGTTTCCTGTCGCGGGCGCTAGGCCTACCCACACAAGTGATGTATCATTTTTATCGGGAGACTTGGGGGAACGCTGGGTGGAAGGAAATTTGTGGCTCCTCTCAGATTCCAGAATTTTCTGCCACAGAAATGTGAGGAACATGTGTTTTTTTAGCCACATTTTGAGGTTTGCAAAGGATTCTGGGTAACAGAACCTGGTCCGAGCCCCGCAAGTCACCCCTCCTTGGAGTCCCCTAGGTCTCTAGTTTTCAGAAATGCACAGGTTTGGTAGGTTTCCCTAGGTGACGGCTGAGCTAGAGGCCAAAATCTACAGGTAGGCACTTCGTAAAAAACACCTCTGTTTTCTTCCAAAAATTTGGATGTGTCCACGTTGCGCTTTGAGTCGTTTCCTGTCGCGGGCGCTAGGCCTACCCACACAAGTGAGGTATCATTTTTATCGGGAGACTTGGGGGAACGCTAGGTGGAAGGAAATTTGTGGCTCCTCTCAGATTCCAGAACTTTCTGCCACAGAAATGTGAGGAACATGTGTTTTTTTAGCCAAATTTTGAGGTTTGTAAAGGATTCTGGGTAACAGAACCTGGTCCGAGCCCCCGCAAGTCACCCCTCCTTGGATTCTTCTAGGTCTCTAGTTTTCAGAAATGCACAGGTTTGGTAGGTTTCCCTAGGTGCCGGCTGAGATGGAGGCCAAAATCTACAGGTAGGCACTTCGCAAAAAACACCTTTGTTTTCTTCCAAAAATTTGGATGTGTCCACGTTGCGCTTTGAGTCGTTTCCTGTCGCGGACGCTAGGCCTACCCACACAAGTGAGGTATCATTTTTATCGGGAGACTTGGGGGAAAGCTGGATGGAAGGAAATTTGTGGCTCCTCT
Source organism: Pleurodeles waltl (assembly GCF_031143425.1). NCBI lineage: Eukaryota > Metazoa > Chordata > Amphibia > Caudata > Salamandridae > Pleurodeles > Pleurodeles waltl. The sequence continues at coordinate 976,233 of NW_027149822.1, read as the reverse complement.
CAGATTCCAGAACTTTCTGCCACAGAAATGTGAGGAACATGTGTTTTTTTAGCCACATTTTGAGGTTTGCAAAGGATTCTGGGTAACAGAACCTGGTCCGAGCCCCGCAAGTCACCCCTCCTTGGATTCCCCTAGGTCTCTAGTTTTCAGAAATGCACAGGTTTGGTAGGTTTCCCTAGGTGCCGGCTGAGCTAGAGGCCAAAATCTACAGGTAGGCACTTCGCAAAAAACACCTGTTTTCTTCCAAAAATTTGGATGTGTCCACGTTGCGCTTTGGGGCGTTTCCTGTCGCGGGCGCTAGGCCTACCCACACAAGTGAGGTATCATTTTTATTGGGAGACTTGGGGGAACGCTGGGTGGAAGGAAATTTGTGGCTCCTCTCAGATTCCAGAACTTTCTGCCACAGAAATGTGAGGAACATGTGTTTTTTTAGCCACATTTTGAGGTTTGCAAAGGATTCTGGGTAACAGAACCTGGTCCGAGCCCCGCAAGTCACCCCTCCTTGGAGTCCCCTAGGTCTCTAGTTTTCAGAAATGCACAGGTTTGGTAGGTTTCCCTAGGTGACGGCTGAGCTAGAGGCCAAAATCTACAGGTAGGCACTTCGTAAAAAACACCTCTGTTTTCTTCCAAAAATGTGGATGTGTCCACGTTGCGCTTTGAGTCGTTTCCTGTCGCGGGCGCTAGGCCTACCCATACAAGTGAAGTATCATTTTTATCGGGAGACTTGGGGGAACGCTAGGTGGAAGGAAATTTGTGGCTCCTCTCAGATTCCAGAACTTTCTGCCACAGAAATTTGAGGAACATGTGTTTTTTTAGCCAAATTTTGAGGTTTGTAAAGGATTCTGGGTAACAGAACCTGGTCCGAGCCCCCGCAAGTCACCCCTCCTTGGATTCTTCTAGGTCTCTAGTTTTCAGAAATGCACAGGTTTGGTAGGTTTCCCTAGGTGCCGGCTGAGATGGAGGCCAAAATCTACAGGTAGGCACTTCGCAAAAAACACCTCTGTTTTCTTCCAAAAATTTGGATGTGTCCACGTTGCGCTTTGAGTCGTTTCCTGTCGCGGGCGCTAGGCCTACCCACACAAGTGAGGTATCATTTTTATCGGGAGACTTGGGGGAAAGCTGGGTGGAAGGAAATTTGTGGCTCCTCCCAGATTCCAGAACTTTCTGCCACAGAAATGTGAGGAACATGTGGTTTTTTAGCCACATTTTGAGGTTTGCAAAGGATTCTGGGAAACAGAACCTGGTCCGAGCCCTGCAAGTCACCCCTCCTTGGATTCCCCTAGGTCTCTAGTTTTCAGAAATGCACAGGTTTGGTAGGTTTCCCTAGGTGCCGGCTGAGCTAGAGGCCAAAACCTACAGGTAGGCACATCGCAAAAAACACCTCTGTTTTCTTCCAAAAATTTGGATGCGTCCACGTTGCGCTTTGGGGCGTTTCCTGTCGCGGGCGCAAGGCCTACCCACACAAGTGAGGTATCATTTTTATCGGGAGACTTGGGGGAACGCTGGGTTGAAGGAAATTTGTGGCTCCTCTCAGATTCCAGAACTTTTTGCCACAGAAATGTGAGGAACATGTGTTTTTTTAGCCAAATTATGAGGTTTGCAAAGGATTCTGGGTAACAGAACCTGGTCCGAGCCCCGCAAGTCACCCCTCCTTGGATTCCCCTAGGTCTCTAGTTTTCAGAAATGCAGAGGTTTGGTAGGTTTCCCTAGGTGCCGGCTGAGCTAGAGGCCAAAATCTACAGGTAGGCCCTTCGCAAAAAACACCTGTTTTCTTCCAAAAATTTGGATGTGTCTACGTTGCGCTTTGGGGCGTTTCCTGTCGCGGGCGCTAGGCCTACCCACACAAGTGAGGTATCATTTTTATCGGGAGACTTGGGGGAACGCTGGGTGGAAGGAAATTTGTGGCTCCTCTCAGATTCCAGAACTTTCTGCCACAGAAATGTGAGGAACATGTGTTTTTTTAGCCAAATTTTGAGGTTTGCAAAGGATTCTGGGTAACAGAACCTGGTCCGAGCCCAGCAAGTCACCCCTCCTTGGATTACCCTAGGTCTCTAGTTTTCAGAAATGCACAGGTTTGGTAGGTTTCCCTAGGTGCCGGCTGAGCTAGAGGCCAAAATCTACAGGTAGGCACTTCGTAAAAAACACCTCTGTTTTCTTCCAAAAATTTGGATGTGTCCACTTTGCGCTTTGAGTCGTTTCCTGTCGCGGGCGCTAGGCCTACCCACACAAGTGAGGTATAATTTTTATCGGGAGACTTGGGGGAACGCTGGGTGGAAGGAAATTTGTGGCTCCTCTCAGATTCCAGAACTTTCTGCCACAGAAATGTGAGGAACATGTGTTTTTTTAGCCACATTTTGAGGTTTGCAAAGGATTCTGGGAAACAGAACCTGGTCCGAGCCCCGCAAGTCACCCCTCCTTGGATTCCCCTAGGTCTCTAGTTTTCAGAAATGCACAGGTTTGGTAGGTTTCCCTAGGTGCCGGCTGAGCTAGAGGCCAAAATCTACAGGTAGGCACTTCGCAAAAAACACCTGTTTTCTTCCAAAAATTTGGATGTGTCCACGTTGCGCTTTGGGGCGTTTCCTGTCGCGGGCGCTAGGCCTACCCACACAAGAGAGGTATCATTTTTATCGGGAGACTTGGGGGAACGCTGGGTGGAAGGAAATTTGTGGCTCCTCTCAGATTCCAGAACTTTCTGCCACAGAAATGTGAGGAACATGTGTTTTTTTAGCCAAATTTTGAGGTTTGCAAAGGATTCTGGGTAACAGAACCTGGTCCGAGCCCAGCAAGTCACCCCTCCTTGGATTACCCTAGGTCTCTAGTTTTCAGAAATGCACAGGTTTGGTAGGTTTCCCTAGGTGCCGGCTGAGCTAGAGGCCAAAATCTACAGGTAGGCACTTCGTAAAAAACACCTCTGTTTTCTTCCAAAAATTTGGATGTGTCCACTTTGCGCTTTGAGTCGTTTCCTGTCGCGGGCGCTAGGCCTACCCACACAAGTGAGGTATAATTTTTATCGGGAGACTTGGGGGAACGCTGGGTGGAAGGAAATTTGTGGCTCCTCTCAGATTCCAGAACTTTCTGCCACAGAAATGTGAGGAACATGTGTTTTTTTAGCCACATTTTGAGGTTTGCAAAGGATTCTGGGAAACAGAACCTGGTCCGAGCCCCGCAAGTCACCCCTCCTTGGATTCCCCTAGGTCTCTAGTTTTCAGAAATGCACAGGTTTGGTAGGTTTCCCTAGGTGCCGGCTGAGCTAGAGGCCAAAATCTACAGGTAGGCACTTCGCAAAAAACACCTGTTTTCTTCCAAAAATTTGGATGTGTCCACGTTGCGCTTTGGGGCGTTTCCTGTCGCGGGCGCTAGGCCTACCCACACAAGAGAGGTATCATTTTTATCGGGAGACTTGGGGGAACGCTGGGTGGAAGGAAATTTGTGGCTCCTCTCAGATTCCAGAACTTTCTGCCACAGAAATGTGAGGAACATGTGTTTTTTTAGCCAAATTTTGAGGTTTGCAAAGGATTCTGGGTAACAGAACCTGGTCCGAGCCCAGCAAGTCACCCCTCCTTGGATTCCCCTAGGTCTCTAGTTTTCAGAAATGCACAGGTTTGGTAGGTTTCCCTAGGTGCCGGCTGAGCTAGAGGCCAAAATCTACAGGTAGGCACTTCGTAAAAAACACCTCTGTTTTCTTCCAAAAATTTGGATGTGTCCACGTTGCGCTTTGAGTCGTTTCCTGTCGCGGGCGCTAGGCCTACCCACACAAGTGAGGTATCATTTTTATCGGGAGACTTGGGGGAACGCTAGGTGGAAGGAAATTTGTGGCTCCTCTCAGATTCCAGAACTTTCTGCCACAGAAATGTGAGGAACATGTGTTTTTTTAGCCAAATTTTGAGGTTTGTAAAGGATTCTGGGTAACAGAACCTGGTCCGAGCCCCCGCAAGTCACCCCTCCTTGGATTCTTCTAGGTCTCTAGTTTTCAGAAATGCACAGGTTTGGTAGGTTTCCCTAGGTGCCGGCTGAGATGGAGGCCAAAATCTACAGGTAGGCACTTCGCAAAAAACACCTCTGTTTTCTTCCAAAAATTTGGATGTGTCCACGTTGCGCTTTGAGTCGTTTCCTGTCGCGGGCGCTAGGCCTACCCACACAAGTGAGGTATCATTTTTATCGGGAGACTTGGGGGAACGCTGGGTGGAAGGAAATTTGTGGCTCCTCCCAGATTCCAGAACTTTCTGCCACAGAAATGTGAGGAACATGTGGTTTTTTAGCCACATTTTGAGGTTTGCAAAGGATTCTGGGAAACAGAACCTGGTCCGAGCCCTGCAAGTCACCCCTCCTTGGATTCCCCTAGGTCTCTAGTTTTCAGAAATGCACAGGTTTGGTAGGTTTCCCTAGGTGCCGGCTGAGCTAGAGGCCAAAACCTACAGGTAGGCACATCGCAAAAAACACCTCTGTTTTCTTCCAAAAATTTGGATGCGTCCACGTTGCGCTTTGGGGCGTTTCCTGTCGCGGGCGCAAGGCCTACCCACACAAGTGAGGTATCATTTTTATCGGGAGACTTGGGGGAACGCTGGGTTGAAGGAAATTTGTGGCTCCTCTCAGATTCCAGAACTTTTTGCCACAGAAATGTGAGGAACATGTGTTTTTTTAGCCAAATTATGAGGTTTGCAAAGGATTCTGGGTAACAGAACCTGGTCCGAGCCCCGCAAGTCACCCCTCCTTGGATTCCCCTAGGTCTCTAGTTTTCAGAAATGCAGAGGTTTGGTAGGTTTCCCTAGGTGCCGGCTGAGCTAGAGGCCAAAATCTACAGGTAGGCCCTTCGCAAAAAACACCTGTTTTCTTCCAAAAATTTGGATGTGTCTACGTTGCGCTTTGGGGCGTTTCCTGTCGCGGGCGCTAGGCCTACCCACACAAGTGAGGTATCATTTTTATCGGGAGACTTGGGGGAACGCTGGGTGGAAGGAAATTTGTGGCTCCTCTCAGATTCCAGAACTTTCTGCCACAGAAATGTGAGGAACATGTGTTTTTTTAGCCAAATTTTGAGGTTTGCAAAGGATTCTGGGTAACAGAACCTGGTCCGAGCCCAGCAAGTCACCCCTCCTTGGATTCCCCTAGGTCTCTAGTTTTCAGAAATGCCCAGGTTTGGTAGGTTTCCCTAGGTGCCGGCTGAGCTAGAGGCCAAAATCTACAGGTAGGCACTTCGTAAAAAACACCTCTGTTTTCTTCCAAAAATTTGGATGTGTCCACGTTGAGCTTTGAGTCGTTTCCTGTCGCGGGCGCTAGGCCTACCCACACAAGTGAGGTATCATTTTTATCGGGAGACTTGGGGGAACGCTGGGTGGAAGGAAATTTGTGGCTCCTCTCAGATTCCAGAACTTTCTGCCACAGAAATGTGAGGAACATGTGTTTTTTTAGCCAAATTTTGAGGTTTGCAAAGGATTCTGGGTAACAGAACCAGGTCCGAGCCCCACAAGTCACCCCTCCTTGGATTCTTCTAGGTCTCTTGTTTTCAGAAAGGCACAGGTTTGGTATGTTTCCCTAGGTGCCGGCTGAGCTAGAGGCCAAAATCTACAGGTAGGCACTTCGTAAAAAACACCTCTGTTTTCTTCCAAAAATTTGGATGTGTCCACGTTGCGCTTTGAGTCGTTTCCTGTCGCGGGCGCTAGGCCTACCCACACAAGTGAGGTATCATTTTTATCGGGAGACTTGGGGGAACGCTGGGTGGAAGGACATTTGTGGCTCCTCTCAGATTCCAGAACTTTTTGCCACAGAAATGTGAGGAACATGTGTTTTTTTAGCCAAATTATGAGGTTTGCAAAGGATTCTGGGTAACAGAACCTGGTCCGAGCCCCGCAAGTCACCCCTCCTTGGAATCCCCTAGGTCTCTAGTTTTCAGAAATGCACAGGTTTGGTAGGTTTCCCTAGGTGCCGGCTGAGCTAGAGGCCAAAATCTACAGGTAGGCACTTCGCAAAAAACACCTCTGTTTTCTTCCAAAAATTTGGATGTGTCCACGTTGCGCTTTGGGGCGTTTCCTGTCGCGGGCGCTAGGCCTACCCACACAAGTGAGGTATAATTTTTATCAGGAGACTTGGGGGAACGCTGGGTGGAAGGAAATTTGTGGCTCCTCTCAGATTCCAGAACTTTCTGCCACAGAAATGTGAGGAACATGTGTTTTTTTAGCAAAATTTTGAGGTTTGCAAAGGATTCTGGGTAACAGAACCTGGTCCGAGCCCGGCAAGTCACCCCTCCTTGGATTCTCCTAGGTCTCTAGTTTTCAGAAATGCACAGGTTTGGTAGGTTTCCCTAGGTGCCGGCTGAGCTAGAGGCCAAAATCTACAAGTATGCACTTCGCAAAAAACACCTCTGTTTTCTTCCAAAAATTTGGATGTGTCCACGTTGCGCTTTGAGTCGTTTCCTGTCGCGGGCGCTAGGCCTACCCACACAAGTGAGGTATCATTTTTATCGGGAGACTTGGGGGAACGCTGGGTGGAAGGAAATTTGTGGCTCCTCTCAGATTCCAGAACTTTCTGCCACAGAAATGTGAGGAACATGTGTTTTTTTAGCCACATTTTGAGGTTTGCAAAGGATTCTGGGTAACAGAACCTGGTCCGAGCCCAAAGTCACCCCTCCTTGGATTCCCCTAGGTCTCTAGTTTTCAGAAATGTACAGGTTTGGTATTTTTCCCTAGGTGCCAGCTGAGCTAGAGGCCAAAATCTACAGGTAGGCACTTCGCAAAAAACACCTCTGTTTTCTTACAAAAATTTGGATGTGTCCACGTTGCGCTTTGGGGCGTTTCCTGTCGCGGGCGCTAGGCCTACCCACACAAGTGAGGTATCATTTTTATCGGGAGACTTGGGGGAACGCTGGGTGGAAGGAAATTTGTGGCTCCTCTCAGATTCCAGAACTTTCTGCCACAGAAATGTGAGGAACATGTGTTTTTTTAGCCAAATTTTGAGGTTTGCAAAGGATTCTGGGTAACAGAACCTGGTCCGAGCCCCGCAAGTCACCCCTCCTTGGATTCTTCTAGGTCTCTAGTTTTCAGAAATGCACAGGTTTGGTAGGTTTCCCTAGGTGCCGGCTGAGCTAGAGGCCAAAATCTACAGGTATGCACTTCGCAAAAAACACCTCTGTTTTCTTCCAAAAATTTGGATGTGTCCACGTTGTGCTTTGAGTCGTTTCCTGTCGCGGGCGCTAGGCCTACCCACACAAGTGAGGTATCATTTTTATCGGGACACTTGGGGGAAAGCTGGGTGGAAGGAAATTTGTGGTTCCTCTCAGATTCCAGAACTTTCTGCCACAGAAATGTGAGGAACATGTGTTTTTTTGCCACATTTTGAGGTTTGCAAAGGATTCTGGGTAACAGAACCTGGTCCGAGCCCCGCAAGTCACCCCTCCTTGGATTCCCCTAGGTCTCTAGTTTTCAGAAAAGCACAGGTTTGGTAGTTTTCCGTAGGTGGCGGCTGAGCTAGAGGCCAAAATCTACAGGTAGGCACTTCGCAAAAAACACCTATTTTCTTAAAAAAATTTGGATGTGTCCACGTTGCGCTTTGGGGTGTTTCCTGTCGCGGGCGCTAGGCCTACCCACACAAGTGAGGTATCATTTTTATCGGGAGACTTGGGGGAACGCTGGGTGGAAGGAAATTTGTGGCTCCTCTCAGATTCCAGAACTTTTTGCCACAGAAATGTGAGGAACATGTGTTTTTTTAGCCAAATTTTGAGGTTTGCAAAGGATTCTGGGTAACAGAACCGGGTCCGAGCCCCGCAAGTCACCCCTCCTTGGATTCTTCTAGGTCTCTAGTTTTCAGAAATGCACAGGTTTGGTAGGTTTCCCTAGGTGCCGGCTGAGCTAGAGGCCAAAATCTACAGGTAGGCACTTCGCAAAAAACACCTGTTTTCTTCCAAAAATTTGGATGTGTCCACGTGCGCTTTGGGGCGTTTCCTGTCGCGGGCGCTAGGCCTACCCACACAAGTGACGTATCATTTTTATCGGGAGACTTGGGGGAACGCTGGGTGGAAGGAAATTTGTGGCTCCTCTCAGATTCCAGAATTTTCTGCCACAGAAATGTGAGGAACATGTGTTTTTTTAGCCACATTTTGAGGTTTGCAAAGGATTCTGGGTAACAGAACCTGGTCCGAGCCCCGCAAGTCACCCCTCCTTGGAGTCCCCTAGGTCTCTAGTTTTCAGAAATGCACAGGTTTGGTAGGTTTCCCTAGGTGACGGCTGAGCTAGAGGCCAAAATCTACAGGTAGGCACTTCGTAAAAAACACCTCTGTTTTCTTCCAAAAATTTGGATGTGTCCACGTTGCGCTTTGAGTCGTTTCCTGTCGCGGGCGCTAGGCCTACCCACACAAGTGAGGTATCATTTTTATCGGGAGACTTGGGGGAACGCTAGGTGGAAGGAAATTTGTGGCTCCTCTCAGATTCCAGAACTTTCTGCCACAGAAATGTGAGGAACATGTGTTTTTTTAGCCAAATTTTGAGGTTTGTATAGGATTCTGGGTAACAGAACCTGGTCCGAGCCCCCGCAAGTCACCCCTCCTTGGATTCTTCTAGGTCTCTAGTTTTCAGAAATGCACAGGTTTGGTAGGTTTCCCTAGGTGCCGGCTGAGATGGAGGCCAAAATCTACAGGTAGGCACTTCGCAAAAAACACCTTTGTTTTCTTCCAAAAATTTGGATGTGTCCACGTTGCGCTTTGAGTCGTTTCCTGTCGCGGACGCTAGGCCTACCCACACAAGTGAGGTATCATTTTTATCGGGAGACTTGGGGGAAAGCTGGGTGGAAGGAAATTTGTGGCTCCTCTCAGATTCCAGAACTTTCTGCCACAGAAATGTGAGGAACATGTGTTTTTTTAGCCACATTTTGAGGTTTGCAAAGGATTCTGGGTAACAGAACCTGGTCCGAGCCCCGCAAGTCACCCCTCCTTGGATTCCCCTAGGTCTCTAGTTTTCAGAAATGCACAGGTTTGGTAGGTTTCCCTAGTTGCCGGCTGAGCTAGAGGCCAAAATCTACAGGTAGGCACTTCGCAAAAAACACCTGTTTTCTTCCAAAAATATGGATGTGTCCACGTTGCGCTTTGGGGCGTTTCCTGTCGCGGGCGCTAGGCCTACCCACACAAGTGAGGTATCATTTTTATCGGGAGACTTGGGGGAACGCTGGGTGGAAGGAAATTTGTGGCTCCTCTCAGATTCCAGAACTTTCTGCCACAGAAATGTGAGGAACATGTGTTTTTTTAGCCACATTTTGAGGTTTGCAAAGGATTCTGGGTAACAGAACCTGGTCCGAGCCCCGCAAGTCACCCCTCCTTGGAGTCCCCTAGGTCTCTAGTTTTCAGAAATGCACAGGTTTGGTAGGTTTCCCTAGGTGACGGCTGAGCTAGAGGCCAAAATCTACAGGTAGGCACTTCGTAAAAAACACCTCTGTTTTCTTCCAAAAATGTGGATGTGTCCACGTTGCGCTTTGAGTCGTTTCCTGTCGCGGGCGCTAGGCCTACCCACACAAGTGAAGTATCATTTTTATCGGGAGACTTGGGGGAACGCTGGGTGGAAGGAAATTTGTGGCTCCTCTCAGATTCCAGAACTTTCTGCCACAGAAATGTGAGGAACATGTGTTTTTTTAGCCAAATTTTGAGGTTTGCAAAGGATTCTGGGTAACAGAACCGGGTCCGAGCCCGGCAAGTCACCCCTCCTTGGATTCTTCTAGGTCTCTAGTTTTCAGAAATGCACAGGTTTGGTAGGTTTCCCTAGGTGCCGGCTGAGCTAGAGGCCAAAATCTACAGGTAGGCACTTCGTAAAAAACACCTCTGTTTTCTTCCAAAAATTTGGATGTGTCCACGTTGCGCTTTGGGGCGTTTCCTGTCGCGGGCGCTAGGCCTACCCACACAAGTGACGTATCATTTTTATCGGGAGACTTGGGGGAACGCTGGGTGGAAGGAAATTTGTGGCTCCTCTCAGATTCCAGAACTTTCTGCCACAGAAATGTGAGGAACATGTGTTTTTTTAGCCACATTTTGAGGTTTGCAAAGGATTCTGGGTAACAGAACCTGGTCCGAGCCCCGCAAGTCACCTCTCCTTGGAGTCCCCTAGGTCTCTAGTTTTCAGAAATGCACAGGTTTGGTAGGTTTCCCTAGGTGACGGCTGAGCTAGAGGCCAAAATCTACAGGTAGGCACTTCGTAAAAAACACCTCTGTTTTCTTCCAAAAATTTGGATGTGTCCACGTTGCGCTTTGAGTCGTTTCCTGTCGCGGGCGCTAGTCCTACCCACACAAGTGAGGTATCATTTTTATCGGGAGACTTGGGGGAACGCTAGGTGGAAGGAAATTTGTGGCTCCTCTCAGCTTCCAGAACTTTCTGCCACAGAAATGTGAGGAACATGTGTTTTTTTAGCCAAATTTTGAGGTTTGTAAAGGATTCTGGGTAACAGAACCTGGTCCGAGCCCCCGCAAGTCACCCCTCCTTGGATTCTTCTAGGTCTCTAGTTTTCAGAAATGCACAGGTTTGGTAGGTTTCCCTAGGTGCCGGCTGAGATGGAGGCCAAAATCTACAGGTAGGCACTTCGCAAAAAACACCTCTGTTTTCTTCCAAAAATTTGGATGTGTCCATGTTGCGCTTTGAGTCGTTTCCTGTCGCGGGCGCTAGGCCTACCCACACAAGTGAGGTATCATTTTTATCGGGAGACTTGGGGGAACGCTGGGTGGAAGGAAATTTGTGGCTCCTCTCAGATTCCAGAACTTTCTGCCACAGAAATGTGAGGAACATGTGTTTTTTTAGCCAAATTTTGAGGTTTGTAAAGGATTCTGGGTAACAGAACCTGGTCCGAGCCCCCGCAAGTCACCCCTCCTTGGATTCTTCTAGGTCTCTAGTTTTCAGAAATGCACAGGTTTGGTAGGTTTCCCTAGGTGCCGGCTGAGATGGAGGCCAAAATCTACAGGTAGGCACTTCGCAAAAAACACCTCTGTTTTCTTCCAAAAATTTGGATGTGTCCACGTTGCGCTTTGAGTCGTTTCCTGTCGCGGGCGCTAGGCCTACCCACACAAGTGAGGTATCATTTTTATCGGGAGACTTGGGGGAACGCTGGGTGGAAGGAAATTTGTGGCTCCTCTCAGATTCTAGAACTTTCTGCCACAGAAATGTGAGGAACATGTGTTTTTTTAGCCACGTTTTGAGGTTTGCAAAGGATTCTGGGAAACAGAACCTGGTCCGAGCCCCGCAAGTCACCCCTCCTTGGATTCCCCTAGGTCTCTAGTTTTCAGAAATGCACAGGTTTGGTAGGTTTCCCTAGGTGCCGGCTGAGCTAGAGGCCAAAATCTACAGGTAGGCCCTTCGCAAAAAACACCTGTTTTCTTCCAAAAATTTGGATGTGTCCACGTTGCGCTTTGGGGCGTTTCCTGTCGCGGGCGCTAGGCCTACCCACACAAGTGAGGTATCATTTTTATCGGGAGACTTGGGGGAACGCTGGGTGGAAGGAAATTTGTGGCTCCTCTCAGATTCCAGAACTTTCTGCCACAGAAATGTGAGGAACATGTGTTTTTTTAGCAAAATTTTGAGGTTTGCAAAGGATTATGGGAAACAGAACCTGGTCCGAGCCCTGCAAGTCACCCCTCCTTGGAGTCCCCTAGGTCTCTAGTTTTCAGAAATGCACAGGTTTGGTAGGTTTCCCTAGGTGACGGCTGAGCTAGAGGCCAAAATCTACAGGTAGGCACTTCGTAAAAAACACCTCTGTTTTCTTCCAAAAATTTGGATGTGTCCACGTTGCGCTTTGAGTCGTTTCCTGTCGCGGGCGCTAGGCCTACCCACACAAGTGAGGTATCATTTTTATCGGGAGACTTGGGGGAACGCTAGGTGGAAGGAAATTTGTGGCTCCTCTCAGATTCCAGAACTTTCTGCCACAGAAATGTGAGGAACATGTGTTTTTTTAGCCAAATTTTGAGGTTTGCAAAGGATTCTGGGTAACAGAACCGGGTCCGAGCCCCGCAAGTCACCCCTCCTTGGATTCTTCTAGGTCTCTAGTTTTCAGAAATGCACAGGTTTGGTAGGTTTCCCTAGGTGCCGGCTGAGCTAGAGGCCAAAATCTACAGGTAGGCACTTCGTAAAAAACACCTCTGTTTTCTTCCAAAAATTTGGATGTGTCCACGTTGCGCTTTGGGGCGTTTCCTGTCGCGGGCACTAGGCCTACCCACACAAGTGAGGTATCATTTTTATCGGGAGACTTGGGGGAACGCTGGGTGGAAGGAAATTTGTGGCTCCTCCCAGATTCCAGAACTTTCTGCCACAGAAATGTGAGGAACATGTGTTTTTTTAGCCACATTTTGAGGTTTGCAAAGGATTCTGGGAAACAGAACCTGGTCCGAGCCCTGCAAGTCACCCCTCCTTGGATTCCCCTAGGTCTCTAGTTTTCAGAAATGCACAGGTTTGGTAGGTTTCCCTAGGTGCCGGCTGAGCTAGAGGCCAAAATCTACAGGTAGGCACTTCGTAAGAAACACCTCTGTTTTCTTCCAAAAATTTGGATGTGTCCACGTTGCGCTTTGGGGCGTTTCCTGTCGCGGGCGCTAGGCCTACCCACACAAGTGAGGTATCATTTTTATCGGGAGACTTGGGGGAACGCTGGGTGGAAGGAAATTTGTGGCTCCTCCCAGATTCCAGAACTTTCTGCCACAGAAATGTGAGGAACATGTGTTTTTTTAGCCACATTTTGAGGTTTGCAAAGGATTCTGGGAAACAGAACCTGGTCCGAGCCCTGCAAGTCACCCCTCCTTGGATTCCCCTAGGTCTCTAGTTTTCAGAAATGCACAGGTTTGGTAGGTTTCCCTAGGTGCCGGCTGAGCTAGAGGCCAAAATCTACAGGTAGGCCCTTCGCAAAAAACACCTGTTTTCTTCCAAAAATTTGGATGTGTCCACGTTGCGCTTTGGGGCGTTTCCTGTCGCGGGCGCTAGGCCTACCCACACAAGTGAGGTATCATTTTTATCGGGAGACTTGGGGGAACGCTGGGTGGAAGGAAATTTGTGGCTCCTCTCAGATTCCAGAACTTTCTGCCACAGAAATGTGAGGAACATGTGTTTTTTTAGCCAAATTTAGAGGTTTGCAAAGGATTCTGGGTAACAGAACCTGGTCCGAGCCCAGCAAGTCACCCCTCCTTGGATTCCCCTAGGTCTCTAGTTTTCAGAAATGCACAGGTTTGGTAGGTTTCCCTAGGTGCCGGCTGAGCTAGAGGCCAAAATCTACAGGTAGGCACTTCGTAAAAAACACCTCTGTTTTCTTCCAAAAATTTGGATGTGTCCACGTTGCGCTTTGAGTCGTTTCCTGTCGCGGGCGCTAGGCCTACCTACACAAGTGAGGTATCATTTTTATCGGGAGACTTGGGGGAACGCTGGGTGGAAGGAAATTTGTGGCTCCTCTCAGATTCCAGAACTTTCTGCCACAGAAATGTGAGGAACATGTGTTTTTTTAGCCACATTTTGAGGTTTGCAAAGGATTCTGGGAAACAGAACCTGGTCCGAGCCCCGCAAGTCACCCCTCCTTGGATTCCCCTAGGTCTCTAGTTTTCAGAAATGCACAGGTTTGGTAAGTTTCCCTAGGTGCCGGCTGAGCTGGAGGCCAAAATCTACAGTTAGGCACTTCGCAAACAACACCTGTTTTCTTCCAAAAATTTGGATGTGTCCACGTTGCGCTTTGGGGCGTTTCCTGTCGCGGGCGCTAGGCCTACCCACACAAGTGAGGTATCATTTTTATCGGGAGACTTGGGGGAACGCTGGGTGGAAGGAAATTTGTGGCTCCTCTCAGATTCCAGAACTTTCTGCCACAGAAATGTGAGGAACATGTGTTTTTTTAGCCAAATTTTGAGGTTTGCAAAGGATTCTGGGTAACAGAACCTGGTCCGAGCCCAGCAAGTCACCCCTCCTTGGATTCCCCTAGGTCTCTAGTTTTCAGAAATGCACAGGTTTGGTAGGTTTCCCTAGGTGCCGGCTGAGCTAGAGGCCAAAATCTACAGGTAGGCACTTCGTAAAAAACACCTCTGTTTTCTTCCAAAAATTTGGATGTGTCCACGTTGCGCTTTGAGTCGTTTCCTGTCGCGGGCGCTAGGCCTACCCACACAAGTGAGGTATCATTTTTATCGGGAGACTTGGGGGAACGCTGGGTGGAAGGAAATTTGTGGCTCCTCTCAGATTCCAGAACTTTCTGCCACAGAAATGTGAGGAACATGTGTTTTTTTAGCCAAATTTTGAGGTTTGCAAAGGATTCTGGGTAACAGAACCAGGTCCGAGCCCCACAAGTCACCCCTCCTTGGATTCTTCTAGGTCTCTAGTTTTCAGAAAGGCACAGGTTTGGTATGTTTCCCTAGGTGCCTGCTGAGCTAGAGGCCAAAATCTACAGGTAGGCACTTCGTAAAAAACACCTCTGTTTTCTTCTAAAAATTTGGATGTGTCCACGTTGCGCTTTGAGTCGTTTCCTGTCGCGGGCGCTAGGCCTACCCACACAAGTGAGGTATCATTTTTATCGGGAGACTTGGGGGAACGCTGGGTGGAAGGAAATTTGTGGCTCCTCTCAGATTCCAGAACTTTCTGCCACAGAAATGTGAGGAACATGAGTTTTTTTAGCCACATTTTGAGGTTTGCAAAGGATTCTGGGTAACAGAACCTGGTCCGAGCCCCGCAAGTCACCCCTCCTTGGATTCCCCTAGGTCTCTAGTTTTCAGAAAAGCACAGGTTTGGTAGTTTTCCGTAGGTGGCGGCTGAGCTAGAGGCCAAAATCTACAGGTAGGCACTTCGCAAAAAACACCTATTTTCTTAAAAAAATTTGGATGTGTCCACGTTGCGCTTTGGGGTGTTTCCTGTCGCGGGCGCTAGGCCTACCCACACAAGTGAGGTATCATTTTTATCGGGAGACTTGGGGGAACGCTGTGTGGAAGGAAATTTGTGGCTCCTCTCAGATTCCAGAACTTTCTGCCACAGAAATATGAGGAACATGTGTTTTTTTAGCCAAATTTTGAGGTTTGCAAAGGATTCTGGGTAACAGAACCTGGTCCGAGCCCCGCAAGTCACCCCTCCTTGGATTCCCCTAGGTCTCTAGTTTTCAGAAATGCACAGGTTTGGTAGGTTTCCCTAGGTGCCGGCTGAGCTAGAGGCCAAAATCTACAGGTAGGCACTTCGCAAAAAACACCTCTGTTTTCTTCCAAAAATTTGGATGTGTCCACGTTGCGCTTTGGGGCGTTTCCTGTCGCGGGCGCTAGGCCTACCCACACAAGTGAGGTATAATTTTTATCAGGAGACTTGGGGGAACGGTGGGTGGAAGGAAATTTGTGGCTCCTCTCAGATTCCAGAACTTTCTGCCACAGAAATGTGAGGAACATGTGTTTTTTTAGCCAAATTTTGAGGTTTGCAAAGGATTCTGGGTAACAGAACCTGGTCCGAGCCCCGCAAGTCACCCCTCCTTGGATTCTCCTAGGTCTCTAGTTTTCAGAAATGCACAGGTTTGGTAGGTTTCCCTAGGTGCCGGCTGAGCTAGAGGCCAAAATCTACAAGTAGGCAGTTCGCAAAAAACACCTCTGTTTTCTTCCAAAAATTTGGATGTGTCCACGTTGCGCTTTGAGTCGTTTCCTGTCGCGGGCGCTAGGCCTACCCACACAAGTGAGGTATCATTTTTATCGGGAGACTTGGGGGAACGCTGGGTGGAAGGAAATTTGTGGCTCCTCTCAGATTCCAGAACTTTCTGCCACAGAAATGTGAGGAACATGTGTTTTTTTAGCCACATTTTGAGGTTTGCAAAGGATTCTGGGTAACAGAACCTGGTCCGAGCCCAAAGTCACCCCTCCTTGGATTCCCCTAGGTCTCTAGTTTTCAGAAATGTACAGGTTTGGTATTTTTCCCTAGGTGCCAGCTGAGCTAGAGGCCAAAATCTACAGGTAGGCACTTCGCAAAAAACACCTCTGTTTTCTTCCAAAAATTTGGATGTGTCCACGTTGCGCTTTGGGGTGTTTCCTGTCGCGGGCGCTAGGCCTACCCACACAAGTGAGGTATCATTTTTATCGGGAGACTTGGGGGAACGCTGGGTGGAAGGAAATTTGTGGCTCCTCTCAGATTCCAGAACTTTCTGCCACAGAAATGTGAGGAACATGTGTTTTTTTAGCCAAATTTTGAGGTTTGCAAAGGATTCTGGGTAACAGAACCTGGTCCGAGCCCCGCAAGTCACCCCTCCTTGGATTCTTCTAGGTCTCTAGTTTTCAGAAATGCACAGGTTTGGTAGGTTTCCCTAGGTGCCGGCTGAGCTAGAGGCCAAAATCTACAGGTATGCACTTCGCAAAAAACACCTCTGTTTTCTTCCAAAAATTTGGATGTGTCCACGTTGTGCTTTGAGTCGTTTCCTGTCGCGGGCGCTAGGCCTACCCACACAAGTGAGGTATCATTTTTATCGGGACACTTGGGGGAAAGCTGGGTGGAAGGAAATTTGTGGCTCCTCTCAGATTCCAGAACTTTCTGCCACAAAAATGTGAGGAACATGTGTTTTTTTAGCCACATTTTGAGGTTTGCAAAGGATTCTGGGTAACAGAACCTGGTCCGAGCCCCGCAAGTCACCCCTCCTTGGATTCCCCTAGGTCTCTAGGTTTCAGAAAAGCACAGGTTTGGTAGTTTTCCGTAGGTGGCGGCTGAGCTAGAGGCCAAAATCTACAGGTAGGCACTTCGCAAAAAACACCTATTTTCTTTAAAAAATTTGGATGTGTCCACGTTGCGCTTTGGGGTGTTTCCTGTCGCGGGCGCTAGGCCTACCCACACAAGTGAGGTATCATTTTTATCGGGAGACTTGGGGGAACGCTGGGTGGAAGGAAATTTGTGGCTCCTCTCAGATTCCAGAACTTTCCTCCTCAGAAATGTGAGGAACATGTGTTTTTTTAGCCAAATTTTGAGGTTTGCAAAGGATTCTGGGTAACAGAACCTGGTCCGAGCCCCGCAAGTCACCCCTCCTTGGATTCTCCTAGGTTTCTAGTTTTCAGAAATGCACAGGTTTGGTAGGTTTCCCTAGGTGCCGGCTGAGCTAGAGGCCAAAATCTACAGGTAGGCACTTCGCAAAAAACACCTCTGTTTTCTTCCAAAAATTTGGATGTGTCCACGTTGTGCTTTGAGTCGTTTCGTGTCGCGGGCGCTAGGCCTACCCACACAAGTGAGGTATCATTTTTATCGGGAGACTTGGGGGAACGCTGGGTGGAAGGAAATTTGTGGCTCCTCTCAGATTCCAGAACTTTCTGCCACAGAAATGTGAGGAACATGTGTTTTTTTAGCCACATTTTGAGGTTTGCAAAGGATTCTGGGTAACAGAACCTGGTCCGAGCCCAAAGTCACCCCTCCTTGGATTCCCCTAGGTCTCTAGTTTTCAGAAATGTACAGGTTTGGTATTTTTCCCTAGGTGCCAGCTGAGCTGGAGGCCAAAATCTACAGGTTGGCACTTCGCAAAAAAAACCTCTGTTTTCTTCCAAAAATTTGGATGTGTCTACGTTGCGCTTTGGGGCGTTTCCTGTCGCGGGCGCTAGGCCTACCCACACAAGTGAGGTATCATTTTTATTGGGAGACTTGGGAGAACGCTGGGTGGAAGGAAATTTGTGGCTCCTCTCAGATTCCAGAACTTTCTGCCACAGAAATGTGAGGAACATGTGTTTTTTTAGCCAAATTTTGAGGTTTGCAAAGGATTCTGGGTAACAGAACCTGGTCCGAGCCCCCGCAAGTCACCCCTCCTTGGATTCTTCTAGGTCTCTAATTTTCAGAAATGCACAGGTTTGGTAGGTTTCCCTAGGTGCCGGCTGAGCTAGAGGCCAAAATCTACAGGTAGGCACTTTGCAAAAAACACCTCTGTTTTCTTCCAAAAATTTGGATGTGTCCACGTTGCGCTTTGAGTCGTTTCCTGTCGCGGGCGCTAGGCCTACCCACACAAGTGAGGTATCATTTTTATCGGGAGACTTGGGGGAAAGCTGGGTGGAAGGAAATTTGTGGCTCCTCTCAGATTCCAGAACTTTCTGCCACAGAAATGTGAGGAACATGTGTTTTTTTAGCCACATTTTGAGGTTTGCAAAGGATTCTGGGTAACAGAACCTGGTCCGAGCCCCGCAAGTCACCCCTCCTTGGATTCCCCTAGGTCTCTAGTTTTCAGAAATGCACAGGTTTGGTAGTTTTCCATAGGTGCCGGCTGAGCTAGAAGCCAAAATCTACAGGTAGGCACTTCGCAAAAAACACCTATTTTCTTAAAAAAATTTGGATGTGTCCACGTTGCGCTTTGGGGCTTTTCCTGTTGCGGGCACTAGGCCTACCCACACAAGTGAGGTATCATTTTTATCGGGAGACTTGGGGGAACGCTGGGTGGAAGGAAATTTGTGGCTCCTCTCAGATTCTAGAACTTTCTGCCACAGAAATGTGAGGAACATGTGTTTTTTAGCCACGTTTTGAGGTTTGCAAAGGATTCTGGGAAACAGAACCTGGTCCGAGCCCCGCAAGTCACCCCTCCTTGGATTCCCCTAGGTCTCTAGTTTTCAGAAATGCACAGGTTTGGTAGGTTTCCCTAGGTGCCGGCTGAGCTAGAGGCCAAAATCTACAGGTAGGCACTTCGCAAAAAACACCTGTTTTCTTCCAAAA
This sequence comes from Pleurodeles waltl, assembly GCF_031143425.1. Lineage (NCBI taxonomy): Eukaryota > Metazoa > Chordata > Amphibia > Caudata > Salamandridae > Pleurodeles > Pleurodeles waltl. The sequence goes on along the minus strand of NW_027149822.1, from coordinate 957,631 downwards.
ATTTGGATGTGTCCACGTTGCGCTTTGGGGCGTTTCCTGTCGCGGGCGCTAGGCCTACCCACACAAGTGAGGTATCATTTTTATCGGGAGACTTGGGGGAACGCTGGGTGGAAGGAAATTTGTGGCTCCTCTCAGATTCCAGAACTTTCTGCCACAGAAATGTGAGGAACATGTGTTTTTTTAGCCACATTTTGAGGTTTGCAAAGGATTCTGGGTAACAGAACCTGGTCCGAGCCCCGCAAGTCACCCCTCCTTGGAGTCCCCTAGGTCTCTAGTTTTCAGAAATGCACAGGTTTGGTAGGTTTCCCTAGGTGACGACTGAGCTAGAGGCCAAAATCTACAGGTAGGCACTTCGTAAAAAACACCTCTGTTTTCTTCCAAAAATTTGGATGTGTCCACGTTGCGCTTTGAGTCGTTTCCTGTCGCGGGCGCTAGGCCTACCGACACAAGTGAGGTATCATTTTTATCGGGAGACTTGGGGGAACACTAGGTGGAAGGAAATTTGTGGCTCCTCTCAGATTCCAGAACTTTCTGCCACAGAAATGTGAGAAACATGTGTTTTTTTAGCCAAATTTTGAGGTTTGCAAAGGATTCTGGGTAACAGAACCGGGTCCGAGCCCCGCAAGTCACCCCTCCTTGGATTCTTCTAGGTCTCTAGTTTTCAGAAATGCACAGGTTTGGTAGGTTTCCCTAGTTGCCGGCTGAGCTAGAGGCCAAAATCTACAGGTAGGCACTTCTCAAAAAACACCTGTTTTCTTCCAAAAATTTGGATGTGTCCACGTTGCGCTTTGGGGCGTTTCCTGTCGCGGGCGCTAGGCCTACCCACACAAGTGACGTATCATTTTTATCGGGAGACTTGGGGGAACGCTGGGTGGAAGGAAATTTGTGGCTCCTCTCAGATTCCAGAACTTTCTGCCACAGAAATGTGAGGAACATGTGTTTTTTTAGCCACATTTTGAGGTTTGCAAAGGATTCTGGGTAACAGAACCTGGTCCGAGCCCCGCAAGTCACCCCTCCTTGGAGTCCCCTAGGTCTCTAGTTTTCAGAAATGCACAGGTTTGGTAGGTTTCCCTAGGTGACGGCTGAGCTAGAGGCCAAAATCTACAGGTAGGCACTTCGTAAAAAACACCTCTGTTTTCTTCCAAAAATTTGGATGTGTCCACGTTGCGCTTTGAGTCGTTTCCTGTCGCGGGCGCTAGGCCTACCCACACAAGTGAGGTATCATTTTTATCGGGAGACTTGGGGGAACGCTAGGTGGAAGGAAATTTGTGGCTCCTCTCAGATTCCAGAACTTTCTGCCACAGAAATGTGAGGAACATGTGTTTTTTTAGCCAAATTTTGAGGTTTGTAAAGGATTCTGGGTAACAGAACCTGGTCCGAGCCCCTGCAAGTCACCCCTCCTTGGATTCTTCTAGGTCTCTAGTTTTCAGAAATGCACAGGTTTGGTAGGTTTCCCTAGGTGCCGGCTGAGATGGAGGCCAAAATCTACAGGTAGGCACTTCGCAAAAAACACCTCTGTTTTCTTCCAAAAATTTGGATGTGTCCACGTTGCGCTTTGAGTCGTTTCCTGTCGCGGGCGCTAGGCCTACCCACACAAGTGAGGTATCATTTTTATCGGGAGACTTGGGGGAACGCTGGGTGGAAGGAAATTTGTGGCTCCTCTCAGATTCCAGAACTTTCTGCCTCAGAAATTTGAGGAACATGTGTTTTTTTAGCCAAATTTTGAGGTTTGCAAAGGATTCTGGGTAACAGAACCTGGTCCGAGCCCCGCAAGTCACCCCTCCTTGGATTCTCCTAGGTTTCTAGTTTTCAGAAATGCACAGGTTTGGTAGGTTTCCCTAGGTGCCGGCTGAGCTAGAGGCCAAAATCTACAGGTAGGCACTTCGCAAAAAACACCTCTGTTTTCTTCCAAAAATTTGGATGTGTCCACGTTGCGCTTTGAGTCGTTTCGTGTCGCGGGCGCTAGGCCTACCCACACAAGTGAGGTATCATTTTTATCGGGAGACTTGGGGGAACGCTGGGTGGAAGGAAATTTGTGGCTCCTCTCAGATTCCAGAACTTTCTGCCACAGAAATGTGAGGAACATGTGTTTTTTTAGCCACATTTTGAGGTTTGCAAAGGATTCTGGGTAACAGAACCTGGTCCGAGCCCAAAGTCACCCCTCCTTGGATTCCCCTAGGTCTCTAGTTTTCAGAAATGTACAGGTTTGGTATTTTTCCCTAGGTGCCAGCTGAGCTGGAGGCCAAAATCTACAGGTTGGCACTTCGCAAAAAACACCTCTGTTTTCTTCCAAAAATTTGGATGTGTCTACGTTGCGCTTTGGGGCGTTTCCTGTCGCGGGCGCTAGGCCTACCCACACAAGTGAGGTATCATTTTTATTGGGAGACTTGGGAGAACGCTGGGTGGAAGGAAATTTGTGGCTCCTCTCAGATTCCAGAACTTTCTGCCACAGAAATGTGAGGAACATGTGTTTTTTTAGCCAAATTTTGAGGTTTGCAAAGGATTCTGGGTAACAGAACCTGGTCCGAGCCCCCGCAAGTCACCCCTCCTTGGATTCTTCTAGGTCTCTAATTTTCAGAAATGCACAGGTTTGGTAGGTTTCCCTAGGTGCCGGCTGAGCTAGAGGCCAAAATCTACAGGTAGGCACTTTGCAAAAAACACCTCTGTTTTCTTCCAAAAATTTGGATGTGTCCACGTTGCGCTTTGAGTCGTTTCCTGTCGCGGGCGCTAGGCCTACCCACACAAGTGAGGTATCATTTTTATCGGGAGACTTGGGGGAAAGCTGGGTGGAAGGAAATTTGTGGCTCCTCTCAGATTCCAGAACTTTCTGCCACAGAAATGTGAGGAACATGTGTTTTTTTAGCCACATTTTGAGGTTTGCAAAGGATTCTGGGTAACAGAACCTGGTCCGAGCCCCGCAAGTCACCCCTCCTTGGATTCCCCTAGGTCTCTAGTTTTCAGAAATGCACAGGTTTGGTAGTTTTCCATAGGTGCCGGCTGAGCTAGAAGCCAAAATCTACAGGTAGGCACTTCGCAAAAAACACCTATTTTCTTAAAAAAATTTGGATGTGTCCACGTTGCGCTTTGGGGCGTTTCCTGTTGCGGGCGCTAGGCCTACCCACACAAGTGAGGTATCATTTTTATCGGGAGACTTGGGGGAACGCTGGGTGGAAGGAAATTTGTGGCTCCTCTCAGATTCTAGAACTTTCTGCCACAGAAATGTGAGGAACATGTGTTTTTTAGCCACGTTTTGAGGTTTGCAAAGGATTCTGGGAAACAGAACCTGGTCCGAGCCCCGCAAGTCACCCCTCCTTGGATTCCCCTAGGTCTCTAGTTTTCAGAAATGCACAGGTTTGGTAGGTTTCCCTAGGTGCCGGCTGAGCTAGAGGCCAAAATCTACAGGTAGGCACTTCGCAAAAAACACCTGTTTTCTTCCAAAAATTTGGATGTGTCCACGTTGCGCTTTGGGGCGTTTCCTGTCGCGGGCGCTAGGCCTACCCACACAAGTGAGGTATCATTTTTATCGGGAGACTTGGGGGAACGCTGGGTGGAAGGAAATTTGTGGCTCCTCTCAGATTCCAGAACTTTCTGCCACAGAAATGTGAGGAACATGTGTTTTTTTAGCCACATTTTGAGGTTTGCAAAGGATTCTGGGTAACAGAACCTGGTCCGAGCCCCGCAAGTCACCCCTCCTTGGAGTCCCCTAGGTCTCTAGTTTTCAGAAATGCACAGGTTTGGTAGGTTTCCCTAGGTGACGACTGAGCTAGAGGCCAAAATCTACAGGTAGGCACTTCGTAAAAAACACCTCTGTTTTCTTCCAAAAATTTGGATGTGTCCACGTTGCGCTTTGAGTCGTTTCCTGTCGCGGGCGCTAGGCCTACCGACACAAGTGAGGTATCATTTTTATCGGGAGACTTGGGGGAACACTAGGTGGAAGGAAATTTGTGGCTCCTCTCAGATTCCAGAACTTTCTGCCACAGAAATGTGAGAAACATGTGTTTTTTTAGCCAAATTTTGAGGTTTGCAAAGGATTCTGGGTAACAGAACCGGGTCCGAGCCCCGCAAGTCACCCCTCCTTGGATTCTTCTAGGTCTCTAGTTTTCAGAAATGCACAGGTTTGGTAGGTTTCCCTAGTTGCCGGCTGAGCTAGAGGCCAAAATCTACAGGTAGGCACTTCTCAAAAAACACCTGTTTTCTTCCAAAAATTTGGATGTGTCCACGTTGCGCTTTGGGGCGTTTCCTGTCGCGGGCGCTAGGCCTACCCACACAAGTGACGTATCATTTTTATCGGGAGACTTGGGGGAACGCTGGGTGGAAGGAAATTTGTGGCTCCTCTCAGATTCCAGAACTTTCTGCCACAGAAATGTGAGGAACATGTGTTTTTTTAGCCACATTTTGAGGTTTGCAAAGGATTCTGGGTAACAGAACCTGGTCCGAGCCCCGCAAGTCACCCCTCCTTGGAGTCCCCTAGGTCTCTAGTTTTCAGAAATGCACAGGTTTGGTAGGTTTCCCTAGGTGACGGCTGAGCTAGAGGCCAAAATCTACAGGTAGGCACTTCGTAAAAAACACCTCTGTTTTCTTCCAAAAATTTGGATGTGTCCACGTTGCGCTTTGAGTCGTTTCCTGTCGCGGGCGCTAGGCCTACCCACACAAGTGAGGTATCATTTTTATCGGGAGACTTGGGGGAACGCTAGGTGGAAGGAAATTTGTGGCTCCTCTCAGATTCCAGAACTTTCTGCCACAGAAATGTGAGGAACATGTGTTTTTTTAGCCAAATTTTGAGGTTTGTAAAGGATTCTGGGTAACAGAACCTGGTCCGAGCCCCTGCAAGTCACCCCTCCTTGGATTCTTCTAGGTCTCTAGTTTTCAGAAATGCACAGGTTTGGTAGGTTTCCCTAGGTGCCGGCTGAGATGGAGGCCAAAATCTACAGGTAGGCACTTCGCAAAAAACACCTCTGTTTTCTTCCAAAAATTTGGATGTGTCCACGTTGCGCTTTGAGTCGTTTCCTGTCGCGGGCGCTAGGCCTACCCACACAAGTGAGGTATCATTTTTATCGGGAGACTTGGGGGAACGCTGGGTGGAAGGAAATTTGTGGCTCCTCTCAGATTCCAGAACTTTCTGCCTCAGAAATTTGAGGAACATGTGTTTTTTTAGCCAAATTTTGAGGTTTGCAAAGGATTCTGGGTAACAGAACCTGGTCCGAGCCCCGCAAGTCACCCCTCCTTGGATTCTCCTAGGTTTCTAGTTTTCAGAAATGCACAGGTTTGGTAGGTTTCCCTAGGTGCCGGCTGAGCTAGAGGCCAAAATCTACAGGTAGGCACTTCGCAAAAAACACCTCTGTTTTCTTCCAAAAATTTGGATGTGTCCACGTTGCGCTTTGAGTCGTTTCGTGTCGCGGGCGCTAGGCCTACCCACACAAGTGAGGTATCATTTTTATCGGGAGACTTGGGGGAACGCTGGGTGGAAGGAAATTTGTGGCTCCTCTCAGATTCCAGAACTTTCTGCCACAGAAATGTGAGGAACATGTGTTTTTTTAGCCACATTTTGAGGTTTGCAAAGGATTCTGGGTAACAGAACCTGGTCCGAGCCCCGCAAGTCACCTCTCCTTGGAGTCCCCTAGGTCTCTAGTTTTCAGAAATGCACAGGTTTGGTAGGTTTCCCTAGGTGACGGCTGAGCTAGAGGCCAAAATCTACAGGTAGGCACTTCGTAAAAAACACCTCTGTTTTCTTCCAAAAATTTGGATGTGTCCACGTTGCGCTTTGAGTCGTTTCCTGTCGCGGGCGCTAGTCCTACCCACACAAGTGAGGTATCATTTTTATCGGGAGACTTGGGGGAACGCTAGGTGGAAGGAAATTTGTGGCTCCTCTCAGATTCCAGAACTTTCTGCCACAGAAATGTGAGGAACATGTGTTTTTTTAGCCAAATTTTGAGGTTTGTAAAGGATTCTGGGTAACAGAACCTGGTCCGAGCCCCCGCAAGTCACCCCTCCTTGGATTCTTCTAGGTCTCTAGTTTTCAGAAATGCACAGGTTTGGTAGGTTTCCCTAGGTGCCGGCTGAGATGGAGGCCAAAATCTACAGGTAGGCACTTCGCAAAAAACACCTCTGTTTTCTTCCAAAAATTTGGATGTGTCCACGTTGCGCTTTGAGTCGTTTCCTGTCGCGGGCGCTAGGCCTACCCACACAAGTGAGGTATCATTTTTATCGGGAGACTTGGGGGAACGCTGGGTGGAAGGAAATTTGTGGCTCCTCTCAGATTCCAGAACTTTCTGCCACAGAAATGTGAGGAACATGTGTTTTTTTAGCCAAATTTTGAGGTTTGTAAAGGATTCTGGGTAACAGAACCTGGTCCGAGCCCCCGCAAGTCACCCCTCCTTGGATTCTTCTAGGTCTCTAGTTTTCAGAAATGCACAGGTTTGGTAGGTTTCCCTAGGTGCCGGCTGAGATGGAGGCCAAAATCTACAGGTAGGCACTTCGCAAAAAACACCTCTGTTTTCTTCCAAAAATTTGGATGTGTCCACGTTGCGCTTTGAGTCGTTTCCTGTCGCGGGCGCTAGGCCTAACCACACAAGTGAGGTATCATTTTTATCGGGAGACTTGGGGGAACGCTGGGTGGAAGGAAATTTGTGGCTCCTCTCAGATTCTAGAACTTTCTGCCACAGAAATGTGAGGAACATGTGTTTTTTTAGCCACGTTTTGAGGTTTGCAAAGGATTCTGGGAAACAGAACCTGGTCCGAGCCCCGCAAGTCACCCCTCCTTGGATTCCCCTAGGTCTCTAGTTTTCAGAAATGCACAGGTTTGGTAGGTTTCCCTAGGTGCCGGCTGAGCTAGAGGCCAAAATCTACAGGTAGGCACTTCGCAAAAAACACCTGTTTTCTTCCAAAAATTTGGATGTGTCCACGTTGCGCTTTGGGGCGTTTCCTGTCGCGGGCGCTAGGCCTACCCACACAAGTGAGGTATCATTTTTATCGGGAGACTTGGGGGAACGCTGGGTGGAAGGAAATTTGTGGCTCCTCTCAGATTCCAGAACTTTCTGCCACAGAAATGTGAGGAACATGTGTTTTTTTAGCCAAATTTTGAGGTTTGCAAAGGATTCTGGGAAACAGAACCTGGTCCGAGCCCTGCAAGACACCCCTCCTTGGAGTCCCCTAGGTCTCTAGTTTTCAGAAATGCACAGGTTTGGTAGGTTTCCCTAGGTGACGGCTGAGCTAGAGGCCAAAATCTACAGGTAGGCACTTCGTAAAAAACACCTCTGTTTTCTTCCAAAAATTTGGATGTGTCCACGTTGCGCTTTGAGTCGTTTCCTGTCGCGGGCGCTAGGCCTACCCACACAAGTGAGGTATCATTTTTATCGGGAGACTTGGGGGAACGCTAGGTGGAAGGAAATTTGTGGCTCCTCTCAGATTCCAGAACTTTCTGCCACAGAAATGTGAGGAACATGTGTTTTTTTAGCCAAATTTTGAGGTTTGCAAAGGATTCTGGGTAACAGAACCGGGTCCGAGCCCCGCAAGTCACCCCTCCTTGGATTCTTCTAGGTCTCTAGTTTTCAGAAATGCACAGGTTTGGTAGGTTTCCCTAGGTGCCGGCTGAGCTAGAGGCCAAAATCTACAGGTAGGCACTTCGTAAAAAACACCTCTGTTTTCTTCCAAAAATTTGGATGTGTCCACGTTGCGCTTTGGGGCGTTTCCTGTCGCGGGCACTAGGCCTACCCACACAAGTGAGGTATCATTTTTATCGGGAGACTTGGGGGAACGCTGGGTGGAAGGAAATTTGTGGCTCCTCCCAGATTCCAGAACTTTCTGCCACAGAAATGTGAGGAACATGTGTTTTTTTAGCCACATTTTGAGGTTTGCAAAGGATTCTGGGAAACAGAACCTGGTCCGAGCCCTGCAAGTCACCCCTCCTTGGATTCCCCTAGGTCTCTAGTTTTCAGAAATGCACAGGTTTGGTAGGTTTCCCTAGGTGCCGGCTGAGCTAGAGGCCAAAATCTACAGGTAGGCACTTCGTAAGAAACACCTCTGTTTTCTTCCAAAAATTTGGATGTGTCCACGTTGCGCTTTGGGGCGTTTCCTGTCGCGGGCGCTAGGCCTACCCACACAAGTGAGGTATCATTTTTATCGGGAGACTTGGGGGAACGCTGGGTGGAAGGAAATTTGTGGCTCCTCCCAGATTCCAGAACTTTCTGCCACAGAAATGTGAGGAACATGTGTTTTTTTAGCCACATTTTGAGGTTTGCAAAGGATTCTGGGAAACAGAACCTGGTCCGAGCCCTGCAAGTCACCCCTCCTTGGATTCCCCTAGGTCTCTAGTTTTCAGAAATGCACAGGTTTGGTAGGTTTCCCTAGGTGCCGGCTGAGCTAGAGGCCAAAATCTACAGGTAGGCCCTTCGCAAAAAACACCTGTTTTCTTCCAAAAATTTGGATGTGTCCACGTTGCGCTTTGGGGCGTTTCCTGTCGCGGGCGCTAGGCCTACCCACACAAGTGAGGTATCATTTTTATCGGGAGACTTGGGGGAACGCTGGGTGGAAGGAAATTTGTGGCTCCTCTCAGATTCCAGAACTTTCTGCCACAGAAATGTGAGGAACTTGTGTTTTTTTAGCCAAATTTTGAGGTTTGCAAAGGATTCTGGGTAACAGAACCTGGTCCGAGCCCAGCAAGTCACCCCTCCTTGGATTCCCCTAGGTCTCTAGTTTTCAGAAATGCACAGGTTTGGTAGGTTTCCCTAGGTGCCGGCTGAGCTAGAGGCCAAAATCTACAGGTAGGCACTTCGTAAAAAACACCTCTGTTTTCTTCCAAAAATTTGGATGTGTCCACGTTGCGCTTTGAGTCGTTTCCTGTCGCGGGCGCTAGGCCTACCCACACAAGTGAGGTATCATTTTTATCGGGAGACTTGGGGGAACGCTGGGTGGAAGGAAATTTGTGGCTCCTCTCAGATTCCAGAACTTTCTGCCACAGAAATGTGAGGAACATGTGTTTTTTTAGCCACATTTTGAGGTTTGCAAAGGATTCTGGGAAACAGAACCTGGTCCGAGCCCCGCAAGTCACCCCTCCTTGGATTCCCCTAGGTCTCTAGTTTTCAGAAATGCACAGGTTTGGTAAGTTTCCCTAGGTGCCGGCTGAGCTGGAGGCCAAAATCTACAGGTAGGCACTTCGCAAACAACACCTGTTTTCTTCCAAAAATTTGGATGTGTCCACGTTGCGCTTTGGGGCGTTTCCTGTCGCGGGCGCTAGGCCTACCCACACAAGTGAGGTATCATTTTTATCGGGAGACTTGGGGGAACGCTGGGTGGAAGGAAATTTGTGGCTCCTCTCAGATTCCAGAACTTTCTGCCACAGAAATGTGAGGAACATGTGTTTTTTTAGCCAAATTTTGAGGTTTGCAAAGGATTCTGGGTAACAGAACCTGGTCCGAGCCCAGCAAGTCACCCCTCCTTGGATTCCCCTAGGTCTCTAGTTTTCAGAAATGCACAGGTTTGGTAGGTTTCCCTAGGTGCCGGCTGAGCTAGAGGCCAAAATCTACAGGTAGGCACTTCGTAAAAAACACCTCTGTTTTCTTCCAAAAATTTGGATGTGTCCACGTTGCGCTTTGAGTCGTTTCCTGTCGCGGGCGCTAGGCCTACCCACACAAGTGAGGTATCATTTTTATCGGGAGACTTGGGGGAACGCTGGGTGGAAGGAAATTTGTGGCTCCTCTCAGATTCCAGAACTTTCTGCCACAGAAATGTGAGGAACATGTGTTTTTTTAGCCAAATTTTGAGGTTTGCAAAGGATTCTGGGTAACAGAACCAGGTCCGAGCCCCACAAGTCACCCCTCCTTGGATTCTTCTAGGTCTCTAGTTTTCAGAAAGGCACAGGTTTGGTATGTTTCCCTAGGTGCCTGCTGAGCTAGAGGCCAAAATCTACAGGTAGGCACTTCGTAAAAAACACCTCTGTTTTCTTCTAAAAATTTGGATGTGTCCACGTTGCGCTTTGAGTCGTTTCCTGTCGCGGGCGCTAGGCCTACCCACACAAGTGAGGTATCATTTTTATCGGGAGACTTGGGGGAACGCTGGGTGGAAGGAAATTTGTGGCTCCTCTCAGATTCCAGAACTTTCTGCCACAGAAATGTGAGGAACATGAGTTTTTTTAGCCACATTTTGAGGTTTGCAAAGGATTCTGGGTAACAGAACCTGGTCCGAGCCCCGCAAGTCACCCCTCCTTGGATTCCCCTAGGTCTCTAGTTTTCAGAAAAGCACAGGTTTGGTAGTTTTCCGTAGGTGGCGGCTGAGCTAGAGGCCAAAATCTACAGGTAGGCACTTCGCAAAAAACACCTATTTTCTTAAAAAAATTTGGATGTGTCCACGTTGCGCTTTGGGGTGTTTCCTGTCGCGGGCGCTAGGCCTACCCACACAAGTGAGGTATCATTTTTATCGGGAGACTTGGGGGAACGCTGTGTGGAAGGAAATTTGTGGCTCCTCTCAGATTCCAGAACTTTCTGCCACAGAAATATGAGGAACATGTGTTTTTTTAGCCAAATTTTGAGGTTTGCAAAGGATTCTGGGTAACAGAACCTGGTCCGAGCCCCGCAAGTCACCCCTCCTTGGATTCCCCTAGGTCTCTAGTTTTCAGAAATGCACAGGTTTGGTAGGTTTCCCTAGGTGCCGGCTGAGCTAGAGGCCAAAATCTACAGGTAGGCACTTCGCAAAAAACACCTCTGTTTTCTTCCAAAAATTTGGATGTGTCCACGTTGCGCTTTGGGGCGTTTCCTGTCGCGGGCGCTAGGCCTACCCACACAAGTGAGGTATAATTTTTATCAGGAGACTTGGGGGAACGGTGGGTGGAAGGAAATTTGTGGCTCCTCTCAGATTCCAGAACTTTCTGCCACAGAAATGTGAGGAACATGTGTTTTTTTAGCCAAATTTTGAGGTTTGCAAAGGATTCTGGGTAACAGAACCTGGTCCGAGCCCCGCAAGTCACCCCTCCTTGGATTCTCCTAGGTCTCTAGTTTTCAGAAATGCACAGGTTTGGTAGGTTTCCCTAGGTGCCGGCTGAGCTAGAGGCCAAAATCTACAAGTAGGCACTTCGCAAAAAACACCTCTGTTTTCTTCCAAAAATTTGGATGTGTCCACGTTGCGCTTTGAGTCGTTTCCTGTCGCGGGCGCTAGGCCTACCCACACAAGTGAGGTATCATTTTTATCGGGAGACTTGGGGGAACGCTGGGTGGAAGGAAATTTGTGGCTCCTCTCAGATTCCAGAACTTTCTGCCACAGAAATGTGAGGAACATGTGTTTTTTTAGCCACATTTTGAGGTTTGCAAAGGATTCTGGGTAACAGAACCTGGTCCGAGCCCAAAGTCACCCCTCCTTGGATTCCCCTAGGTCTCTAGTTTTCAGAAATGTACAGGTTTGGTATTTTTCCCTAGGTGCCAGCTGAGCTAGAGGCCAAAATCTACAGGTAGGCACTTCGCAAAAAACACCTCTGTTTTCTTCCAAAAATTTGGATGTGTCCACGTTGCGCTTTGGGGTGTTTCCTGTCGCGGGCGCTAGGCCTACTCACACAAGTGAGGTATCATTTTTATCGGGAGACTTGGGGGAACGCTGGGTGGAAGGAAATTTGTGGCTCCTCTCAGATTCCAGAACTTTCTGCCACAGAAATGTGAGGAACATGTGTTTTTTTAGCCAAATTTTGAGGTTTGCAAAGGATTCTGGGTAACAGAACCTGGTCCGAGCCCCGCAAGTCACCCCTCCTTGGATTCTTCTAGGTCTCTAGTTTTCAGAAATGCACAGGTTTGGTAGGTTTCCCTAGGTGCCGGCTGAGCTAGAGGCCAAAATCTACAGGTATGCACTTCGCAAAAAACACCTCTGTTTTCTTCCAAAAATTTGGATGTGTCCACGTTGTGCTTTGAGTCGTTTCCTGTCGCGGGCGCTAGGCCTACCCACACAAGTGAGGTATCATTTTTATCGGGACACTTGGGGGAAAGCTGGGTGGAAGGAAATTTGTGGCTCCTCTCAGATTCCAGAACTTTCTGCCACAGAAATGTGAGGAACATGTGTTTTTTTAGCCACATTTTGAGGTTTGCAAAGGATTCTGGGTAACAGAACCTGGTCCGAGCCCCGCAAGTCACCCCTCCTTGGATTCCCCTAGGTCTCTAGGTTTCAGAAAAGCACAGGTTTGGTAGTTTTCCGTAGGTGGCGGCTGAGCTAGAGGCCAAAATCTACAGGTAGGCACTTCGCAAAAAACACCTATTTTCTTTAAAAAATTTGGATGTGTCCACGTTGCGCTTTGGGGTGTTTCCTGTCGCGGGCGCTAGGCCTACCCACACAAGTGAGGTATCATTTTTATCGGGAGACTTGGGGGAACGCTGGGTGGAAGGAAATTTGTGGCTCCTCTCAGATTCCAGAACTTTCCTCCTCAGAAATGTGAGGAACATGTGTTTTTTTAGCCAAATTTTGAGGTTTGCAAAGGATTCTGGGTAACAGAACCTGGTCCGAGCCCCGCAAGTCACCCCTCCTTGGATTCTCCTAGGTTTCTAGTTTTCAGAAATGCACAGGTTTGGTAGGTTTCCCTAGGTGCCGGCTGAGCTAGAGGCCAAAATCTACAGGTAGGCACTTCGCAAAAAACACCTCTGTTTTCTTCCAAAAATTTGGATGTGTCCACGTTGTGCTTTGAGTCGTTTCGTGTCGCGGGCGCTAGGCCTACCCACACAAGTGAGGTATCATTTTTATCGGGAGACTTGGGGGAACGCTGGGTGGAAGGAAATTTGTGGCTCCTCTCAGATTCCAGAACTTTCTGCCACAGAAATGTGAGGAACATGTGTTTTTTTAGCCACATTTTGAGGTTTGCAAAGGATTCTGGGTAACAGAACCTGGTCCGAGCCCAAAGTCACCCCTCCTTGGATTCCCCTAGGTCTCTAGTTTTCAGAAATGTACAGGTTTGGTATTTTTCCCTAGGTGCCAGCTGAGCTGGAGGCCAAAATCTACAGGTTGGCACTTCGCAAAAAACACCTCTGTTTTCTTCCAAAAATTTGGATGTGTCTACGTTGCGCTTTGGGGCGTTTCCTGTCGCGGGCGCTAGGCCTACCCACACAAGTGAGGTATCATTTTTATTGGGAGACTTGGGAGAACGCTGGGTGGAAGGAAATTTGTGGCTCCTCTCAGATTCCAGAACTTTCTGCCACAGAAATGTGAGGAACATGTGTTTTTTTAGCCAAATTTTGAGGTTTGCAAAGGATTCTGGGTAACAGAACCTGGTCCGAGCCCCCGCAAGTCACCCCTCCTTGGATTCTTCTAGGTCTCTAATTTTCAGAAATGCACAGGTTTGGTAGGTTTCCCTAGGTGCCGGCTGAGCTAGAGGCCAAAATCTACAGGTAGGCACTTTGCAAAAAACACCTCTGTTTTCTTCCAAAAATTTGGATGTGTCCACGTTGCGCTTTGAGTCGTTTCCTGTCGCGGGCGCTAGGCCTACCCACACAAGTGAGGTATCATTTTTATCGGGAGACTTGGGGGAAAGCTGGGTGGAAGGAAATTTGTGGCTCCTCTCAGATTCCAGAACTTTCTGCCACAGAAATGTGAGGAACATGTGTTTTTTTAGCCACATTTTGAGGTTTGCAAAGGATTCTGGGTAACAGAACCTGGTCCGAGCCCCGCAAGTCACCCCTCCTTGGATTCCCCTAGGTCTCTAGGTTTCAGAAAAGCACAGGTTTGGTAGTTTTCCGTAGGTGGCGGCTGAGCTAGAGGCCAAAATCTACAGGTAGGCACTTCGCAAAAAACACCTATTTTCTTTAAAAAATTTGGATGTGTCCACGTTGCGCTTTGGGGTGTTTCCTGTCGCGGGCGCTAGGCCTACCCACACAAGTGAGGTATCATTTTTATCGGGAGACTTGGGGGAACGCTGGGTGGAAGGAAATTTGTGGCTCCTCTCAGATTCCAGAACTTTCCTCCTCAGAAATGTGAGGAACATGTGTTTTTTTAGCCAAATTTTGAGGTTTGCAAAGGATTCTGGGTAACAGAACCTGGTCCGAGCCCCGCAAGTCACCCCTCCTTGGATTCTCCTAGGTTTCTAGTTTTCAGAAATGCACAGGTTTGGTAGGTTTCCCTAGGTGCCGGCTGAGCTAGAGGCCAAAATCTACAGGTAGGCACTTCGCAAAAAACACCTCTGTTTTCTTCCAAAAATTTGGATGTGTCCACGTTGTGCTTTGAGTCGTTTCGTGTCGCGGGCGCTAGGCCTACCCACACAAGTGAGGTATCATTTTTATCGGGAGACTTGGGGGAACGCTGGGTGGAAGGAAATTTGTGGCTCCTCTCAGATTCCAGAACTTTCTGCCACAGAAATGTGAGGAACATGTGTTTTTTTAGCCACATTTTGAGGTTTGCAAAGGATTCTGGGTAACAGAACCTGGTCCGAGCCCAAAGTCACCCCTCCTTGGATTCCCCTAGGTCTCTAGTTTTCAGAAATGTACAGGTTTGGTATTTTTCCCTAGGTGCCAGCTGAGCTGGAGGCCAAAATCTACAGGTTGGCACTTCGCAAAAAACACCTCTGTTTTCTTCCAAAAATTTGGATGTGTCTACGTTGCGCTTTGGGGCGTTTCCTGTCGCGGGCGCTAGGCCTACCCACACAAGTGAGGTATCATTTTTATTGGGAGACTTGGGAGAACGCTGGGTGGAAGGAAATTTGTGGCTCCTCTCAGATTCCAGAACTTTCTGCCACAGAAATGTGAGGAACATGTGTTTTTTTAGCCAAATTTTGAGGTTTGCAAAGGATTCTGGGTAACAGAACCTGGTCCGAGCCCCCGCAAGTCACCCCTCCTTGGATTCTTCTAGGTCTCTAATTTTCAGAAATGCACAGGTTTGGTAGGTTTCCCTAGGTGCCGGCTGAGCTAGAGGCCAAAATCTACAGGTAGGCACTTTGCAAAAAACACCTCTGTTTTCTTCCAAAAATTTGGATGTGTCCACGTTGCGCTTTGAGTCGTTTCCTGTCGCGGGCGCTAGGCCTACCCACACAAGTGAGGTATCATTTTTATCGGGAGACTTGGGGGAAAGCTGGGTGGAAGGAAATTTGTGGCTCCTCTCAGATTCCAGAACTTTCTGCCACAGAAATGTGAGGAACATGTGTTTTTTTAGCCACATTTTGAGGTTTGCAAAGGATTCTGGGTAACAGAACCTGGTCCGAGCCCCGCAAGTCACCCCTCCTTGGATTCCCCTAGGTCTCTAGTTTTCAGAAATGCACAGGTTTGGTAGTTTTCCATAGGTGCCGGCTGAGCTAGAAGCCAAAATCTACAGGTAGGCACTTCGCAAAAAACACCTATTTTCTTAAAAAAATTTGGATGTGTCCACGTTGCGCTTTGGGGCGTTTCCTGTTGCGGGCGCTAGGCCTACCCACACAAGTGAGGTATCATTTTTATCGGGAGACTTGGGGGAACGCTGGGTGGAAGGAAATTTGTGGCTCCTCTCAGATTCTAGAACTTTCTGCCACAGAAATGTGAGGAACATGTGTTTTTTAGCCACGTTTTGAGGTTTGCAAAGGATTCTGGGAAACAGAACCTGGTCCGAGCCCCGCAAGTCACCCCTCCTTGGATTCCCCTAGGTCTCTAGTTTTCAGAAATGCACAGGTTTGGTAGGTTTCCCTAGGTGCCGGCTGAGCTAGAGGCCAAAATCTACAGGTAGGCACTTCGCAAAAAACACCTGTTTTCTTCCAAAAATTTGGATGTGTCCACGTTGCGCTTTGGGGCGTTTCCTGTCGCGGGCGCTAGGCCTACCCACACAAGTGAGGTATCATTTTTATCGGGAGACTTGAGGGAACGCTGGGTGGAAGGAAATTTGTGGCTCCTCTCAGATTCCAGAACTTTCTGCCACAGAAATGTGAGGAACATGTGTTTTTTTAGCCACATTTTGAGGTTTGCAAAGGATTCTGGGTAACAGAACCTGGTCCGAGCCCCGCAAGTCACCCCTCCTTGGAGTCCCCTAGGTCTCTAGTTTTCAGAAATGCACAGGTTTGGTAGGTTTCCCTAGGTGACGACTGAGCTAGAGGCCAAAATCTACAGGTAGGCACTTCGTAAAAAACACCTCTGTTTTCTTCCAAAAATTTGGATGTGTCCACGTTGCGCTTTGAGTCGTTTCCTGTCGCGGGCGCTAGGCCTACCGACACAAGTGAGGTATCATTTTTATCGGGAGACTTGGGGGAACACTAGGTGGAAGGAAATTTGTGGCTCCTCTCAGATTCCAGAACTTTCTGCCACAGAAATGTGAGAAACATGTGTTTTTTTAGCCAAATTTTGAGGTTTGCAAAGGATTCTGGGTAACAGAACCGGGTCCGAGCCCCGCAAGTCACCCCTCCTTGGATTCTTCTAGGTCTCTAGTTTTCAGAAATGCACAGGTTTGGTAGGTTTCCCTAGTTGCCGGCTGAGCTAGAGGCCAAAATCTACAGGTAGGCACTTCTCAAAAAACACCTGTTTTCTTCCAAAAATTTGGATGTGTCCACGTTGCGCTTTGGGGCGTTTCCTGTCGCGGGCGCTAGGCCTACCCACACAAGTGACGTATCATTTTTATCGGGAGACTTGGGGGAACGCTGGGTGGAAGGAAATTTGTGGCTCCTCTCAGATTCCAGAACTTTCTGCCACAGAAATGTGAGGAACATGTGTTTTTTTAGCCACATTTTGAGGTTTGCAAAGGATTCTGGGTAACAGAACCTGGTCCGAGCCCCGCAAGTCACCCCTCCTTGGAGTCCCCTAGGTCTCTAGTTTTCAGAAATGCACAGGTTTGGTAGGTTTCCCTAGGTGACGGCTGAGCTAGAGGCCAAAATCTACAGGTAGGCACTTCGTAAAAAACACCTCTGTTTTCTTCCAAAAATTTGGATGTGTCCACGTTGCGCTTTGAGTCGTTTCCTGTCGCGGGCGCTAGGCCTACCCACACAAGTGAGGTATCATTTTTATCGGGAGACTTGGGGGAACGCTAGGTGGAAGGAAATTTGTGGCTCCTCTCAGATTCCAGAACTTTCTGCCACAGAAATGTGAGGAACATGTGTTTTTTTAGCCAAATTTTGAGGTTTGTAAAGGATTCTGGGTAACAGAACCTGGTCCGAGCCCCTGCAAGTCACCCCTCCTTGGATTCTTCTAGGTCTCTAGTTTTCAGAAATGCACAGGTTTGGTAGGTTTCCCTAGGTGCCGGCTGAGATGGAGGCCAAAATCTACAGGTAGGCACTTCGCAAAAAACACCTCTGTTTTCTTCCAAAAATTTGGATGTGTCCACGTTGCGCTTTGAGTCGTTTCCTGTCGCGGGCGCTAGGCCTACCCACACAAGTGAGGTATCATTTTTATCGGGAGACTTGGGGGAACGCTGGGTGGAAGGAAATTTGTGGCTCCTCTCAGATTCCAGAACTTTCTGCCTCAGAAATTTGAGGAACATGTGTTTTTTTAGCCAAATTTTGAGGTTTGCAAAGGATTCTGGGTAACAGAACCTGGTCCGAGCCCCGCAAGTCACCCCTCCTTGGATTCTCCTAGGTTTCTAGTTTTCAGAAATGCACAGGTTTGGTAGGTTTCCCTAGGTGCCGGCTGAGCTAGAGGCCAAAATCTACAGGTAGGCACTTCGCAAAAAACACCTCTGTTTTCTTCCAAAAATTTGGATGTGTCCACGTTGCGCTTTGAGTCGTTTCGTGTCGCGGGCGCTAGGCCTACCCACACAAGTGAGGTATCATTTTTATCGGGAGACTTGGGGGAACGCTGGGTGGAAGGAAATTTGTGGCTCCTCTCAGATTCCAGAACTTTCTGCCACAGAAATGTGAGGAACATGTGTTTTTTTAGCCACATTTTGAGGTTTGCAAAGGATTCTGGGTAACAGAACCTGGTCCGAGCCCAAAGTCACCCCTCCTTGGATTCCCCTAGGTCTCTAGTTTTCAGAAATGTACAGGTTTGGTATTTTTCCCTAGGTGCCAGCTGAGCTGGAGGCCAAAATCTACAGGTTGGCACTTCGCAAAAAACACCTCTGTTTTCTTCCAAAAATTTGGATGTGTCTACGTTGCGCTTTGGGGCGTTTCCTGTCGCGGGCGCTAGGCCTACCCACACAAGTGAGGTATCATTTTTATTGGGAGACTTGGGAGAACGCTGGGTGGAAGGAAATTTGTGGCTCCTCTCAGATTCCAGAACTTTCTGCCACAGAAATGTGAGGAACATGTGTTTTTTTAGCCAAATTTTGAGGTTTGCAAAGGATTCTGGGTAACAGAACCTGGTCCGAGCCCCCGCAAGTCACCCCTCCATGGATTCTTCTAGGTCTCTAATTTTCAGAAATGCACAGGTTTGGTAGGTTTCCCTAGGTGCCGGCTGAGCTAGAGGCCAAAATCTACAGGTAGGCACTTTGCAAAAAACACCTCTGTTTTCTTCCAAAAATTTGGATGTGTCCACGTTGCGCTTTGAGTCGTTTCCTGTCGCAGGCGCTAGGCCTACCCACACAAGTGAGGTATCATTTTTATCGGGAGACTTGGGGGAAAGCTGGGTGGAAGGAAATTTGTGGCTCCTCTCAGATTCCAGAACTTTCTGCCACAGAAATGTGAGGAACATGTGTTTTTTTAGCGACATTTTGAGGTTTGCAAAGGATTCTGGGTAACAGAACCTGGTCCGAGCCCCGCAAGTCACCCCTCCTTGGATTCCCCTAGGTCTCTAGTTTTCAGAAATGCACAGGTTTGGTAGTTTTCCATAGGTGCCGGCTGAGCTAGAAGCCAAAATCTACAGGTAGGCACTTCGCAAAAAACACCTATTTTCTTAAAAAAATTTGGATGTGTCCACGTTGCGCTTTGGGGCGTTTCCTGTTGCGGGCGCTAGGCCTACCCACACAAGTGAGGTATCATTTTTATCGGGAGACTTGGGGGAACGCTGGGTGGAAGGAAATTTGTGGCTCCTCTCAGATTCTAGAACTTTCTGCCACAGAAATGTGAGGAACATGTGTTTTTTAGCCACGTTTTGAGGTTTGCAAAGGATTCTGGGAAACAGAACCTGGTCCGAGCCCCGCAAGTCACCCCTCCTTGGATTCCCCTAGGTCTCTAGTTTTCAGAAATGCACAGGTTTGGTAGGTTTCCCTAGGTGCCGGCTGAGCTAGAGGCCAAAATCTACAGGTAGGCACTTCGCAAAAAACACCTGTTTTCTTCCAAAAATTTGGATGTGTCCACGTTGCGCTTTGGGGCGTTTCCTGTCGCGGGCGCTAGGCCTACCCACACAAGTGAGGTATCATTTTTATCGGGAGACTTGGGGGAACGCTGGGTGGAAGGAAATTTGTGGCTCCTCTCAGATTCCAGAACTTTCTGCCACAGAAATGTGAGGAACATGTGTTTTTTTAGCCACATTTTGAGGTTTGCAAAGGATTCTGGGTAACAGAACCTGGTCCGAGCCCCGCAAGTCACCCCTCCTTGGAGTCCCCTAGGTCTCTAGTTTTCAGAAATGCACAGGTTTGGTAGGTTTCCCTAGGTGACGACTGAGCTAGAGGCCAAAATCTACAGGTAGGCACTTCGTAAAAAACACCTCTGTTTTCTTCCAAAAATTTGGATGTGTCCACGTTGCGCTTTGAGTCGTTTCCTGTCGCGGGCGCTAGGCCTACCGACACAAGTGAGGTATCATTTTTATCGGGAAACTTGGGGGAACACTAGGTGGAAGGAAATTTGTGGCTCCTCTCAGATTCCAGAACTTTCTGCCACAGAAATGTGAGAAACATGTGTTTTTTTAGCCAAATTTTGAGGTTTGCAAAGGATTCTGGGTAACAGAACCGGGTCCGAGCCCCGCAAGTCACCCCTCCTTGGATTCTTCTAGGTCTCTAGTTTTCAGAAATGCACAGGTTTGGTAGGTTTCCCTAGTTGCCGGCTGAGCTAGAGGCCAAAATCTACAGGTAGGCACTTCTCAAAAAACACCTGTTTTCTTCCAAAAATTTGGATGTGTCCACGTTGCGCTTTGGGGCGTTTCCTGTCGCGGGCGCTAGGCCTACCCACACAAGTGACGTATCATTTTTATCGGGAGACTTGGGGGAACGCTGGGTGGAAGGAAATTTGTGGCTCCTCTCAGATTCCAGAACTTTCTGCCACAGAAATGTGAGGAACATGTGTTTTTTTAGCCACATTTTGAGGTTTGCAAAGGATTCTGGGTAACAGAACCTGGTCCGAGCCCCGCAAGTCACCCCTCCTTGGAGTCCCCTAGGTCTCTAGTTTTCAGAAATGCACAGGTTTGGTAGGTTTCCCTAGGTGACGGCTGAGCTAGAGGCCAAAATCTACAGGTAGGCACTTCGTAAAAAACACCTCTGTTTTCTTCCAAAAATTTGGATGTGTCCACGTTGCGCTTTGAGTCGTTTCCTGTCGCGGGCGCTAGGCCTACCCACACAAGTGAGGTATCATTTTTATCGGGAGACTTGGGGGAACGCTAGGTGGAAGGAAATTTGTGGCTCCTCTCAGATTCCAGAACTTTCTGCCACAGAAATGTGAGGAACATGTGTTTTTTTAGCCAAATTTTGAGGTTTGTAAAGGATTCTGGGTAACAGAACCTGGTCCGAGCCCCTGCAAGTCACCCCTCCTTGGATTCTTCTAGGTCTCTAGTTTTCAGAAATGCACAGGTTTGGTAGGTTTCCCTAGGTGCCGGCTGAGATGGAGGCCAAAATCTACAGGTAGGCACTTCGCAAAAAACACCTCTGTTTTCTTCCAAAAATTTGGATGTGTCCACGTTGCGCTTTGAGTCGTTTCCTGTCGCGGGCGCTAGGCCTACCCACACAAGTGAGGTATCATTTTTATCGGGAGACTTGGGGGAACGCTGGGTGGAAGGAAATTTGTGGCTCCTCTCAGATTCCAGAACTTTCTGCCTCAGAAATTTGAGGAACATGTGTTTTTTTAGCCAAATTTTGAGGTTTGCAAAGGATTCTGGGTAACAGAACCTGGTCCGAGCCCCGCAAGTCACCCCTCCTTGGATTCTCCTAGGTTTCTAGTTTTCAGAAATGCACAGGTTTGGTAGGTTTCCCTAGGTGCCGGCTGAGCTAGAGGCCAAAATCTACAGGTAGGCACTTCGCAAAAAACACCTCTGTTTTCTTCCAAAAATTTGGATGTGTCCACGTTGCGCTTTGAGTCGTTTCGTGTCGCGGGCGCTAGGCCTACCCACACAAGTGAGGTATCATTTTTATCGGGAGACTTGGGGGAACGCTGGGTGGAAGGAAATTTGTGGCTCCTCTCAGATTCCAGAACTTTCTGCCACAGAAATGTGAGGAACATGTGTTTTTTTAGCCACATTTTGAGGTTTGCAAAGGATTCTGGGTAACAGAACCTGGTCCGAGCCCAAAGTCACCCCTCCTTGGATTCCCCTAGGTCTCTAGTTTTCAGAAATGTACAGGTTTGGTATTTTTCCCTAGGTGCCAGCTGAGCTGGAGGCCAAAATCTACAGGTAGGCACTTCGCAAAAAACACCTCTGTTTTCTTCCAAAAATTTGGATGTGTCTACGTTGCGCTTTGGGGCGTTTCCTGTCGCGGGCGCTAGGCCTACCCACACAAGTGAGGTATCATTTTTATTGGGAGACTTGGGGGAACGCTGGGTGGAAGGAAATTTGTGGCTCCTCTCAGATTCCAGAACTTTCTGCCACAGAAATGTGAGGAACATGTGTTTTTTTAGCCAAATTTTGAGGTTTGCAAAGGATTCTGGGTAACAGAACCGGGTCCGAGCCCCGGCAAGTCACCCCTCCTTGGATTCTTCTAGGTCTCTAGTTTTCAGAAATGCACAGGTTTGGTAGGTTTCCCTAGGTGCCGGCTGAGCTAGAGGCCAAAATCTACAGGTAGGCACTTCGCAAAAAACACCAATGTTTTCTTCCAAAAATTTGGATGTGTCCACGTTGCGCTTTGAGTTGTTTCCTGTCGCGGGCGCTAGGCCTACCCACACAAGTGAGGTATCATTTTTATCGGGAGACTTGGGGGAAAGCTGGGTGGAAGGAAATTTGTGGCTCCTCTCAGATTCCAGAACTTTCTGCCACAGAAATGTGAGGAACATGTGTTTTTTTAGCCACATTTTGAGGTTTGCAAAGGATTCTGGGTAAAAGAACCTGGTCCGAGCCCCGCAAGTCACCCCTCCTTGGATTCCCCTAGGTCTCTAGTTTTCAGAAATGCACAGGTTTGGTAGTTTTCCATAGGTGCCGGCTGAGCTAGAAGCCAAAATCTACAGGTAGGCACTTCGCAAAAAACACCTATTTTCTTAAAAAAATTGGGATGTGTCCACGTTGCGCTTTGGGGCGTTTCCTGTTGCGGGCGCTAGGCCTACCCACACAAGTGAGGTATCATTTTTATCGGGAGACTTGGGGGAACGCTGGGTGGAAGGAAATTTGTGGCTCCTCTCAGATTCTAGAACTTTCTGCCACAGAAATGTGAGGAACATGTGTTTTTTAGCCACGTTTTGAGGTTTGCAAAGGATTCTGGGAAACAGAACCTGGTCCGAGCCCCGCAAGTCACC
This sequence comes from Pleurodeles waltl, assembly GCF_031143425.1. Lineage (NCBI taxonomy): Eukaryota > Metazoa > Chordata > Amphibia > Caudata > Salamandridae > Pleurodeles > Pleurodeles waltl. Next base: position 935,208 of record NW_027149822.1, on the reverse strand, counting down.
CCTCCTTGGATTCCCCTAGGTCTCTAGTTTTCAGAAATGCACAGGTTTGGTAGGTTTCCCTAGGTGCCGGCTGAGCTAGAGGCCAAAATCTACAGGTAGGCACTTCGCAAAAAACACCTGTTTTCTTCCAAAAATTTGGATGTGTCCACGTTGCGCTTTGGGGCGTTTCCTGTCGCGGGCGCTAGGCCTACCCACACAAGTGAGGTATCATTTTTATCGGGAGACTTGGGGGAACGCTGGGTGGAAGGAAATTTGTGGCTCCTCTCAGATTCCAGAACTTTCTGCCACAGAAATGTGAGGAACATGTGTTTTTTTAGCCACATTTTGAGGTTTGCAAAGGATTCTGGGTAACAGAACCTGGTCCGAGCCCCGCAAGTCACCCCTCCTTGGAGTCCCCTAGGTCTCTAGTTTTCAGAAATGCACAGGTTTGGTAGGTTTCCCTAGGTGACGGCTGAGCTAGAGGCCAAAATCTACAGGTAGGCACTTCGTAAAAAACACCTCTGTTTTCTTCCAAAAATTTGGATGTGTCCACGTTGCGCTTTGAGTCGTTTCCTGTCGCGGGCGCTAGTCCTACCCACACAAGTGAGGTATCATTTTTATCGGGAGACTTGGGGGAACGCTAGGTGGAAGGAAATTTGTGGCTCCTCTCAGATTCCAGAACTTTCTGCCACAGAAATGTGAGGAACATGTGTTTTTTTAGCCAAATTTTGAGGTTTGTAAAGGATTCTGGGTAACAGAACCTGGTCCGAGCCCCCGCAAGTCACCCCTCCTTGGATTCTTCTAGGTCTCTAGTTTTCAGAAATGCACAGGTTTGGTAGGTTTCCCTAGGTGCAGGCTGAGATGGAGGCCAAAATCTACAGGTAGGCACTTCGCAAAAAACACCTCTGTTTTCTTCCAAAAATTTGGATGTGTCCACGTTGCGCTTTGAGTCGTTTCCTGTCGCGGGCGCTAGGCCTACCCACACAAGTGAGGTATCATTTTTATCGGGAGACTTGGGGGAACGCTGGGTGGAAGGAAATTTGTGGCTCCTCTCAGATTCCAGAACTTTCTGCCACAGAAATGTGAGGAACATGTGTTTTTTTAGCCAAATTTTGAGGTTTGTAAAGGATTCTGGGTAACAGAACCTGGTCCGAGCCCCCGCAAGTCACCCCTCCTTGGATTCTTCTAGGTCTCTAGTTTTCAGAAATGCACAGGTTTGGTAGGTTTCCCTAGGTGCCGGCTGAGATGGAGGCCAAAATCTACAGGTAGGCACTTCGCAAAAAACACCTCTGTTTTCTTCCAAAAATTTGGATGTGTCCACGTTGCGCTTTGAGTCGTTTCCTGTCGCGGGCGCTAGGCCTACCCACACAAGTGAGGTATCATTTTTATCGGGAGACTTGGGGGAACGCTGGGTGGAAGGAAATTTGTGGCTCCTCTCAGATTCTAGAACTTTCTGCCACAGAAATGTGAGGAACATGTGTTTTTTTAGCCACGTTTTGAGGTTTGCAAAGGATTCTGGGAAACAGAACCTGGTCCGAGCCCCGCAAGTCACCCCTCCTTGGATTCCCCTAGGTCTCTAGTTTTCAGAAATGCACAGGTTTGGTAGGTTTCCCTAGGTGCCGGCTGAGCTAGAGGCCAAAATCTACAGGTAGGCCCTTCGCAAAAAACACCTGTTTTCTTCCAAAAATTTGGATGTGTCCACGTTGCGCTTTGGGGCGTTTCCTGTCGCGGGCGCTAGGCCTACCCACACAAGTGAGGTATCATTTTTATCGGGAGACTTGGGGGAACGCTGGGTGGAAGGAAATTTGTGGCTCCTCTCAGATTCCAGAACTTTCTGCCACAGAAATGTGAGGAACATGTGTTTTTTTAGCCAAATTTTGAGGTTTGCAAAGGATTCTGGGAAACAGAACCTGGTCCGAGCCCTGCAAGTCACCCCTCCTTGGAGTCCCCTAGGTCTCTAGTTTTCAGAAATGCACAGGTTTGGTAGGTTTCCCTAGGTGACGGCTGAGCTAGAGGCCAAAATCTACAGGTAGGCACTTCGTAAAAAACACCTCTGTTTTCTTCCAAAAATTTGGATGTGTCCACGTTGCGCTTTGAGTCGTTTCCTGTCGCGGGCGCTAGGCCTACCCACACAAGTGAGGTATCATTTTTATCGGGAGACTTGGGGGAACGCTAGGTGGAAGGAAATTTGTGGCTCCTCTCAGATTCCAGAACTTTCTGCCACAGAAATGTGAGGAACATGTGTTTTTTTAGCCAAATTTTGAGGTTTGCAAAGGATTCTGGGTAACAGAACCGGGTCCGAGCCCCGCAAGTCACCCCTCCTTGGATTCTTCTAGGTCTCTAGTTTTCAGAAATGCACAGGTTTGGTAGGTTTCCCTAGGTGCCGGCTGAGCTAGAGGCCAAAATCTACAGGTAGGCACTTCGTAAAAAACACCTCTGTTTTCTTCCAAAAATTTGGATGTGTCCACGTTGCGCTTTGGGGCGTTTCCTGTCGCGGGCACCAGGCCTACCCACACAAGTGAGGTATCATTTTTATCGGGAGACTTGGGGGAACGCTGCGTGGAAGGAAATTTGTGGCTCCTCCCAGATTCCAGAACTTTCTGCCACAGAAATGTGAGGAACATGTGTTTTTTTAGCCACATTTTGAGGTTTGCAAAGGATTCTGGGAAACAGAACCTGGTCCGAGCCCTGCAAGTCACCCCTCCTTGGATTCCCCTAGGTCTCTAGTTTTCAGAAATGCACAGGTTTGGTAGGTTTCCCTAGGTGCCGGCTGAGCTAGAGGCCAAAATCTACAGGTAGGCACTTCGTAAGAAACACCTCTGTTTTCTTCCAAAAATTTGGATGTGTCCACGTTGCGCTTTGGGGCGTTTCCTGTCGCGGGCGCTAGGCCTACCCACACAAGTGAGGTATCATTTTTATCGGGAGACTTGGGGGAACGCTGGGTGGAAGGAAATTTGTGGCTCCTCCCAGATTCCAGAACTTTCTGCCACAGAAATGTGAGGAACATGTGTTTTTTTAGCCACATTTTGAGGTTTGCAAAGGATTCTGGGAAACAGAACCTGGTCCGAGCCCTGCAAGTCACCCCTCCTTGGATTCCCCTAGGTCTCTAGTTTTCAGAAATGCACAGGTTTGGTAGGTTTCCCTAGGTGCCGGCTGAGCTAGAGGCCAAAATCTACAGGTAGGCCCTTCGCAAAAAACACCTGTTTTCTTCCAAAAATTTCGATGTGTCCACGTTGCGCTTTGGGGCGTTTCCTGTCGCGGGCGCTAGGCCTACCCACACAAGTGAGGTATCATTTTTATCGGGAGACTTGGGGGAACGCTGGGTGGAAGGAAATTTGTGGCTCCTCTCAGATTCCAGAACTTTCTGCCACAGAAATGTGAGGAACATGTGTTTTTTTAGCCAAATTTTGAGGTTTGCAAAGGATTCTGGGTAACAGAACCTGGTCCGAGCCCAGCAAGTCACCCCTCCTTGGATTCCCCTAGGTCTCTAGTTTTCAGAAATGCACAGGTTTGGTAGGTTTCCCTAGGTGCCGGCTGAGCTAGAGGCCAAAATCTACAGGTAGGCACTTCGTAAAAAACACCTCTGTTTTCTTCCAAAAATTTGGATGTGTCCACGTTGCGCTTTGAGTCGTTTCCTGTCGCGGGCGCTAGGCCTACCCACACAAGTGAGGTATCATTTTTATCGGGAGACTTCGGGGAACGCTGGGTGGAAGGAAATTTGTGGCTCCTCTCAGATTCCAGAACTTTCTGCCACAGAAATGTGAGGAACATGTGTTTTTTTAGCCACATTTTGAGGTTTGCAAAGGATTCTGGGAAACAGAACCTGGTCCGAGCCCCGCAAGTCACCCCTCCTTAGATTCCCCTAGGTCTCTAGTTTTCAGAAATGCACAGGTTTGGTAAGTTTCCCTAGGTGCCGGCTGAGCTGGAGGCCAAAATCTACAGGTAGGCACTTCGCAAACAACACCTGTTTTCTTCCAAAAATTTGGATGTGTCCACGTTGCGCTTTGGGGCGTTTCCTGTCGCGGGCGCTAGGCCTACCCACACAAGTGAGGTATCATTTTTATCGGGAGACTTGTGGGAACGCTGGGTGGAAGGAAATTTGTGGCTCCTCTCAGATTCCAGAACTTTCTGCCACAGAAATGTGAGGAACATGTGTTTTTTTAGCCAAATTTTGAGGTTTGCAAAGGATTCTGGGTAACAGAACCTGGTCCGAGCCCAGCAAGTCACCCCTCCTTGGATTCCCCTAGGTCTCTAGTTTTCAGAAATGCACAGGTTTGGTAGGTTTCCCTAGGTGCCGGCTGAGCTAGAGGCCAAAATCTACAGGTAGGCACTTCGTAAAAAACACCTCTGTTTTCTTCCAAAAATTTGGATGTGTCCACGTTGCGCTTTGAGTCGTTTCCTGTCGCGGGCGCTAGGCCTACCCACACAAGTGAGGTATCATTTTTATCGGGAGACTTGGGGGAACGCTGGGTGGAAGGAAATTTGTGGCTCCTCTCAGATTCCAGAACTTTCTGCCACAGAAATGTGAGGAACATGTGTTTTTTTAGCCAAATTTTGAGGTTTGCAAAGGATTCTGGGTAACAGAACCAGGTCCGAGCCCCACAAGTCACCCCTCCTTGGATTCTTCTAGGTCTCTAGTTTTCAGAAAGGCACAGGTTTGGTATGTTTCCCTAGGTGCCTGCTGAGCTAAAGGCCAAAATCTACAGGTAGGCACTTCGTAAAAAACACCTCTGTTTTCTTCTAAAAATTTGGATGTGTCCACGTTGCGCTTTGAGTCGTTTCCTGTCGCGGGCGCTAGGCCTACCCACACAAGTGAGGTATCATTTTTATCGGGAGACTTGGGGGAACGCTGGGTGGAAGGAAATTTGTGGCTCCTCTCAGATTCCAGAACTTTCTGCCACAGAAATGTGAGGAACATGAGTTTTTTTAGCCACATTTTTAGGTTTGCAAAGGATTCTGGGTAACAGAACCTGGTCCGAGCCCCGCAAGTCACCCCTCCTTGGATTCCCCTAGGTCTCTAGTTTTCAGAAAAGCACAGGTTTGGTAGTTTTCCGTAGGTGGCGGCTGAGCTAGAGGCCAAAATCTACAGGTAGGCACTTCGCAAAAAACACCTATTTTCTTAAAAAAATTTGGATGTGTCCACGTTGCGCTTTGGGGTGTTTCCTGTCGCGGGCGCTAGGCCTACCCACACAAGTGAGGTATCATTTTTATCGGGAGACTTGGGGGAACGCTGTGTGGAAGGAAATTTGTGGCTCCTCTCAGATTCCAGAACTTTCTGCCATAGAAATATGAGGAACATGTGTTTTTTTAGCCAAATTTTGAGGTTTGCAAAGGATTCTGGGTAACAGAACCTGGTCCGAGCACCGCAAGTCACCCCTCCTTGGATTCCCCTAGGTCTCTAGTTTTCAGAAATGCACAGGTTTGGTAGGTTTCCCTAGGTGCCGGCTGAGCTAGAGGCCAAAATCTACAGGTAGGCACTTCGCAAAAAACACCTCTGTTTTCTTCCAAAAATGTGGATGTGTCCACGTTGCGCTTTGGGGCGTTTCCTGTCGCGGGCGCTAGGCCTACCCACACAAGTGAGGTATAATTTTTATCAGGAGACTTGGGGGAACGGTGGGTGGAAGGAAATTTGTGGCTCCTCTCAGATTCCAGAACTTTCTGCCTCAGAAATGTGAGGAACATGTGTTTTTTTAGCCAAATTTTGAGGTTTGCAAAGGATTCTGGGTAACAGAACCTGGTCCGAGCCCCGCAAGTCACCCCTCCTTGGATTCTCCTAGGTCTCTAGTTTTCAGAAATGCACAGGTTTGGTAGGTTTCCCTAGGTGCCGGCTGAGCTAGAGGCCAAAATCTACAAGTAGGCACTTCGCAAAAAACACCTCTGTTTTCTTCCAAAAATTTGGATGTGTCCACGTTGCGCTTTGAGTCGTTTCCTGTCGCGGGCGCTAGGCCTACCGACACAAGTGAGGTATCATTTTTATCGGGAGACTTGGGGGAACGCTGGGTGGAAGGAAATTTGTGGCTCCTCTCAGATTCCAGAACTTTCTGCCACAGAAATGTGAGGAACATGTGTTTTTTTAGCCACATTTTGAGGTTTGCAAAGGATTCTGGGTAACAGAACCTGGTCCGAGCCCAAAGTCACCCCTCCTTGGATTCCCCTAGGTCTCTAGTTTTCAGAAATGTACAGGTTTGGTATTTTTCCCTAGGTGCCAGCTGAGCTAGAGGCCAAAATCTACAGGTAGGCACTTCGCAAAAAACACCTCTGTTTTCTTCCAAAAATTTGGATGTGTCCACGTTGCGCTTTGGGGTGTTTCCTGTCGCGGGCGCTAGGCCTACCCACACAAGTGAGGTATCATTTTTATCGGGAGACTTGGGGGAACGCTGGGTGGAAGGAAATTTGTGGCTCCTCTCAGATTCCAGAACTTTCTGCCACAGAAATCTGAGGAACATGTGTTTTTTTAGCCAAATTTTGAGGTTTGCAAAGGATTCTGGGTATCAGAACCTGGTCCGAGCCCCGCAAGTCACCCCTCCTTGGATTCTTCTAGGTCTCTAGTTTTCAGAAATGCACAGGTTTGGTAGGTTTCCCTAGGTGCCGGCTGAGCTAGAGGCCAAAATCTACAGGTATGCACTTCGCAAAAAACACCTCTGTTTTCTTCCAAAAATTTGGATGTGTCCACGTTGTGCTTTGAGTCGTTTCCTGTCGCGGGCGCTAGGCCTACCCACACAAGTGAGGTATCATTTTTATCGGGACACTTGGGGGAAAGCTGGGTGGAAGGAAATTTGTGGCTCCTCTCAGATTCCAGAACTTTCTGCCACAGAAATGTGAGGAACATGTGTTTTTTTAGCCACATTTTGAGGTTTGCAAAGGATTCTGGGTAACAGAACCTGGTCCGAGCCCCGCAAGTCACCCCTCCTTGGATTCCCCTAGGTCTCTAGGTTTCAGAAAAGCACAGGTTTGGTAGTTTTCCGTAGGTGGCGGCTGAGCTAGAGGCCAAAATCTACAGGTAGGCACTTCGCAAAAAACACCTATTTTCTTTAAAAAATTTGGATGTGTCCACGTTGCGCTTTGGGGTGTTTCCTGTCGCGGGCGCTAGGCCTACCCACACAAGTGAGGTATCATTTTTATCGGGAGACTTGGGGGAACGCTGGGTGGAAGGAAATTTGTGGCTCCTCTCAGATTCCAGAACTTTCCTCCTCAGAAATGTGAGGAACATGTGTTTTTTTAGCCAAATTTTGAGGTTTGCAAAGGATTCTGGGTAACAGAACCTGGTCCGAGCCCCGCAAGTCACCCCTCCTTGGATTCTCCTAGGTTTCTAGTTTTCAGAAATGCACAGGTTTGGTAGGTTTCCCTAGGTGCCGGCTGAGCTAGAGGCCAAAATCTACAGGTAGGCACTTCGCAAAAAACACCTCTGTTTTCTTCCAAAAATTTGGATGTGTCCACGTTGTGCTTTGAGTCGTTTCGTGTCGCGGGCGCTAGGCCTACCCACACAAGTGAGGTATCATTTTTATCGGGAGACTTGGGGGAACGCTGGGTGGAAGGAAATTTGTGGCTCCTCTCAGATTCCAGAACTTTCTGCCACAGAAATGTGAGGAACATGTGTTTTTTTAGCCACATTTTGAGGTTTGCAAAGGATTCTGGGTAACAGAACCTGGTCCGAGCCCAAAGTCACCCCTCCTTGGATTCCCCTAGGTCTCTAGTTTTCAGAAATGTACAGGTTTGGTATTTTTCCCTAGGTGCCAGCTGAGCTGGAGGCCAAAATCTACAGGTTGGCACTTCGCAAAAAACACCTCTGTTTTCTTCCAAAAATTTGGATGTGTCTACGTTGCGCTTTGGGGCGTTTCCTGTCGCGGGCGCTAGGCCTACCCACACAAGTGAGGTATCATTTTTATTGGGAGACTTGGGAGAACGCTGGGTGGAAGGAAATTTGTGGCTCCTCTCAGATTCCAGAACTTTCTGCCACAGAAATGTGAGGAACATGTGTTTTTTTAGCCAAATTTTGAGGTTTGCAAAGGATTCTGGGTAACAGAACCTGGTCCGAGCCCCCGCAAGTCACCCCTCCTTGGATTCTTCTAGGTCTCTAATTTTCAGAAATGCACAGGTTTGGTAGGTTTCCCTAGGTGCCGGCTGAGCTAGAGGCCAAAATCTACAGGTAGGCACTTTGCAAAAAACACCTCTGTTTTCTTCCAAAAATTTGGATGTGTCCACGTTGCGCTTTGAGTCGTTTCCTGTCGCGGGCGCTAGGCCTACCCACACAAGTGAGGTATCATTTTTATCGGGAGACTTGGGGGAAAGCTGGGTGGAAGGAAATTTGTGGCTCCTCTCAGATTCCAGAACTTTCTGCCACAGAAATGTGAGGAACATGTGTTTTTTTAGCCACATTTTGAGGTTTGCAAAGGATTCTGGGTAACAGAACCTGGTCCGAGCCCCGCAAGTCACCCCTCCTTGGATTCCCCTAGGTCTCTAGTTTTCAGAAATGCACAGGTTTGGTAGTTTTCCATAGGTGCCGGCTGAGCTAGAAGCCAAAATCTACAGGTAGGCACTTCGCAAAAAACACCTATTTTCTTAAAAAAATTTGGATGTGTCCACGTTGCGCTTTGGGGCGTTTCCTGTTGCGGGCGCTAGGCCTACCCACACAAGTGAGGTATCATTTTTATCGGGAGACTTGGGGGAACGCTGGGTGGAAGGAAATTTGTGGCTCCTCTCAGATTCTAGAACTTTCTGCCACAGAAATGTGAGGAACATGTGTTTTTTAGCCACGTTTTGAGGTTTGCAAAGGATTCTGGGAAACAGAACCTGGTCCGAGCCCCGCAAGTCACCCCTCCTTGGATTCCCCTAGGTCTCTAGTTTTCAGAAATGCACAGGTTTGGTAGGTTTCCCTAGGTGCCGGCTGAGCTAGAGGCCAAAATCTACAGGTAGGCACTTCGCAAAAAACACCTGTTTTCTTCCAAAAATTTGGATGTGTCCACGTTGCGCTTTGGGGCGTTTCCTGTCGCGGGCGCTAGGCCTACCCACACAAGTGAGGTATCATTTTTATCGGGAGACTTGGGGGAACGCTGGGTGGAAGGAAATTTGTGGCTCCTCTCAGATTCCAGAACTTTCTGCCACAGAAATGTGAGGAACATGTGTTTTTTTAGCCAAATTTTGAGGTTTGCAAAGGATTCTGGGTAACAGAACCTGGTCCGAGCCCAGCAAGTCACCCCTCCTTGGATTCCCCTAGGTCTCTAGTTTTCAGAAATGCACAGGTTTGGTAGGTTTCCCTAGGTGCCGGCTGAGCTAGAGGCCAAAATCTACAGGTAGGCACTTCGTAAAAAACACCTCTGTTTTCTTCCAAAAATTTGGATGTGTCCACGTTGCGCTTTGAGTCGTTTCCTGTCGCGGGCGCTAGGCCTACCCACACAAGTGAGGTATCATTTTTATCGGGAGACTTGGGGGAACGCTGGGTGGAAGGAAATTTGTGGCTCCTCTCAGATTCCAGAACTTTCTGCCACAGAAATGTGAGGAACATGTGTTTTTTTAGCCAAATTTTGAGGTTTGCAAAGGATTCTGGGTAACAGAACCAGGTCCGAGCCCCACAAGTCACCCCTCCTTGGATTCTTCTAGGTCTCTAGTTTTCAGAAAGGCACAGGTTTGGTATGTTTCCCTAGGTGCCTGCTGAGCTAGAGGCCAAAATCTACAGGTAGGCACTTCGTAAAAAACACCTCTGTTTTCTTCTAAAAATTTGGATGTGTCCACGTTGCGCTTTGAGTCGTTTCCTGTCGCGGGCGCTAGGCCTACCCACACAAGTGAGGTATCATTTTTATCGGGAGACTTGGGGGAACGCTGGGTGGAAGGAAATTTGTGGCTCCTCTCAGATTCCAGAACTTTCTGCCACAGAAATGTGAGGAACATGAGTTTTTTTAGCCACATTTTTAGGTTTGCAAAGGATTCTGGGTAACAGAACCTGGTCCGAGCCCCGCAAGTCACCCCTCCTTGGATTCCCCTAGGTCTCTAGTTTTCAGAAAAGCACAGGTTTGGTAGTTTTCCGTAGGTGGCGGCTGAGCTAGAGGCCAAAATCTACAGGTAGGCACTTCGCAAAAAACACCTATTTTCTTAAAAAAATTTGGATGTGTCCACGTTGCGCTTTGGGGTGTTTCCTGTCGCGGGCGCTAGGCCTACCCACACAAGTGAGGTATCATTTTTATCGGGAGACTTGGGGGAACGCTAGGTGGAAGGAAATTTGTGGCTCCTCTCAGATTCCAGAACTTTCTGCCACAGAAATGTGAGGAACATGTGTTTTTTTAGCCAAATTTTGAGGTTTGTAAAGGATTCTGGGTAACAGAACCTGGTCCGAGCCCCTGCAAGTCACCCCTCCTTGGATTCTTCTAGGTCTCTAGTTTTCAGAAATGCACAGGTTTGGTAGGTTTCCCTAGGTGCCGGCTGAGATGGAGGCCAAAATCTACAGGTAGGCACTTCGCAAAAAACACCTCTGTTTTCTTCCAAAAATTTGGATGTGTCCACGTTGCGCTATGAGTCGTTTCCTGTCGCGGGCGCTAGGCCTACCCACACAAGTGAGGTATCATTTTTATCGGGAGACTTGGGGGAACGCTGGGTGGAAGGAAATTTGTGGCTCCTCTCAGATTCCAGAACTTTCTGCCTCAGAAATTTGAGGAACATGTGTTTTTTTAGCCAAATTTTGAGGTTTGCAAAGGATTCTGGGTAACAGAACCTGGTTCGAGCCCCGCAAGTCACCCCTCCTTGGATTCTCCTAGGTTTCTAGTTTTCAGAAATGCACAGGTTTGGTAGGTTTCCCTAGGTGCCGGCTGAGCTAGAGGCCAAAATCTACAGGTAGGCACTTCGCAAAAAACACCTCTGTTTTCTTCCAAAAATTTGGATGTGTCCACGTTGCGCTTTGAGTCGTTTCGTGTCGCGGGCGCTAGGCCTACCCACACAAGTGAGGTATCATTTTTATCGGGAGACTTGGGGGAACGCTGGGTGGAAGGAAATTTGTGGCTCCTCTCAGATTCCAGAACTTTCTGCCACAGAAATGTGAGGAACATGTGTTTTTTTAGCCACATTTTGAGGTTTGCAAAGGATTCTGGGTAACAGAACCTGGTCCGAGCCCAAAGTCACCCCTCCTTGGATTCCCCTAGGTCTCTAGTTTTCAGAAATGTACAGGTTTGGTATTTTTCCCTAGGTGCCAGCTGAGCTGGAGGCCAAAATCTACAGGTAGGCACTTCGCAAAAAACACCTCTGTTTTCTTCCAAAAATTTGGATGTGTCTACGTTGCGCTTTGGGGCGTTTCCTGTCGCGGGCGCTAGGCCTACCCACAGAAGTGAGGTATCATTTTTATTGGGAGACTTGGGGGAACGCTGGGTGGAAGGAAATTTGTGGCTCCTCTCAGATTCCAGAACTTTCTGCCACAGAAATGTGAGGAACATGTGATTTTTTAGCCAAATTTTGAGGTTTGCAAAGGATTCTGGGTAACAGAACCTGGTCCGAGCCCCGGCAAGTCACCCCTCCTTGGATTCTTCTAGGTCTCTAGTTTTCAGAAATGCACAGGTTTGGTAGGTTTCCCTAGGTGCCGGCTGAGCTAGAGGCCAAAATCTACAGGTAGGCACTTCGCAAAAAACACCAATGTTTTCTTCCAAAAATTTGGATGTGTCCACGTTGCGCTTTGAGTTGTTTCCTGTCGCGGGCACTAGGCCTACCCACACAAGTGAGGTATCATTTTTATCGGGAGACTTGGGGGAAAGCTGGGTGGAAGGAAATTTGTGGCTCCTCTCAGATTCCAGAACTTTCTGCCACAGAAATGTGAGGAACATGTGTTTTTTTAGCCACATTTTGAGGTTTGCAAAGGATTCTGGGTAAAAGAACCTGGTCCGAGCCCCGCAAGTCACCCCTCCTTGGATTCCCCTAGGTCTCTAGTTTTCAGAAATGCACAGGTTTGGTAGTTTTCCATAGGTGCCGGCTGAGCTAGAAGCCAAAATCTACAGGTAGGCACTTCGCAAAAAACACCTATTTTCTTAAAAAAATTGGGATGTGTCCACGTTGCGCTTTGGGGCGTTTCCTGTTGCGGGCGCTAGGCCTACCCACACAAGTGAGGTATCATTTTTATCGGGAGACTTGGGGGAACGCTGGGTGGAAGGAAATTTGTGGCTCCTCTCAGATTCTAGAACTTTCTGCCACAGAAATGTGAGGAACATGTGTTTTTTAGCCACGTTTTGAGGTTTGCAAAGGATTCTGGGAAACAGAACCTGGCCCGAGCCCCGCAAGTCACCCCTCCTTGGATTCCCCTAGGTCTCTAGTTTTCAGAAATGCACAGGTTTGGTAGGTTTCCCTAGGTGCCGGCTGAGCTAGAGGCCAAAATCTACAGGTAGGCACTTCGCAAAAAACACCTGTTTTCTTCCAAAAATTTGGATGTGTCCACGTTGCGCTTTGGGGCGTTTCCTGTCGCGGGCGCTAGGCCTACCCACACAAGTGAGGTATCATTTTTATCGGGAGACTTGGGGGAACGCTGGGTGGAAGGAAATTTGTGGCTCCTCTCAGATTCCAGAACTTTCTGCCACAGAAATGTGAGGAACATGTGTTTTTTTAGCCACATTTTGAGGTTTGCAAAGGATTCTGGGTAACAGAACCTGGTCCGAGCCCTGCAAGTCACCCCTCCTTGGAGTCCCCTAGGTCTCTAGTTTTCAGAAATGCACAGGTTTGGTAGGTTTCCCTAGGTGACGGCTGAGCTAGAGGCCAAAATCTACAGGTAGGCACTTCGTAAAAAACACCTCTGTTTTCTTCCAAAAATTTGGATGTGTCCACGTTGCGCTTTGAGTCGTTTCCTGTCGCGGGCGCTAGGCCTACCCACACAAGTGAGGTATCATTTTTATCGGGAGACTTGGGGGAACACTAGGTGGAAGGAAATTTGTGGCTCCTCTCAGATTCCAGAACTTTCTGCCACAGAAATGTGAGAAACATGTGTTTTTTTAGCCAAATATTGAGGTTTGCAAAGGATTCTGGGTAACAGAACCGGGTCCGAGCCCCGCAAGTCACCCCTCCTTGGATTCTTCTAGGTCTCTAGTTTTCAGAAATGCACAGGTTTGGTAGGTTTCCCTAGGTGACGGCTGAGCTAGAGGCCAAAATCTACAGGTAGGCACTTCGTAAAAAACACCTCTGTTTTCTTCCAAAAATTTGGATGTGTCCACGTTGCGCTTTGAGTCGTTTCCTGTCGCGGGCGTTAGGCCTACCCACACAAGTGAGGTATCATTTTTATCGGGAGACTTGGGGGAACGCTAGGTGGAAGGAAATTTGTGGCTCCTCTCAGATTCCATAACTTTCTGCCACAGAAATGTGAGGAACATGTGTTTTTTTAGCCAAATTTTGAGGTTTGTAAAGGATTCTGGGTAACAGAACCTGGTCCGAGCCCCCGCAAGTCACCCCTCCTTGGATTCTTCTAGGTCTCTAGTTTTCAGAAATGCACAGGTTTGGTAGGTTTCCCTAGGTGCCGGCTGAGATGGAGGCCAAAATCTACAGGTAGGCACTTCGCAAAAAACACCTCTGTTTTCTTCCAAAAATTTGGATGTGTCCACGTTGCGCTTTGAGTCGTTTCCTGTCGCGGGCGCTAGGCCTACCCACACAAGTGAGGTATCATTTTTATCGGGAGACTTGGGGGAACGCTGGGTGGAAGGAAATTTGTGGCTCCTCTCAGATTCTAGAACTTTCTGCCACAGAAATGTGAGGAACATGTGTTTTTTTAGCCACGTTTTGAGGTTTGCAAAGGATTCTGGGAAACAGAACCTGGTCCGAGCCCCGCAAGTCACCCCTCCTTGGATTCCCCTAGGTCTCTAGTTTTCAGAAATGCACAGGTTTGGTAGGTTTCCCTAGGTGCCGGCTGAGCTAGAGGCCAAAATCTACAGGTAGGCACTTCGCAAAAAACACCTGTTTTCTTCCAAAAATTTGGATGTGTCCACGTTGCGCTTTGGGGCGTTTCCTGTCGCGGGCGCTAGGCCTACCCACACAAGTGAGGTATCATTTTTATCGGGAGACTTGGGGGAACGCTGGGTGGAAGGAAATTTGTGGCTCCTCTCAGATTCCAGAACTTTCTGCCACAGAAATGTGAGGAACATGTGTTTTTTTAGCCACATTTTGAGGTTTGCAAAGGATTCTGGGTAACAGAACCTGGTCCGAGCCCCGCAAGTCACCCCTCCTTGGAGTCCCCTAGGTCTCTAGTTTTCAGAAATGCACAGGTTTGGTAGGTTTCCCTAGGTGACGGCTGAGCTAGAGGCCAAAATCTACAGGTAGGCACTTCGTAAAAAACACCTCTGTTTTCTTCCAAAAATTTGGATGTGTCCACGTTGCGCTTTGAGTCGTTTCCTGTCGCGGGCGCTAGGCCTACCCACACAAGTGAGGTATCATTTTTATCGGGAGACTTGGGGGAAAGCTGGGTGGAAGGAAATTTGTGGCTCCTCTCAGATTCCAGAACTTTCTGCCACAGAAATGTGAGGAACATGTGTTTTTTTAGCCACATTTTGAGGTTTGCAAAGGATTCTGGGTAACAGAACCTGGTCCGAGCCCCGCAAGTCACCCCTCCTTGGATTCCCCTAGGTCTCTAGTTTTCAGAAATGCACAGGTTTGGTAGTTTTCCATAGGTGCCGGCTGAGCTAGAAGCCAAAATCTACAGGTAGGCACTTCGCAAAAAACACCTATTTTCTTAAAAAAATTTGGATGTGTCCACGTTGCGCTTTGGGGCGTTTCCTGTTGCGGGCGCTAGGCCTACCCACACAAGTGAGGTATCATTTTTATCGGGAGACTTGGGGGAACGCTGGGTGGAAGGAAATTTGTGGCTCCTCTCAGATTCTAGAACTTTCTGCCACAGAAATGTGAGGAACATGTGTTTTTTAGCCACGTTTTGAGGTTTGCAAAGGATTCTGGGAAACAGAACCTGGTCCGAGCCCCGCAAGTCACCCCTCCTTGGATTCCCCTAGGTCTCTAGTTTTCAGAAATGCACAGGTTTGGTAGGTTTCCCTAGGTGCCGGCTGAGCTAGAGGCCAAAATCTACAGGTAGGCACTTCGCAAAAAACACCTGTTTTCTTCCAAAAATTTAGATGTGTCCACGTTGCGCTTTGGGGCGTTTCCTGTCGCGGGCGCTAGGCCTACCCACACAAGTGAGGTATCATTTTTATCGGGAGACTTGGGGGAACGCTGGGTGGAAGGAAATTTGTGGCTCCTCTCAGATTCCAGAACTTTCTGCCACAGAAATGTGAGGAACATGTGTTTTTTTAGCCACATTTTGAGGTTTGCAAAGGATTCTGGGTAACAGAACCTGGTCCGAGCCCCGCAAGTCACCCCTCCTTGGAGTCCCCTAGGTCTCTAGTTTTCAGAAATGCACAGGTTTGGTAGGTTTCCCTAGGTGACGGCTGAGCTAGAGGCCAAAATCTACAGGTAGGCACTTCGTAAAAAAGACCTCGGTTTCTTCCAAAAATTTGGATGTGTCCACGTTGCGCTTTGAGTCGTTTCCTGTCGCGGGCGCTAGGCCTACCCACACAAGTGAGGTATCATTTTTATCGGAGACTTGGGGGAACACTAGGTGGAAGGAAATTTGTGGCTCCTCTCAGATTCCAGAACTTTCTGCCACAGAAATGTGAGAAACATGTGTTTTTTTAGCCAAATTTTGAGGTTTGCAAAGGATTCTGGGTAACAGAACCGGGTCCGAGCCCCGCAAGTCACCCCTCCTTGGATTCTTCTAGGTCTCTAGTTTTCAGAAATGCACAGGTTTGGTAGGTTTCCCTAGTTGCCGGCTGAGCTAGAGGCCAAAATCTACAGGTAGGCACTTCGCAAAAAACACCTGTTTTCTTCCAAAAATTTGGATGTGTCCACGTTGCGCTTTGGGGCGTTTCCTGTCGCGGGCGCTAGGCCTACCCACACAAGTGACGTATCATTTTTATCGGGAGACTTGGGGGAACGCTGGGTGGAAGGAAATTTGTGGCTCCTCTCAGATTCCAGAACTTTCTGCCACAGAAATGTGAGGAACATGTGTTTTTTTAGCCACATTTTGAGGTTTGCAAAGGATTCTGGGTAACAGAACCTGGTCCGAGCCCCGCAAGTCACCCCTCCTTGGAGTCCCCTAGGTCTCTAGTTTTCAGAAATGCACAGGTTTGGTAGGTTTCCCTAGGTGCCGGCTGAGCTAGAGGCCAAAATCTACAGGTAGGCACTTCGCAAAAAACACCTGTTTTCTTCCAAAAATTTGGATGTGTCCACGTTGCGCTTTGGGGCGTTTCCTGTCGCGGGCGCTAGGCCTACCCACACAAGTGAGGTATCATTTTTATCGGGAGACTTGGGGGAACGCTGGGTGGAAGGAAATTTGTGGCTCCTCTCAGATTCCAGAACTTTCTGCCACAGAAATGTGAGGAACATGTGTTTTTTTAGCCACATTTTGAGGTTTGCAAAGGATTCTGGGTAACAGAACCTGGTCCGAGCCCCGCAAGTCACCCCTCCTTGGAGTCCCCTAGGTCTCTAGTTTTCAGAAATGCACAGGTTTGGTAGGTTTCCCTAGGTGACGGCTGAGCTAGAGGCCAAAATCTACAGGTAGGCACTTCGTAAAAAACACCTCTGTTTTCTTCCAAAAATTTGGATGTGTTCACGTTGCGCTTTGAGTCGTTTCCTGTCGCGGGCGCTAGGCCTACCCACACAAGTGAGGTATCATTTTTATCGGGAGACTTGGGGGAACACTAGGTGGAAGGAAATTTGTGGCTCCTCTCAGATTCCAGAACTTTCTGCCACAGAAATGTGAGAAACATGTGTTTTTTTAGCCAAATATTGAGGTTTGCAAAGGATTCTGGGTAACAGAACCGGGTCCGAGCCCCGCAAGTCACCCCTCCTTGGATTCTTCTAGGTCTCTAGTTTTCAGAAATGCACAGGTTTGGTAGGTTTCCCTAGGTGACGGCTGAGCTAGAGGCCAAAATCTACAGGTAGGCACTTCGTAAAAAACACCTCTGTTTTCTTCCAAAAATTTGGATGTGTCCACGTTGCGCTTTGAGTCGTTTCCTGTCGCGGGCGCTAGGCCTACCCACACAAGTGAGGTATCATTTTTATCGGGAGACTTGGGGGAACGCTAGGTGGAAGGAAATTTGTGGCTCCTCTCAGATTCCATAACTTTCTGCCACAGAAATGTGAGGAACATGTGTTTTTTTAGCCAAATTTTGAGGTTTGTAAAGGATTCTGGGTAACAGAACCTGGTCCGAGCCCCCGCAAGTCACCCCTCCTTGGATTCTTCTAGGTCTCTAGTTTTCAGAAATGCACAGGTTTGGTAGGTTTCCCTAGGTGCCGGCTGAGATGGAGGCCAAAATCTACAGGTAGGCACTTCGCAAAAAACACCTCTGTTTTCTTCCAAAAATTTGGATGTGTCCACGTTGCGCTTTGAGTCGTTTCCTGTCGCGGGCGCTAGGCCTACCCACACAAGTGAGGTATCATTTTTATCGGGAGACTTGGGGGAACGCTGGGTGGAAGGAAATTTGTGGCTCCTCTCAGATTCTAGAACTTTCTGCCACAGAAATGTGAGGAACATGTGTTTTTTTAGCCACGTTTTGAGGTTTGCAAAGGATTCTGGGAAACAGAACCTGGTCCGAGCCCCGCAAGTCACCCCTCCTTGGATTCCCCTAGGTCTCTAGTTTTCAGAAATGCACAGGTTTGGTAGGTTTCCCTAGGTGCCGGCTGAGCTAGAGGCCAAAATCTACAGGTAGGCACTTCGCAAAAAACACCTGTTTTCTTCCAAAAATTTGGATGTGTCCACGTTGCGCTTTGGGGCGTTTCCTGTCGCGGGCGCTAGGCCTACCCACACAAGTGAGGTATCATTTTTATCGGGAGACTTGGGGGAACGCTGGGTGGAAGGAAATTTGTGGCTCCTCTCAGATTCCAGAACTTTCTGCCACAGAAATGTGAGGAACATGTGTTTTTTTAGCCACATTTTGAGGTTTGCAAAGGATTCTGGGTAACAGAACCTGGTCCGAGCCCCGCAAGTCACCCCTCCTTGGAGTCCCCTAGGTCTCTAGTTTTCAGAAATGCACAGGTTTGGTAGGTTTCCCTAGGTGACGGCTGAGCTAGAGGCCAAAATCTACAGGTAGGCACTTCGTAAAAAACACCTCTGTTTTCTTCCAAAAATTTGGATGTGTCCACGTTACGCTTTGAGTCGTTTCCTGTCGCGGGCGCTAGGCCTACCCACACAAGTGAGGTATCATTTTTATCGGGAGACTTGGGGGAAAGCTGGGTGGAAGGAAATTTGTGGCTCCTCTCAGATTCCAGAACTTTCTGCCACAGAAATGTGAGGAACATGTGTTTTTTTAGCCACATTTTGAGGTTTGCAAAGGATTCTGGGTAACAGAACCTGGTCCGAGCCCCGCAAGTCACCCCTCCTTGGAGTCTCCTAGGTCTCTAGTTTTCAGAAATGCACAGGTTTGGTAGGTTTCCCTAGGTGACGGCTGAGCTAGAGGCCAAAATCTACAGGTAGGCACTTCGTAAAAAACACCTCTGTTTTCTTCCAAAAATTTGGATGTGTCCACGTTGCGCTTTGAGTCGTTTCCTGTCGCGGGCGCTAGGCCTACCCACACAAGTGAGGTATCATTTTTATCGGGAGACTTGGGGGAACGCTAGGTGGAAGGAAATTTGTGGCTCCTCTCAGATTCCAGAACTTTATGCCACAGAAATGTGAGGAACATGTGTTTTTTTAGCCAAATTTTGAGGTTTGCAAAGGATTCTGGGTAACAGAACCGGGTCCGAGCCCCGCAAGTCACCCCTCCTTGGATTCTTCTAGGTCTCTAGTTTTCAGAAATGCACAGGTTTGGTAGGTTTCCCTAGGTGCCGGCTGAGCTAGAGGCCAAAATCTACAGGTAGGCACTTCGCAAAAAACACCTGTTTTCTTCCAAAAATTTGGATGTGTCCACGTTGCGCTTTGGGGCGTTTCCTGTCACGGGCGCTAGGCCTACCCACACAAGTGACGTATCATTTTTATCGGGAGACTTGGGGGAACGCTGGGTGGAAGGAAATTTGTGGCTCCTCTCAGATTCCAGAATTTTCTGCCACAGAAATGTGAGGAACATGTGTTTTTTTAGCCACATTTTGAGGTTTGCAAAGGATTCTGGGAAACAGAACCTGGTCCGAGCCCCGCAAGTCACCCCTCCTTGGAGTCCCCTAGGTCTCTAGTTTTCAGAAATGCACAGGTTTGGTAGGTTTCCCTAGGTGACGGCTGAGCTAGAGGCCAAAATCTACAGGTAGGCACTTCGTAAAAAACACCTCTGTTTTCTTCCAAAAATTTGGATGTGTCCACGTTGCGCTTTGAGTCGTTTCCTGTCGCGGGCGCTAGGCCTACCCACACAAGTGAGGTATCATTTTTATCGGGAGACTTGGGGGAACGCTAGGTGGAAGGAAATTTGTGGCTCCTCTCAGATTCCAGAACTTTCTGCCACAGAAATGTGAGGAACATGTGTTTTTTTAGCCAAATTTTGAGGTTTGCAAAGGATTCTGGGTAACAGAACCGGGTCCGAGCCCCGCAAGTCACCCCTCCTTGGATTCTTCTAGGTCTCTAGTTTTCAGAAATGCACAGGTTTGGTAGGTTTCCCTAGGTGCCGGCTGAGCTAGAGGCCAAAATCTACAGGTAGGCACTTCGCAAAAAACACCTGTTTTCTTCCAAAAATTTGGATGTGTCCACGTTGCGCTTTGGGGCGTTTCCTGTCGCGGGCGCTAGGCCTACCCACACAAGTGACGTATCATTTTTATCGGGAGACTTGGGGGAACGCTGGGTGGAAGGAAATTTGTGGCTCCTCTCAGATTCCAGAATTTTCTGCCACAGAAATGTGAGGAACATGTGTTTTTTTAGCCACATTTTGAGGTTTGCAAAGGATTCTGGGTAACAGAACCTGGTCCGAGCCCCGCAAGTCACCCCTCCTTGGAGTCCCCTATGTCTCTACTTTTCAGAAATGCACAGGTTTGGTAGGTTTCCCTAGGTGACGGCTGAGCTAGAGGCCAAAATCTACAGGTAGGCACTTCGTAAAAAACACCTCTGTTTTCTTCCAAAAATTTGGATGTGTCCACGTTGCGCTTTGAGTCGTTTCCTGTCGCGGGCGCTAGGCCTACCCACACAAGTGAGGTATCATTTTTATCGGGAGACTTGGGGGAACGCTAGGTGGAAGGAAATTTGTGGCTCCTCTCAGATTCCAGAACTTTCTGCCACAGAAATGTGAGGAACATGTGTTTTTTTAGCCAAATTTTGAGGTTTGTAAAGGATTCTGGGTAACAGAACCTGGTCCGAGCCCCCGCAAGTCACCCCTCCTTGGATTCTTCTAGGTCTCTAGTTTTCAGAAATGCACAGGTTTGGTAGGTTTCCCTAGGTGCCGGCTGAGATGGAGGCCAAAATCTACAGGTAGGCACTTCGCAAAAAACACCTTTGTTTTCTTCCAAAAATTTGGATGTGTCCACGTTGCGCTTTGAGTCGTTTCCTGTCGCGGACGCTAGGCCTACCCACACAAGTGAGGTATCATTTTTATCGGGAGACTTGGGGGAAAGCTGGATGGAAGGAAATTTGTGGCTCCTCTCAGATTCCAGAACTTTCTGCCACAGAAATGTGAGGAACATGTGTTTTTTTAGCCACATTTTGAGGTTTGCAAAGGATTCTGGGTAACAGAACCTGGTCCGAGCCCCGCAAGTCACCCCTCCTTGGATTCCCCTAGGTCTCTAGTTTTCAGAAATGCACAGGTTTGGTAGGTTTCCCTAGGTGCCGGCTGAGCTAGAGGCCAAAATCTACAGGTAGGCACTTCGCAAAAAACACCTGTTTTCTTCCAAAAATTTGGATGTGTCCACGTTGCGCTTTGGGGCGTTTCCTGTCGCGGGCGCTAGGCCTACCCACACAAGTGAGGTATCATTTTTATCGGGAGACTTGGGGGAACGCTGGGTGGAAGGAAATTTGTGGCTCCTCTCAGATTCCAGAACTTTCTGCCACAGAAATGTAGGAACATGTGTTTTTTTAGCCACATTTTGAGGTTTGCAAAGGATTCTGGGTAACAGAACCTGGTCCGAGCCCCGCAAGTCACCCCTCCTTGGAGTCCCCTAGGTCTCTAGTTTTCAGAAATGCACAGGTTTGGTAGGTTTCCCTAGGTGACGGCTGAGCTAGAGGCCAAAATCTACAGGTAGGCACTTCGTAAAAAACACCTGTTTTCTTCCAAAAATGTGGATGTGTCCACGTTGCGCTTTGAGTCGTTTCCTGTCGCGGGCGCTAGGCCTACCCACACAAGTGAAGTATCATTTTTATCGGGAGACTTGGGGGAACGCTAGGTGGAAGGAAATTTGTGGCTCCTCTCAGATTCCAGAACTTTCTGCCACAGAAATGTGAGGAACATGTGTTTTTTTTAGCCAAATTTTGAGGTTTGCAAAGGATTCTGGGTAACAGAACCGGGTCCGAGCCCGGCAAGTTACCCCTCCTTGGATTCTTCTAGGTCTCTAGTTTTCAGAAATGCACAGGTTTGGTAGGTTTCCCTAGGTGCCGGCTGAGCTAGAGGCCAAAATCTACAGGTAGGCACTTCGTAAAAAACACCTCTGTTTTCTTCCAAAAATTTGGATGTGTCCACGTTGCGCTTTGAGTCGTTTCCTGTCGCGGGCGCTAGGCCTACCCACACAAGTGAGGTATCATTTTTATCGGGAGACTTGGGGGAACGCTAGGTGGAAGGAAATTTGTGGCTCCTCTCAGATTCCAGAACTTTCTGCCACAGAAATGTGAGGAACATGTGTTTTTTTAGCCAAATTTTGAGGTTTGTAAAGGATTCTGGGTAACAGAACCTGGTCCGAGCCCCCGCAAGTCACCCCTCCTTGGATTCTTCTAGGTCTCTAGTTTTCAGAAATGCACAGGTTTGGTAGGTTTCCCTAGGTGCCGGCTGAGATGGAGGCCAAAATCAACAGGTAGGCACTTCGCAAAAAACACCTCTGTTTTCTTCCAAAAATTTGGATGTGTCCACGTTGCGCTTTGAGTCGTTTCCTGTCGCGGGCGCTAGGCCTACCCACACAAGTGAGGTATCATTTTTATCGGGAGACTTGGGGGAACGCTGGGTGGAAGGAAATTTGTGGCTCCTCTCAGATTCCAGAACTTTTTGCCACAGAAATGTGAGGAACATGTGTTTTTTTAGCCAAATTATGAGGTTTGCAAAGGATTCTGGGTAACAGAACCTGGTCCGAGCCCCGCAAGTCACCCCTCCTTGGATTCCCCTAGGTCTCTAGTTTTCAGAAATGCAGAGGTTTGGTAGGTTTCCCTAGGTGCCGGCTGAGCTAGAGGCCAAAATCTACAGGTAGGCCCTTCGCAAAAAACACCTGTTTTCTTCCAAAAATTTGGATGTGTCTACGTTGCGCTTTGGGGCGTTTCCTGTCGCGGGCGCTAGGCCTACCCACACAAGTGAGGTATCATTTTTATCGGGAGACTTGGGGGAACGCTGGGTGGAAGGAAATTTGTGGCTCCTCTCAGATTCCAGAACTTTCTGCCACAGAAATGTGAGGAACATGTGTTTTTTTAGCCAAATTTTGAGGTTTGCAAAGGATTCTGGGTAACAGAACCTGGTCCGAGCCCAGCAAGTCACCCCTCCTTGGATTACCCTAGGTCTCTAGTTTTCAGAAATGCACAGGTTTGGTAGGTTTCCCTAGGTGCCGGCTGAGCTAGAGGCCAAAATCTACAGGTAGGCACTTCGTAAAAAACACCTCTGTTTTCTTCCAAAAATTTGGATGTGTCCACTTTGCGCTTTGAGTCGTTTCCTGTCGCGGGCGCTAGGCCTACCCACACAAGTGAGGTATAATTTTTATCGGGAGACTTGGGGGAACGCTGGGTGGAAGGAAATTTGTGGCTCCTCTCAGATTCCAGAACTTTCTGCCACAGAAATGTGAGGAACATGTGTTTTTTTAGCCACATTTTGAGGTTTGCAAAGGATTCTGGGAAACAGAACCTGGTCCGAGCCCCGCAAGTCACCCCTCCTTCGATTCCCCTAGGTCTCTAGTTTTCAGAAATGCACAGGTTTGGTAGGTTTCCCTAGGTGCCGGCTGAGCTAGAGGCCAAAATCTACAGGTAGGCACTTCGCAAAAAACACCTGTTTTCTTCCAAAAATTTGGATGTGTCCACGTTGCGCTTTGGGGCGTTTCCTGTCGCGGGCGCTAGGCCTACCCACACAAGAGAGGTATCATTTTTATCGGGAGACTTGGGGGAACGCTGGGTGGAAGGAAATTTGTGGCTCCTCTCAGATTCCAGAACTTTCTGCCACAGAAATGTGAGGAACATGTGTTTTTTTAGCCAAATTTTGAGGTTTGCAAAGGATTCTGGGTAACAGAACCTGGTCCGAGCCCAGCAAGTCACCCCTCCTTGGATTCCCCTAGGTCTCTAGTTTTCAGAAATGCCCAGGTTTGGTAGGTTTCCCTAGGTGCCGGCTGAGCTAGAGGCCAAAATCTACAGGTAGGCACTTCGTAAAAAACACCTCTGTTTTCTTCCAAAAATTTGGATGTGTCCACGTTGAGCTTTGAGTCGTTTCCTGTCGCGGGCGCTAGGCCTACCCACACAAGTGAGGTATCATTTTTATCGGGAGACTTGGGGGAACGCTGGGTGGAAGGAAATTTGTGGCTCCTCTCAGATTCCAGAACTTTCTGCCACAGAAATGTGAGGAACATGTGTTTTTTTAGCCAAATTTTGAGGTTTGCAAAGGATTCTGGGTAACAGAACCAGGTCCGAGCCCCACAAGTCACCCCTCCTTGGATTCTTCTAGGTCTCTTGTTTTCAGAAAGGCACAGGTATGGTATGTTTCCCTAGGTGCCGGCTGAGCTAGAGGCCAAAATCTACAGGTAGGCACTTCGTAAAAAACACCTCTGTTTTCTTCCAAAAATTTGGATGTGTCCACGTTGCGCTTTGAGTCGTTTCCTGTCGCGGGCGCTAGGCCTACCCACACAAGTGAGGTATCATTTTTATCGGGAGACTTGGGGGAACGCTGGGTGGAAGGAAATTTGTGGCTCCTCTCAGATTCCAGAACTTTTTGCCACAGAAATGTGAGGAACATGTGTTTTTTTAGCCAAATTATGAGGTTTGCAAAGGATTCTGGGTAACAGAACCTGGTCCGAGCCCCGCAAGTCACCCCTCCTTGGAATCCCCTAGGTCTCTAGTTTTCAGAAATGCACAGGTTTGGTAGGTTTCCCTAGGTGCCGGCTGAGCTAGAGGCCAAAATCTACAGGTAGGCACTTCGCAAAAAACACCTCTGTTTTCTTCCAAAAATTTGGATGTGTCCACGTTGCGCTTTGGGGCGTTTCCTGTCGCGGGCGCTAGGCCTACCCACACAAGTGAGGTATAATTTTTATCAGGAGACTTGGGGGAACGCTGGGTGGAAGGAAATTTGTGGCTCCTCTCAGATTCCAGAACTTTCTGCCACAGAAATGTGAGGAACATGTGTTTTTTTAGCAAAATTTTGAGGTTTGCAAAGGATTCTGGGTAACAGAACCTGGTCCGAGCCCGGCAAGTCACCCCTCCTTGGATTCTCCTAGGTCTCTAGTTTTCAGAAATGCACAGGTTTGGTAGGTTTCCCTAGGAGCCGGCTGAGCTAGAGGCCAAAATCTACAAGTATGCACTTCGCAAAAAACACCTCTGTTTTCTTCCAAAAATTTGGATGTGTCCACGTTGCGCTTTGGGGCGTTTCCTGTCGCGGGCGCTAGGCCTACCCACACAAGTGAGGTATAATTTTTATCAGGAGACTTGGGGGAACGCTGGGTGGAAGGAAATTTGTGGCTCCTCTCAGATTCCAGAACTTTCTGCCACAGAAATGTGAGGAACATGTGTTTTTTTAGCCACATTTTGAGGTTTGCAAAGGATTCTGGGTAACAGAACCTGGTCCGAGCCCAAAGTCACCCCTCCTTGGATTCCCCTAGGTCTCTAGTTTTCAGAAATGTACAGGTTTGGTATTTTTCCCTAGGTGCCAGCTGAGCTAGAGGCCAAAATCTACAGGTAGGCACTTCGCAAAAAACACCTCTGTTTTCTTCCAAAAATTTGGATGTGTCCACGTTGCGCTTTGGGGCGTTTCCTGTCGCGGGCGCTAGGCCTACCCACACAAGTGAGGTATCATTTTTATCGGGAGACTTGGGGGAACGCTGGGTGGAAGGAAATTTGTGGCTCCTCTCAGATTCCAGAACTTTCTGCCACAGAAATGTGAGGAACATGTGTTTTTTTAGCCAAATTTTGAGGTTTGCAAAGGATTCTGGGTAACAGAACCTGGTCCGAGCCCCGCAAGTCACCCCTCCTTGGATTCTTCTAGGTCTCTAGTTTTCAGAAATGCACAGGTTTGGTAGGTTTCCCTAGGTGCCGGCTGAGCTAGAGGCCAAAATCTACAGGTATGCACTTCGCAAAAAACACCTCTGTTTTCTTCCAAAAATTTGGATGTGTCCACGTTGTGCTTTGAGTCGTTTCCTGTCGCGGGCGCTAGGCCTACCCACACAAGTGAGGTATCATTTTTATCGGGACACTTGGGGGAAAGCTGGGTGGAAGGAAATTTGTGGCTCCTCTCAGATTCCAGAACTTTCTGCCACAGAAATGTGAGGAACATGTGTTTTTTTAGCCACATTTTGAGGTTTGCAAAGGATTCTGGGTAACAGAACCTGGTCCGAGCCCCGCAAGTCACCCCTCCTTGGATTCCCCTAGGTCTCTAGTTTTCAGAAAAGCACAGGTTTGGTAGTTTTCCGTAGGTGGCGGCTGAGCTAGAGGCCAAAATCTACAGGTAGGCACTTCGCAAAAAACACCTATTTTCTTAAAAAAATTTGGATGTGTCCAAGTTGCGCTTTGGGGTGTTTCCTGTCGCGGGCGCTAGGCCTACCCACACAAGTGAGGTATCATTTTTATCGGGAGACTTGGGGGAACGCTGGGTGGAAGGAAATTTGTGGCTCCTCTCAGATTCCAGAACTTTTTGCCACAGAAATGTGAGGAACATGTGTTTTTTTAGCCAAATTTTGAGGTTTGCAAAGGATTCTGGGTAACAGAACCGGGTCCGAGCCCCGCAAGTCACCCCTCCTTGGATTCTTCTAGGTCTCTAGTTTTCAGAAATGCACAGGTTTGGTAGGTTTCCCTAGGTGCCGGCTGAGCTAGAGGCCAAAATCTACAGGTAGGCACTTCGCAAAAAACACCTGTTTTCTTCCAAAAATTTGGATGTGTCCACGTGCGCTTTGGGGCGTTTCCTGTCGCGGGCGCTAGGCCTACCCACACAAGTGACGTATCATTTTTATCGGGAGACTTGGGGGAACGCTGGGTGGAAGGAAATTTGTGGCTCCTCTCAGATTCCAGAATTTTCTGCCACAGAAATGTGAGGAACATGTGTTTTTTTAGCCACATTTTGAGGTTTGCAAAGGATTCTGGGTAACAGAACCTGGTCCGAGCCCCGCAAGTCACCCCTCCTTGGAGTCCCCTAGGTCTCTAGTTTTCAGAAATGCACAGGTTTGGTAGGTTTCCCTAGGTGACGGCTGAGCTA
The DNA here is from genome assembly GCF_031143425.1 of Pleurodeles waltl. NCBI lineage: Eukaryota > Metazoa > Chordata > Amphibia > Caudata > Salamandridae > Pleurodeles > Pleurodeles waltl. Next base: position 908,758 of record NW_027149822.1, on the reverse strand, counting down.
GAGGCCAAAATCTACAGGTAGGCACTTCGTAAAAAACACCTCTGTTTTCTTCCAAAAATTTGGATGTGTCCACGTTGCGCTTTGAGTCGTTTCCTGTCGCGGGCGCTAGGCCTACCCACACAAGTGAGGTATCATTTTTATCGGGAGACTTGGGGGAACGCTAGGTGGAAGGAAATTTGTGGCTCCTCTCAGATTCCAGAACTTTCTGCCACAGAAATGTGAGGAACATGTGTTTTTTTAGCCAAATTTTGAGGTTTGTAAAGGATTCTGGGTAACAGAACCTGGTCCAAGCCCCCGCAAGTCACCCCTCCTTGGATTCTTCTAGGTCTCTAGTTTTCAGAAATGCACAGGTTTGGTAGGTTTCCCTAGGTGCCGGCTGAGATGGAGGCCAAAATCTACAGGTAGGCACTTCGCAAAAAACACCTTTGTTTTCTTCCAAAAATTTGGATGTGTCCACGTTGCGCTTTGAGTCGTTTCCTGTCGCGGACGCTAGGCCTACCCACACAAGTGAGGTATCATTTTTATCGGGAGACTTGGGGGAAAGCTGGGTGGAAGGAAATTTGTGGCTCCTCTCAGATTCCAGAACTTTCTGCCACAGAAATGTGAGGAACATGTGTTTTTTTAGCCACATTTTGAGGTTTGCAAAGGATTCTGGGTAACAGAACCTGGTCCGAGCCCCGCAAGTCACCCCTCCTTGGATTCCCCTAGGTCTCTAGTTTTCAGAAATGCACAGGTTTGGTAGGTTTCCCTAGTTGCCGGCTGAGCTAGAGGCCAAAATCTACAGGTAGGCACTTCGCAAAAAACACCTGTTTTCTTCCAAAAATTTGGATGTGTCCACGTTGCGCTTTGGGGCGTTTCCTGTCGCGGGCGCTAGGCCTACCCACACAAGTGAGGTATCATTTTTATCGGGAGACTTGGGGGAACGCTGGGTGGAAGGAAATTTGTGGCTCCTCTCAGATTCCAGAACTTTCTGCCACAGAAATGTGAGGAACATGTGTTTTTTTAGCCACATTTTGAGGTTTGCAAAGGATTCTGGGTAACAGAACCTGGTCCGAGCCCCGCAAGTCACCCCTCCTTGGAGTCCCCTAGGTCTCTAGTTTTCAGAAATGCACAGGTTTGGTAGGTTTCCCTAGGTGACGGCTGAGCTAGAGGCCAAAATCTACAGGTAGGCACTTCGTAAAAAACACCTCTGTTTTCTTCCAAAAATGTGGATGTGTCCACGTTGCGCTTTGAGTCATTTCCTGTCGCGGGCGCTAGGCCTACCCACACAAGTGAAGTATCATTTTTATCGGGAGACTTGGGGGAACGCTGGGTGGAAGGAAATTTGTGGCTCCTCTCAGATTCCAGAACTTTCTGCCACAGAAATGTGAGGAACATGTGTTTTTTTAGCCAAATTTTGAGGTTTGTAAAGGATTCTGGGTAACAGAACCTGGTCCGAGCCCCCGCAAGTCACCCCTCCTTGGATTCTTCTAGGTCTCTAGTTTTCAGAAATGCACAGGTTTGGTAGGTTTCCCTAGGTGCCGGCTGAGATGGAGGCCAAAATCTACAGGTAGGCACTTCGCAAAAAACACCTCTGTTTTCTTCCAAAAATTTGGATGTGTCCACGTTGCGCTTTGAGTCGTTTCCTGTCGCGGGCGCTAGGCCTACCCACACAAGTGAGGTATCATTTTTATCGGGAGACTTGGGGGAACGCTGGGTGGAAGGAAATTTGTGGCTCCTCTCAGATTCCAGAACTTTCTGCCACAGAAATGTGAGGAACATGTGTTTTTTTAGCCAAATTTTGAGGTTTGTAAAGGATTCTGGGTAACAGAACCTGGTCCGAGCCCCCGCAAGTCACCCCTCCTTGGATTCTTCTAGGTCTCTAGTTTTCAGAAATGCACAGGTTTGGTAGGTTTCCCTAGGTGCCGGCTGAGATGGAGGCCAAAATCTACAGGTAGGCACTTCGCAAAAAACACCTCTGTTTTCTTCCAAAAATTTGGATGTGTCCACGTTGCGCTTTGAGTCGTTTCCTGTCGCGGGCGCTAGGCCTACCCACACAAGTGAGGTATCATTTTTATCGGGAGACTTGGGGGAACGCTGGGTGGAAGGAAATTTGTGGCTCCTCTCAGATTCTAGAACTTTCTGCCACAGAAATGTGAGGAACATGTGTTTTTTTAGCCACGTTTTGAGGTTTGCAAAGGATTCTGGGAAACAGAACCTGGTCCGAGCCCCGCAAGTCACCCCTCCTTGGATTCCCCTAGGTCTCTAGTTTTCAGAAATGCACAGGTTTGGTAGGTTTCCCTAGGTGCCGGCTGAGCTAGAGGCCAAAATCTACAGGTAGGCACTTCGCAAAAAACACCTGTTTTCTTCCAAAAATTTGGATGTGTCCACGTTGCGCTTTGGGGCGTTTCCTGTCGCGGGCGCTAGGCCTACCCACACAAGTGAGGTATCATTTTTATCGGGAGACTTGGGGGAACGCTGGGTGGAAGGAAATTTGTGGCTCCTCTCAGATTCCAGAACTTTCTGCCACAGAAATGTGAGGAACATGTGTTTTTTTAGCCACATTTTGAGGTTTGCAAAGGATTCTGGGTAACAGAACCTGGTCCGAGCCCCGCAAGTCACCCCTCCTTGGAGTCCCCTAGGTCTCTAGTTTTCAGAAATGCACAGGTTTGGTAGGTTTCCCTAGGTGACGGCTGAGCTAGAGGCCAAAATCTACAGGTAGGCACTTCGTAAAAAACACCTCTGTTTTCTTCCAAAAATTTGGATGTGTCCACGTTGCGCTTTGAGTCGTTTCCTGTCGCGGGCGCTAGGCCTACCCACACAAGTGAGGTATCATTTTTATCGGGAGACTTGGGGGAAAGCTGGGTGGAAGGAAATTTGTGGCTCCTCTCAGATTCCAGAACTTCCTGCCACAGAAATATGAGGAACATGTGTTTTTTTAGCCACATTTTGAGGTTTGCAAAGGATTCTGGGTAACAGAACCTGGTCCGAGCCCCGCAAGTCACCCCTCCTTGGATTCCCCTAGGTCTCTAGTTTTCAGAAATGCACAGGTTTGGTAGTTTTCCATAGGTGCCGGCTGAGCTAGAAGCCAAAATCTACAGGTAGGCACTTCGCAAAAAACACCTATTTTCTTTAAATAATTTGGATGTGTCCACGTTGCGCTTTGGGGCGTTTCCTGTTGCGGGCGCTAGGCCTACCCACACAAGTGAGGTATCATTTTTATCGGGAGACTTGGGGGAACGCTGGGTGGAAGGAAATTTGTGGCTCCTCTCAGATTCTAGAACTTTCTGCCACAGAAATGTGAGGAACATGTGTTTTTTAGCCACGTTTTGAGGTTTGCAAAGGATTCTGGGAAACAGAACCTGGTCCGAGCCCCGCAAGTCACCCCTCCTTGGATTCCCCTAGGTCTCTAGTTTTCAGAAATGCACAGGTTTGGTAGGTTTCCCTAGGTGCCGGCTGAGCTAGAGGCCAAAATCTACAGGTAGGCACTTCGCAAAAAACACCTGTTTTCTTCCAAAAATTTAGATGTGTCCACGTTGCGCTTTGGGGCGTTTCCTGTCGCGGGCGCTAGGCCTACCCACACAAGTGAGGTATCATTTTTATCGGGAGACTTGGGGGAACGCTGGGTGGAAGGAAATTTGTGGCTCCTCTCAGATTCCAGAACTTTCTGCCACAGAAATGTGAGGAACATGTGTTTTTTTAGCCACATTTTGAGGTTTGCAAAGGATTCTGGGTAACAGAACCTGGTCCGAGCCCCGCAAGTCACCCCTCCTTGGAGTCCCCTAGGTCTCTAGTTTTCAGAAATGCACAGGTTTGGTAGGTTTCCCTAGGTGACGGCTGAGCTAGAGGCCAAAATCTACAGGTAGGCACTTCGTAAAAAACACCTCTGTTTTCTTCCAAAAATTTGGATGTGTCCACGTTGCGCTTTGAGTCGTTTCCTGTCGCGGGCGCTAGGCCTACCCACACAAGTGAGGTATCATTTTTATCGGGAGACTTGGGGGAACACTAGGTGGAAGGAAATTTGTGGCTCCTCTCAGATTCCAGAACTTTCTGCCACAGAAATTTGAGAAACATGTGTTTTTTTTAGCCAAATTTTGAGGTTTGCAAAGGATTCTGGGTAACAGAACCGGGTCCGAGCCCCGCAAGTCACCCCTCCTTGGATTCTTCTAGGTCTCTAGTTTTCAGAAATGCACAGGTTTGGTAGGTTTCCCTAGTTGCCGGCTGAGCTAGAGGCCAAAATCTACAGGTAGGCACTTCGCAAAAAACACCTGTTTTCTTCCAAAAATTTGGATGTGTCCACGTTGCGCTTTGGGGCGTTTCCTGTCGCGGGCGCTAGGCCTACCCACACAAGTGAGGTATCATTTTTATCGGGAGACTTGGGGGAACGCTGGGTGGAAGGAAATTTGTGGCTCCTCTCAGATTCCAGAACTTTCTGCCACAGAAATGTGAGGAACATGTGTTTTTTTAGCCACATTTTGAGGTTTGCAAAGGATTCTGGGTAACAGAACCTGGTCCGAGCCCCGCAAGTCACCCCTCCTTGGAGTCCCCTAGGTCTCTAGTTTTCAGAAATGCACAGGTTTGGTAGGTTTCCCTAGGTGACGGCTGAGCTAGAGGCCAAAATCTACAGGTAGGCACTTCGTAAAAAACACCTCTGTTTTCTTCCAAAAATTTGGATGTGTCCACGTTGCACTTTGAGTCGTTTCCTGTCGCGGGCGCTAGGCCTACCCACACAAGTGAGGTATCATTTTTATCGGGAGACTTGGGGGAACGCTAGGTGGAAGGAAATTTGTGGCTCCTCTCAGATTCCAGAACTTTCTGCCACAGAAATGTGAGGAACATGTGTTTTTTTAGCCAAATTTTGAGGTTTGTAAAGGATTCTGGGTAACAGAACCTGGTCCGAGCCCCCGCAAGTCACCCCTCCTTGGATTCTTCTAGGTCTCTAGTTTTCAGAAATGCACAGGTTTGGTAGGTTTCCCTAGGTGCCGGCTGAGATGGAGGCCAAAATCTACAGGTAGGCACTTCGCAAAAAACACCTCTGTTTTCTTCCAAAAATTTGGATGTGTCCACGTTGCGCTTTGAGTCGTTTCCTGTCGCGGGCGCTAGGCCTACCCACACAAGTGAGGTATCATTTTTATCGGGAGACTTGGGGGAACATAGGTGGAAGGAAATTTGTGGCTCCTCTCAGATTCCAGAACTTTCTGCCACAGAAATGTGAGAAACATGTGTTTTTTTAGCCAAATTTTGAGGTTTGCAAAGGATTCTGGGTAACAGAACCGGGTCCGAGCCCCGCAAGTCACCCCTCCTTGGATTCTTCTAGGTCTCTAGTTTTCAGAAATGCACAGGTTTGGTAGGTTTCCCTAGTTGCCGGCTGAGCTAGAGGCCAAAATCTAAAGGTAGGCACTTCGCAAAAAACACCTGTTTTCTTCCAAAAATTTGGATGTGTCCACGTTGCGCTTTGGGGCGTTTCCTGTCGCGGGCGCTAGGCCTACCCACACATGTGACGTATCATTTTTATCGGGAGACTTGGGGGAACGCTGGGTGGAAGGAAATTTGTGGCTCCTCTCAGATTCCAGAACTTTCTGCCACAGAAATGTGAGGAACATGTGTTTTTTTAGCCACATTTTGAGGTTTGCAAAGGATTCTGGGTAACAGAACCTGGTCCGAGCCCCGCAAGTCACCCCTCCTTGGAGTCCCCTAGGTCTCTAGTTTTCAGAAATGCACAGGTTTGGTAGGTTTCCCTAGGTGACGGCTGAGCTAGAGGCCAAAATCTACAGGTAGGCACTTCGTAAAAAACACCTCTGTTTTCTTCCAAAAATTTGGATGTGTCCACGTTGCGCTTTGAGTCGTTTCCTGTCGCGGGCGCTAGGCCTACCCACACAAGTGAGGTATCATTTTTATCGGGAGACTTGGGGGAACGCTGGGTGGAAGGAAATTTGTGGCTCCTCTCAGATTCTAGAACTTTCTGCCACAGAAATGTGAGGAACATGTGTTTTTTTAGCCACGTTTTGAGGTTTGCAAAGGATTCTGGGAAACAGAACCTGGTCCGAGCCCCGCAAGTCACCCCTCCTTGGATTCCCCTAGGTCTCTAGTTTTCAGAAATGCACAGGTTTGGTAGGTTTCCCTAGGTGCCGGCTGAGCTAGAGGCCAAAATCTACAGGTAGGCACTTCGCAAAAAACACCTGTTTTCTTCCAAAAATTTGGATGTGTCCACGTTGCGCTTTGGGGCGTTTCCTGTCGCGGGCGCTAGGCCTACCCACACAAGTGAGGTATCATTTTTATCGGGAGACTTGGGGGAACGCTGGGTGGAAGGAAATTTGTGGCTCCTCTCAGATTCCAGAACTTTCTGCCACAGAAATGTGAGGAACATGTGTTTTTTTAGCCACATTTTGAGGTTTGCAAAGGATTCTGGGAAACAGAACCTGGTCCGAGCCCCGCAAGTCACCCCTCCTTGGATTCCCCTAGGTCTCTAGTTTTCAGAAATGCACAGGTTTGGTAGGTTTCCCTAGGTGCCGGCTGAGCTAGAGGCCAAAATCTACAGGTAGGCACTTCGCAAAAAACACCTGTTTTCTTCCAAAAATTTGGATGTGTCCACGTTGCGCTTTGAGTCGTTTCCTGTCGCGGGCGCTAGGCCTACCCACACAAGTGACGTATCATTTTTATCGGGAGACTTGGGGGAACGCTGGGTGGAAGGAAATTTGTGGCTCCTCTCTGATTCCAGAACTTTCTGCCACAGAAATGTGAGGAACATGTGTTTTTTTAGCCACATTTTGAGGTTTGCAAAGGATTCTGGGTAACAGAACCTGGTCCGAGCCCCGCAAGTCACCCCTCCTTGGAGTCCCCTAGGTCTCTAGTTTTCAGAAATGCACAGGTTTGGTAGGTTTCCCTAGGTGACGGCTGAGCTAGAGGCCAAAATCTACAGGTAGGCACTTCGTAAAAAACACCTCTGTTTTCTTCCAAAAATTTGGATGTGTCCACGTTGCGCTTTGAGTCGTTTCCTGTCGCGGGCGCTAGGCCTACCCACACAAGTGAGGTATCATTTTTATCGGGAGACTTGGGGGAACGCTAGGTGGAAGGAAATTTGTGGCTCCTCTCAGATTCCAGAACTTTCTGCCACAGAAATGTGAGGAACATGTGTTTTTTTAGCCAAATTTTGAGGTTTGTAAAGGATTCTGGGTAACAGAACCTGGTCCGAGCCCCCGCAAGTCACCCCTCCTTGGATTCTTCTAGGTCTCTAGTTTTCAGAAATGCACAGGTTTGGTAGGTTTCCCTAGGTGCCGGCTGAGATGGAGGCCAAAATCTACAGGTAGGCACTTCGCAAAAAACACCTCTGTTTTCTTCAAAAAATTTGGATGTGTCCACGTTGCGCTTTGAGTCGTTTCCTGTCGTGGGCGCTAGGCCTACCCACACAAGTGAGGTATCATTTTTATCGGGAGACTTGGGGGAACGCTGGGTGGAAGGAAATTTGTGGCTCCTCTCAGATTCTAGAACTTTCTGCCACAGAAATGTGAGGAACATGTGTTTTTTTAGCCACGTTTTGAGGTTTGCAAAGTATTCTGGGAAACAGAACCTGGTCCGAGCCCCGCAAGTCACCCCTCCTTGGATTCCCCTAGGTCTCTAGTTTTCAGAAATGCACAGGTTTGGTAGGTTTCCCTAGGTGCCGGCTGAGCTAGAGGCCAAAATCTACAGGTAGGCACTTCGCAAAAAACACCTGTTTTCTTCCAAAAATTTGGATGTGTCCACGTTGCGCTTTGGGGCGTTTCCTGTCGCGGGCGCTAGGCCTACCCACACAAGTGAGGTATCATTTTTATCGGGAGACTTGGGGGAACGCTGGGTGGAAGGAAATTTGTGGCTCCTCTCAGATTCCAGAACTTTCTGCCACAGAAATGTGAGGAACATGTGTTTTTTTTAGCCACATTTTGAGGTTTGCAAAGGATTCTGGGTAACAGAACCTGGTCCGAGCCCCGCAAGTCACCCCTCCTTGGAGTCCCCTAGGTCTCTAGTTTTCAGAAATGCACAGGTTTGGTAGGTTTCCCTAGGTGACGGCTGAGCTAGAGGCCAAAATCTACAGGTAGGCACTTCGTAAAAAACACCTCTGTTTTCTTCCAAAAATTTGGATGTGTCCACGTTGCGCTTTGAGTCGTTTCCTGTCGCGGGCGCTAGGCCTACCCACACAAGTGAGGTATCATTTTTATCGGGAGACTTGGGGGAACGCTAGGTGGAAGGAAATTTGTGGCTCCTCTCAGATTCCAGAACTTTCTGCCACAGAAATGTGAGGAACATGTGTTTTTTTAGCCAAATTTTGAGGTTTGCAAAGGATTCTGGGTAACAGAACCGGGTCCGAGCCCCGCAAGTCACCCCTCCTTGGATTCTTCTAGGTCTCTAGTTTTCAGAAATGCACAGGTTTGGTAGGTTTCCCTAGGTGCCGGCTGAGCTAGAGGCCAAAATCTACAGCTAGGCACTTCGCAAAAAACACCTGTTTTCTTCCAAAAATTTGGATGTGTCCACGTTGCGCTTTGGGGCGTTTCCTGTCGCGGGCGCTAGGCCTACCCACACAAGTGACATATCATTTTTATCGGGAGACTTGGGGGAACGCTGGGTGGAAGGAAATTTGTGGCTCCTCTCAGATTCCAGAATTTTCTGCCACAGAAATGTGAGGAACATGTGTTTTTTTAGCCACATTTTGAGGTTTGCAAAGGATTCTGGGAAACAGAACCTGGTCCGAGCCCCGCAAGTCACCCCTCCTTGGAGTCCCCTAGGTCTCTAGTTTTCAGAAATGCACAGGTTTGGTAGGTTTCCCTAGGTGACGGCTGAGCTAGAGGCCAAAATCTACAGGTAGGCACTTCGTAAAAAACACCTCTGTTTTCTTCCAAAAATTTGGATGTGTCCACGTTGCGCTTTGAGTCGTTTCCTGTCGCGGGCGCTAGGCCTACCCACACAAGTGAGGTATCATTTTTATCGGGAGACTTGGGGGAACGCTAGGTGGAAGGAAATTTGTGGCTCCTCTCAGATTCCAGAACTTTCTGCCACAGAAATGTGAGGAACATGTGTTTTTTTAGCCAAATTTTGAGGTTTGTAAAGGATTCTGGGTAACAGAACCTGGTCCGAGCCCCCGCAAGTCACCCCTCCTTGGATTCTTCTAGGTCTCTAGTTTTCAGAAATGCACAGGTTTGGTAGGTTTCCCTAGGTGCCGGCTGAGATGGAGGCCAAAATCTACAGGTAGGCACTTCGCAAAAAACACCTCTGTTTTCTTCCAAAAATTTGGATGTGTCCACGTTGCGCTTTGAGTCGTTTCCTGTCGCGGGCGCTAGGCCTACCCACACAAGTGAGGTATCATTTTTATCGGGAGACTTGGGGGAACATAGGTGGAAGGAAATTTGTGGCTCCTCTCAGATTCCAGAACTTTCTGCCACAGAAATGTGAGAAACATGTGTTTTTTTAGCCAAATTTTGAGGTTTGCAAAGGATTCTGGGTAACAGAACCGGGTCCGAGCCCCGCAAGTCACCCCTCCTTGGATTCTTCTAGGTCTCTAGTTTTCAGAAATGCACAGGTTTGGTAGGTTTCCCTAGTTGCCGGCTGAGCTAGAGGCCAAAATCTAAAGGTAGGCACTTCGCAAAAAACACCTGTTTTCTTCCAAAAATTTGGATGTGTCCACGTTGCGCTTTGGGGCGTTTCCTGTCGCGGGCGCTAGGCCTACCCACACATGTGACGTATCATTTTTATCGGGAGACTTGGGGGAACGCTGGGTGGAAGGAAATTTGTGGCTCCTCTCAGATTCCAGAACTTTCTGCCACAGAAATGTGAGGAACATGTGTTTTTTTAGCCACATTTTGAGGTTTGCAAAGGATTCTGGGTAACAGAACCTGGTCCGAGCCCCGCAAGTCACCCCTCCTTGGAGTCCCCTAGGTCTCTAGTTTTCAGAAATGCACAGGTTTGGTAGGTTTCCCTAGGTGACGGCTGAGCTAGAGGCCAAAATCTACAGGTAGGCACTTCGTAAAAAACACCTCTGTTTTCTTCCAAAAATTTGGATGTGTCCACGTTGCGCTTTGAGTCGTTTCCTGTCGCGGGCGCTAGGCCTACCCACACAAGTGAGGTATCATTTTTATCGGGAGACTTGGGGGAACGCTGGGTGGAAGGAAATTTGTGGCTCCTCTCAGATTCTAGAACTTTCTGCCACAGAAATGTGAGGAACATGTGTTTTTTTAGCCACGTTTTGAGGTTTGCAAAGGATTCTGGGAAACAGAACCTGGTCCGAGCCCCGCAAGTCACCCCTCCTTGGATTCCCCTAGGTCTCTAGTTTTCAGAAATGCACAGGTTTGGTAGGTTTCCCTAGGTGCCGGCTGAGCTAGAGGCCAAAATCTACAGGTAGGCACTTCGCAAAAAAACACCTGTTTTCTTCCAAAAATTTGGATGTGTCCACGTTGCGCTTTGGGGCGTTTCCTGTCGCGGGCGCTAGGCCTACCCACACAAGTGAGGTATCATTTTTATCGGGAGACTTGGGGGAACGCTGGGTGGAAGGAAATTTGTGGCTCCTCTCAGATTCCAGAACTTTCTGCCACAGAAATGTGAGGAACATGTGTTTTTTTAGCCACATTTTGAGGTTTGCAAAGGATTCTGGGAAACAGAACCTGGTCCGAGCCCCGCAAGTCACCCCTCCTTGGATTCCCCTAGGTCTCTAGTTTTCAGAAATGCACAGGTTTGGTAGGTTTCCCTAGGTGCCGGCTGAGCTAGAGGCCAAAATCTACAGGTAGGCACTTCGCAAAAAACACCTGTTTTCTTCCAAAAATTTGGATGTGTCCACGTTGCGCTTTGAGTCGTTTCCTGTCGCGGGCGCTAGGCCTACCCACACAAGTGACGTATCATTTTTATCGGGAGACTTGGGGGAACGCTGGGTGGAAGGAAATTTGTGGCTCCTCTCTGATTCCAGAACTTTCTGCCACAGAAATGTGAGGAACATGTGTTTTTTTAGCCACATTTTGAGGTTTGCAAAGGATTCTGGGTAACAGAACCTGGTCCGAGCCCCGCAAGTCACCCCTCCTTGGAGTCCCCTAGGTCTCTAGTTTTCAGAAATGCACAGGTTTGGTAGGTTTCCCTAGGTGACGGCTGAGCTAGAGGCCAAAATCTACAGGTAGGCACTTCGTAAAAAACACCTCTGTTTTCTTCCAAAAATTTGGATGTGTCCACGTTGCGCTTTGAGTCGTTTCCTGTCGCGGGCGCTAGGCCTACCCACACAAGTGAGGTATCATTTTTATCGGGAGACTTGGGGGAACGCTAGGTGGAAGGAAATTTGTGGCTCCTCTCAGATTCCAGAACTTTCTGCCACAGAAATGTGAGGAACATGTGTTTTTTTAGCCAAATTTTGAGGTTTGTAAAGGATTCTGGGTAACAGAACCTGGTCCGAGCCCCCGCAAGTCACCCCTCCTTGGATTCTTCTAGGTCTCTAGTTTTCAGAAATGCACAGGTTTGGTAGGTTTCCCTAGGTGCCGGCTGAGATGGAGGCCAAAATCTACAGGTAGGCACTTCGCAAAAAACACCTCTGTTTTCTTCAAAAAATTTGGATGTGTCCACGTTGCGCTTTGAGTCGTTTCCTGTCGTGGGCGCTAGGCCTACCCACACAAGTGAGGTATCATTTTTATCGGGAGACTTGGGGGAACGCTGGGTGGAAGGAAATTTGTGGCTCCTCTCAGATTCTAGAACTTTCTGCCACAGAAATGTGAGGAACATGTGTTTTTTTAGCCACGTTTTGAGGTTTGCAAAGTATTCTGGGAAACAGAACCTGGTCCGAGCCCCGCAAGTCACCCCTCCTTGGATTCCCCTAGGTCTCTAGTTTTCAGAAATGCACAGGTTTGGTAGGTTTCCCTAGGTGCCGGCTGAGCTAGAGGCCAAAATCTACAGGTAGGCACTTCGCAAAAAACACCTGTTTTCTTCCAAAAATTTGGATGTGTCCACGTTGCGCTTTGGGGCGTTTCCTGTCGCGGGCGCTAGGCCTACCCACACAAGTGAGGTATCATTTTTATCGGGAGACTTGGGGGAACGCTGGGTGGAAGGAAATTTGTGGCTCCTCTCAGATTCCAGAACTTTCTGCCACAGAAATGTGAGGAACATGTGTTTTTTTAGCCACATTTTGAGGTTTGCAAAGGATTCTGGGTAACAGAACCTGGTCCGAGCCCCGCAAGTCACCCCTCCTTGGAGTCCCCTAGGTCTCTAGTTTTCAGAAATGCACAGGTTTGGTAGGTTTCCCTAGGTGACGGCTGAGCTAGAGGCCAAAATCTACAGGTAGGCACTTCGTAAAAAACACCTCTGTTTTCTTCCAAAAATTTGGATGTGTCCACGTTGCGCTTTGAGTCGTTTCCTGTCGCGGGCGCTAGGCCTACCCACACAAGTGAGGTATCATTTTTATCGGGAGACTTGGGGGAACGCTAGGTGGAAGGAAATTTGTGGCTCCTCTCAGATTCCAGAACTTTCTGCCACAGAAATGTGAGGAACATGTGTTTTTTTAGCCAAATTTTGAGGTTTGTAAAGGATTCTGGGTAACAGAACCTGGTCCGAGCCCCCGCAAGTCACCCCTCCTTGGATTCTTCTAGGTCTCTAGTTTTCAGAAATGCACAGGTTTGGTAGGTTTCCCTAGGTGCCGGGTGAGATGGAGGCCAAAATCTACAGGTAGGCACTTCGCAAAAAACACCTTTGTTTTCTTCCAAAAATTTGGATGTGTCCACGTTGCGCTTTGAGTCGTTTCCTGTCGCGGACGCTAGGCCTACCCACACAAGTGAGGTATCATTTTTATCGGGAGACTTGGGGGAAAGCTGGGTGGAAGGAAATTTGTGGCTCCTCTCAGATTCCAGAACTTTCTGCCACAGAAATGTGAGGAACATGTGTTTTTTTAGCCACATTTTGAGGTTTGCAAAGGATTCTGGGTAACAGAACCTGGTCCGAGCCCCGCAAGTCACCCCTCCTTGGATTCCCCTAGGTCTCTAGTTTTCAGAAATGCACAGGTTTGGTAGGTTTCCCTAGGTGCCGGCTGAGCTAGAGGCCAAAATCTACAGGTAGGCACTTCGCAAAAAACACCTGTTTTCTTCCAAAAATTTGGATGTGTCCACGTTGCGCTTTGGGGCGTTTCCTGTCGCGGGCGCTAGGCCTACCCACACAAGTGAGGTATCATTTTTATCGGGAGACTTGGGGGAACGCTGGGTGGAAGGAAATTTGTGGCTCCTCTCAGATTCCAGAACTTTCTGCCACAGAAATGTGAGGAAAATGTGTTTTTTTAGCCACATTTTGAGGTTTGCAAAGGATTCTGGGTAACAGAACCTGGTCCGAGCCCCGCAAGTCACCCCTCCTTGGAGTCCCCTAGGTCTCTAGTTTTCAGAAATGCACAGGTTTGGTAGGTTTCCCTAGGTGACGGCTGAGCTAGAGGCCAAAATCTACAGGTAGGCACTTCGTAAAAAACACCTCTGTTTTCTTCCAAAAATGTGGATGTGTCCACGTTGCGCTTTGAGTCGTTTCCTGTCGCGGGCGCTAGGCCTACCCACACAAGTGAAGTATCATTTTTATCGGGAGACTTGGGGGAACGCTAGGTGGAAGGAAATTTGTGGCTCCTCTCAGATTCCAGAACTTTCTGCCACAGAAATGTGAGGAACATGTGTTTTTTTAGCCAAATTTTGAGGTTTGCAAAGGATTCTGGGTAACAGAACCGGGTCCGAGCCCGGCAAGTCACCCCTCCTTGGATTCTTCTAGGTCTCTAGTTTTCAGAAATGCACAGGTTTGGTAGGTTTCCCTAGGTGCCGGCTGAGCTAGAGGCCAAAATCTACAGGTAGGCACTTCGTAAAAAACACCTCTGTTTTCTTCCAAAAATTTGGATGTTGTCACGTTGCGCTTTGAGTCGTTTCCTGTCACGGGCGCTAGGCCTACCCACACAAGTGAGGTATCATTTTTATCGGGAGACTTGGGGGAACGCTAGGTGGAAGGAAATTTGTGGCTCCTCTCAGATTCCAGAACTTTCTGCCACAGAAATGTGAGGAACATGTGTTTTTTTAGCCAAATTTTGAGGTTTGTAAAGGATTCTGGGTAACAGAACCTGGTCCGAGCCCCCGCAAGTCACCCCTCCTTGGATTCTTCTAGGTCTCTAGTTTTCAGAAATGCACAGGTTTGGTAGGTTTCCCTAGGTGCCGGCTGAGATGGAGGCCAAAATCTACAGGTAGGCACTTCGCAAAAAACACCTCTGTTTTCTTCCAAAAATTTGGATGTGTCCACGTTGCGCTTTGAGTCGTTTCCTGTCGCGGGCGCTAGGCCTACCCACACAAGTGAGGTATCATTTTTATCGGGAGACTTGGGGGAACGCTGGGTGGAAGGAAATTTGTGGCTCCTCCCAGATTCCAGAACTTTCTGCCACAGAAATGTGAGGAACATGTGGTTTTTTAGCCACATTTTGAGGTTTGCAAAGGATTCTGGGAAACAGAACCTGGTCCGAGCCCTGCAAGTCACCCCTCCTTGGATTCCCCTAGGTCTCTAGTTTTCAGAAATGCACAGGTTTGGTAGGTTTCCCTAGGTGCCGGCTGAGCTAGAGGCCAAAACCTACAGGTAGGCACATCGCAAAAAACACCTCTGTTTTCTTCCAAAAATTTGGATGCGTCCACGTTGCGCTTTGGGGCGTTTCCTGTCGCGGGCGCAAGGCCTACCCACACAAGTGAGGTATCATTTTTATCGGGAGACTTGGGGGAACGCTGGGTTGAAGGAAATTTGTGGCTCCTCTCAGATTCCAGAACTTTTTGCCACAGAAATGTGAGGAACATGTGTTTTTTTAGCCAAATTATGAGGTTTGCAAAGGATTCTGGGTAACAGAACCTGGTCCGAGCCCCGCAAGTCACCCCTCCTTGTATTCCCCTAGGTCTCTAGTTTTCAGAAATGCAGAGGTTTGGTAGGTTTCCCTAGGTGCCGGCTGAGCTAGAGGCCAAAATCTACAGGTAGGGCCCTTCGCAAAAAACACCTGTTTTCTTCCAAAAATTTGGATGTGTCCACGTTGCGCTTTGGGGCGTTTCCTGTCGCGGGCGCTAGGCCTACCCACACAAGTGAGGTATCATTTTTATCGGGAGACTTGGGGGAACGCTGGGTGGAAGGAAATTTGTGGCTCCTCTCAGATTCCAGAACTTTCTGCCACAGAAATGTGAGGAACATGTGTTTTTTTTAGCCAAATTTTGAGGTTTGCAAAGGATTCTGGGTAACAGAACCTGGTCCGAGCCCAGCAAGTCACCCCTCCTTGGATTACCCTAGGTCTCTAGTTTTCAGAAATGCACAGGTTTGGTAGGTTTCCCTAGGTGCCGGCTGAGCTAGAGGCCAAAATCTACAGGTAGGCACTTCGTAAAAAACACCTCTGTTTTCTTCCAAAAATTTGGATGTGTCCACGTTGAGCTTTGAGTCGTTTCCTGTCGCGGGCGCTAGGCCTACCCACACAAGTGAGGTATCATTTTTATCGGGAGACTTGGGGGAACGCTGGGTGGAAGGAAATTTGTGGCTCCTCTCAGATTCCAGAACTTTCTGCCACAGAAATGTGAGGAACATGTGTTTTTTTAGCCAAATTTTGAGGTTTGCAAAGGATTCTGGGTAACAGAACCAGGTCCGAGCCCCACAAGTCACCCCTCCTTGGATTCTTCTAGGTCTCTAGTTTTCAGAAAGGCACAGGTTTGGTATGTTTCCCTAGGTGCCGGCTGAGCTAGAGGCCAAAATCTACAGGTAGGCACTTCGTAAAAAACACCTCTGTTTTTCTTCCAAAAATTTGGATGTGTCCACGTTGCGCTTTGAGTCGTTTCCTGTCGCGGGCGCTAGGCCTACCCACACAAGTGAGGTATCATTTTTATCGGGAGACTTGGGGGAACGCTGGGTGGAAGGAAATTTGTGGCTCCTCTCAGATTCCAGAACTTTTTGCCACAGAAATGTGAGGAACATGTGTTTTTTTAGCCAAATTATGAGGTTTGCAAAGGATTCTGGGTAACAGAACCTGGTCCGAGCCCCGCAAGTCACCCCTCCTTGGAATCCCCTAGGGCTCTAGTTTTCAGAAATGCACAGGTTTGGTAGGTTTCCCTAGGTGCCGGCTGAGCTAGAGGCCAAAATCTACAGGTAGGCACTTCGCAAAAAACACCTCTGTTTTCTTCCAAAAATTTGGATGTGTCCACATTGCGCTTTGGGGCGTTTCCTGTCGCGGGCGCTAGGCCTACCCACACAAGTGAGGTATAATTTTTATCAGGAGACTTGGGGGAACGCTGGGTGGAAGGAAATTTGTGGCTCCTCTCAGATTCCAGAACTTTCTGCCACAGAAATGTGAGGAACATGTGTTTTTTTAGCAAAATTTTGAGGTTTGCAAAGGATTCTGGATAACAGAACCTGGTCCGAGCCCGGCAAGTCACCCCTCCTTGGATTCTCCTAGGTCTCTAGTTTTCAGAAATGCACAGGTTTGGTAGGTTTCCCTAGGTGCCGGCTGAGCTAGAGGCCAAAATCTACAAGTATGCACTTCGCAAAAAACACCTCTGTTTTCTTCCAAAAATTTGGATGTGTCCCACGTTGCGCTTTGAGTCGTTTCCTGTCGCGGGCGCTAGGCCTACCCACACAAGTGAGGTATCATTTTTATCGGGAGACTTGGGGAACGCTGGGTGGAAGGAAATTTGTGGCTCCTCTCAGATTCCAGAACTTTCTGCCACAGAAATGTGAGGAACATGTGTTTTTTTAGCCACATTTTGAGGTTTGCAAAGGATCTGGGTAACAGAACCTGGTCCGAGCCCAAAGTCACCCCTCCTTGGATTCCCCTAGGTCTCTAGTTTTCAGAAATGTACAGGTTTGGTATTTTTCCCTAGGTGCCAGCTGAGCTAGAGGCCAAAATCTACAGGTAGGCACTTCGCAAAAAACACCTCTGTTTTCTTCCAAAAATTTGGATGTGTCCACGTTGCGCTTTGGGGCGTTTCCTGTCGCGGGCGCTAGGCCTACCCACACAAGTGAGGTATCATTTTTATCGGAGACTTGGGGGAACGCTGGGTGGAAGGAAATTTGTGGCTCCTCTCAGATTCCAGAACTTTCTGCCACAGAAATGTGAGGAACATGTGTTTTTTTAGCCAAATTTTGAGGTTTGCAAAGGATTCTGGGTAACAGAACCTGGTCCGAGCCCCGCAAGTCACCCCTCCTTGGATTCTTCTAGGTCTCTAGTTTCAGAAATGCACAGGTTTGGTAGGTTTCCCTAGGTGCCGGCTGAGCTAGAGGCCAAAATCTACAGGTATGCACTTCGCAAAAAACACCTCTGTTTTCTTCCAAAAATTTGGATGTGTCCACGTTGTGCTTTGAGTCGTTTCCTGTCGCGGGCGCTAGGCCTACCCACACAAGTGAGGTATCATTTTTATCGGGACACTTGGGGGAAAGCTGGGTGGAAGGAAATTTGTGGCTCCTCTCAGATTCCAGAACTTTCTGCCACAGAAATGTGAGGAACATGTGTTTTTTTAGCCACATTTTGAGGTTTGCAAAGGATTCTGGGTAACAGAACCTGGTCCGAGCCCCGCAAGTCACCCCTCCTTGGATTCCCCTAGGTCTCTAGTTTTCAGAAAAGCACAGGTTTGGTAGTTTTCCGTAGGTGGCGGCTGAGCTAGAGGCCAAAATCTACAGGTAGGCACTTCGCAAAAAACACCTATTTTCTTAAAAAAATTTGGATGTGTCCACGTTGCGCTTTGGGGTGTTTCCTGTCGCGGGCGCTAGGCCTACCCACACAAGTGAGGTATCATTTTTATCGGGAGACTTGGGGGAACGCTGGGTGGAAGGAAATTTGTGGCTCCTCTCAGATTCCAGAACTTTTTGCCACAGAAATGTGAGGAACATGTGTTTTTTTAGCCAAATTATGAGGTTTGCAAAGGATTCTGGGTAACAGAACCTGGTCCGAGCCCCGCAAGTCACCCCTCCTTGGATTCTTCTAGGTCTCTAGTTTTCAGAAATGCACAGGTTTGGTAGGTTTCCCTAGGTGCCGGCTGAGCTAGAGGCCAAAATCTACAGGTATGCACTTCGCAAAAAACACCTCTGTTTTCTTCCAAAAATTTGGATGTGTCCACGTTGTGCTTTGAGTCGTTTCCTGTCGCGGGCGCTAGGCCTACCCACACAAGTGAGGTATCATTTTTATCGGACACTTGGGGGAAAGCTGGGTGGAAGGAAATTTGTGGCTCCTCTCAGATTCCAGAACTTTCTGCCACAGAAATGTGAGGAACAGTGTTTTTTTAGCCACATTTTGAGGTTTGCAAAGGATTCTGGGTAACAGAACCTGGTCCGAGCCCCGCAAGGTCACCCCTCCTTGGATTCCCCTAGGTCTCTAGTTTTCAGAAAAGCACAGGTTTGGTAGTTTTCCGTAGGTGGCGGCTGAGCTAGAGGCCAAAATCTACAGGTAGGCACTTCGCAAAAAACACCTATTTTCTTAAAAAAATTTGGATGTGTCCACGTTGCGCTTTGGGGTGTTTCCTGTCGCGGGCGCTAGGCCTACCCACACAAGTGAGGTATCATTTTTATCGGGAGACTTGGGGGAACGCTGGGTGGAAGGAAATTTGTGGCTCCTCTCAGATTCCAGAACTTTTTGCCACAGAAATGTGAGGAACATGTGTTTTTTTAGCCAAATTATGAGGTTTGCAAAGGATTCTGGGTAACAGAACCTGGTCCGAGCCCCGCAAGTCACCCCTCCTTGGATTCTTCTAGGTCTCTAGTTTTCAGAAATGCACAGGTTTGGTAGGTTTCCCTAGGTGCCGGCTGAGCTAGAGGCCAAAATCTACAGGTATGCACTTCGCAAAAAACACCTCTGTTTTCTTCCAAAAATTTGGATGTGTCCACGTTGTGCTTTGAGTCGTTTCCTGTCGCGGGCGCTAGGCCTACCCACACAAGTGAGGTATCATTTTTATCGGGACACTTGGGGGAACGCTGGGTGGAAGGAAATTTGTGGCTCCTCTCAAATTCCAGAACTTTCTGCCACAGAAATGTGAGGAACATGTGTTTTTTTAGCCACATTTTGAGGTTTGCAAAGGATTCTGGGTAACAGAACCTGGTCCGAGCCCCGCAAGTCACCCCTCCTTGGATTCCCCTAGGTCTCTAGTTTTCAGAAAAGCACAGGTTTGGTAGTTTTTCCGTAGGTGGCGGCTGAGCTAGAGGCCAAAATCTACAGGTAGGCACTTCGCAAAAAACACCTCTGTTTTCTTCCAAAAATTTGGATGTGTCCACGTTGCGCTTTGGGGCGTTTCCTGTCGCGAGCGCTAGGCCTACCCACACAAGTGAGGTATCATTTGTATCGGGAGACTTGGGGGAACGCTGGGTGGAAGGAAATTTGTGGCTCCTCTCAGATTCCAGAACTTTCTGCCACAGAAATGTGAGGAACATGTGTTTATTTAGCCAAATTTTGAGGTTTGCAAAGGATTCTGGGTAACAGAACCTGGTCCGAGCCCCGCAAGTCACCCCTCCTTGGATTCCCCTAGGTCTCTAGTTTTCAGAAAAGCACAGGTTTGGTAGTTTTCCGTAGGTGGCGGCTGAGCTAGAGGCCAAAATCTACAGGTAGGCACTTCGCAAAAAACACCTATTTTCTTAAAAAAATTTGGATGTGTCCACGTTGCGCTTTGGGGTGTTTCCTGTCGCGGGCGCTAGGCCTACCCACACAAGTGAGGTATCATTTTTATCGGGAGACTTGGGGGAACGCTGGGTGGAAGGAAATTTGTGGCTCCTCTCAGATTCCAGAACTTTTTGCCACAGAAATGTGAGGAACATGTGTTTTTTTAGCCAAATTATGAGGTTTGCAAAGGATTCTGGGTAACAGAACCTGGTCCGAGCCCCGCAAGTCACCCCTCCTTGGATTCCCCTAGGTCTCTAGTTTTCAGAAATGCACAGGTTTGGTAGGTTTCCCCAGGTGCCGGCTGAGCTAGAGGCCAAAATCTACAGGTAGGCACTTCGCAAAAAACACCTCTGTTTTCTTCCAAAAATTTGGATGTGTCCACGTTGCGCTTTGGGGCGTTTCCTGTCGCGGGCGCTAGGCCTACCCACACAAGTGAGGTATAATTTTTATCAGGAGACTTGGGGGAACGCTGGGTGGAAGGAAATTTGTGGCTCCTCTCAGATTCCAGAACTTTCTGCCACAGAAATGTGAGGAACATGTGTTTTTTTAGCCACATTTTGAGGTTTGCAAAGGATTCTGGGTAACAGAACCTGGTCCGAGCCCCGCAAGTCACCCCTCCTTGGAGTCCCCTAGGTCTCTAGTTTTCAGAAATGCACAGGTTTGGTAGGTTTCCCTAGGTGACGGCTGAGCTAGAGGCCAAAATCTACAGGTAGGCACTTCGTAAAAAACACCTCTGTTTTCTTCCAAAAATGTGGATGTGTCCACGTTGCGCTTTGAGTCGTTTCCTGTCGCGGGCGCTAGGCCTACCCACACAAGTGAAGTATCATTTTTATCGGGAGACTTGGGGGAACGCTAGGTGGAAGGAAATTTGTGGCTCCTCTCAGATTCCAGAACTTTCTGCCACAGAAATGTGAGGAACATGTGTTTTTTTAGCCAAATTTTGAGGTTTGCAAAGGATTCTGGGTAACAGAACCGGGTCCGAGCCCGGCAAGTCACCCCTCCTTGGATTCTTCTAGGTCTCTAGTTTTCAGAAATGCACAGGTTTGGTAGGTTTCCCTAGGTGCCGGCTGAGCTAGAGGCCAAAATCTACAGGTAGGCACTTCGTAAAAAACACCTCTGTTTTCTTCCAAAAATTTGGATGTGTCCACGTTGCGCTTTGAGTCGTTTCCTGTCGCGGGCGCTAGGCCTACCCACACAAGTGAGGTATCATTTTTATCGGGAGACTTGGGGGAACGCTAGGTGGAAGGAAATTTGTGGCTCCTCTCAGATTCCAGAACTTTCTGCCACAGAAATGTGAGCAACATGTGTTTTTTTAGCCAAATTTTGAGGTTTGTAAAGGATTCTGGGTAACAGAACCTGGTCCGAGCCCCCGCAAGTCACCCCTCCTTGGATTCTTCTAGGTCTCTAGTTTTCAGAAATGCACAGGTTTGGTAGGTTTCCCTAGGTGCCGGCTGAGATGGAGGCCAAAATCTACAGGTAGGCACTTCGCAAAAAACACCTCTGTTTTCTTCCAAAAATTTGGATGTGTCCACGTTGCGCTTTGAGTCGTTTCCTGTCGCGGGCGCTAGGCCTACCCACACAAGTGAGGTATCATTTTTATCGGGAGACTTGGGGGAACGCTGGGTGGAAGGAAATTTGTGGCTCCTCCCAGATTCCAGAACTTTCTGCCACAGAAATGTGAGGAACATGTGGTTTTTTAGCCACATTTTGAGGTTTGCAAAGGATTCTGGGAAACAGAACCTGGTCCGAGCCCTGCAAGTCACCCCTCCTTGGATTCCCCTAGGTCTCTAGTTTTCAGAAATGCACAGGTTTGGTAGGTTTCCCTAGGTGCCGGCTGAGCTAGAGGCCAAAACCTACAGGTAGGCACATCGCAAAAAACACCTCTGTTTTCTTCCAAAAATTTGGATGCGTCCACGTTGCGCTTTGGGGCGTTTCCTGTCGCGGGCGCAAGGCCTACCCACACAAGTGAGGTATCATTTTTATCGGGAGACTTGGGGGAACGCTGGGTTGAAGGAAATTTGTGGCTCCTCTCAGATTCCAGAACTTTTTGCCACAGAAATGTGAGGAACATGTGTTTTTTTAGCCAAATTATGAGGTTTGCAAAGGATTCTGGGTAACAGAACCTGGTCCGAGCCCCGCAAGTCACCCCTCCTTGGATTCCCCTAGGTCTCTAGTTTTCAGAAATGCAGAGGTTTGGTAGGTTTCCCTAGGTGCCGGCTGAGCTAGAGGCCAAAATCTACAGGTAGGCCTTCGCAAAAAAAACCTGTTTTCTTCCAAAAATTTGGATGTGTCCACGTTGCGCTTTGGGGCGTTTCCTGTCGCGGGCGCTAGGCCTACCCACACAAGTGAGGTATCATTTTTATCGGGAGACTTGGGGGAACGCTGGGTGGAAGGAAATTTGTGGCTCCTCTCAGATTCCAGAACTTTCTGCCACAGAAATGTGAGGAACATGTGTTTTTTTAGCCAAATTTTGAGGTTTGCAAAGGATTCTGGGTAACAGAACCTGGTCCGAGCCCAGCAAGTCACCCCTCCTTGGATTACCCTAGGTCTCTAGTTTTCAGAAATGCACAGGTTTGGTAGGTTTCCCTAGGTGCCGGCTGAGCTAGAGGCCAAAATCTACAGGTAGGCACTTCGTAAAAAACACCTCTGTTTTCTTCCAAAAATTTGGATGTGTCCACGTTGAGCTTTGAGTCGTTTCCTGTCGCGGGCGCTAGGCCTACCCACACAAGTGAGGTATCATTTTTATCGGGAGACTTGGGGGAACGCTGGGTGGAAGGAAATTTGTGGCTCCTCTCAGATTCCAGAACTTTCTGCCACAGAAATGTGAGGAACATGTGTTTTTTTAGCCAAATTTTGAGGTTTGCAAAGGATTCTGGGTAACAGAACCAGGTCCGAGCCCCACAAGTCACCCCTCCTTGGATTCTTCTAGGTCTCTAGTTTTCAGAAAGGCACAGGTTTGGTATGTTTCCCTAGGTGCCGGCTGAGCTAGAGGCCAAAATCTACAGGTAGGCACTTCGTAAAAAACACCTCTGTTTTCTTCCAAAAATTTGGATGTGTCCACGTTGCGCTTTGAGTCGTTTCCTGTCGCGGGCGCTAGGCCTACCCACACAAGTGAGGTATCATTTTTATCGGGAGACTTGGGGGAACGCTGGGTGGAAGGAAATTTGTGGCTCCTCTCAGATTCCAGAACTTTTTGCCACAGAAATGTGAGGAACATGTGTTTTTTTAGCCAAATTATGAGGTTTGCAAAGGATTCTGGGTAACAGAACCTGGTCCGAGCCCCGCAAGTCACCCCTCCTTGGAATCCCCTAGGGCTCTAGTTTTCAGAAATGCACAGGTTTGGTAGGTTTCCCTAGGTGCCGGCTGAGCTAGAGGCCAAAATCTACAGGTAGGCACTTCGCAAAAAACACCTCTGTTTTCTTCCAAAAATTTGGATGTGTCCACATTGCGCTTTGGGGCGTTTCCTGTCGCGGGCGCTAGGCCTACCCACACAAGTGAGGTATAATTTTTATCAGGAGACTTGGGGGAACGCTGGGTGGAAGGAAATTTGTGGCTCCTCTCAGATTCCAGAACTTTCTGCCACAGAAATGTGAGGAACATGTGTTTTTTTAGCAAAATTTTGAGGTTTGCAAAGGATTCTGGATAACAGAACCTGGTCCGAGCCCGGCAAGTCACCCCTCCTTGGATTCTCCTAGGTCTCTAGTTTTCAGAAATGCACAGGTTTGGTAGGTTTCCCTAGGTGCCGGCTGAGCTAGAGGCCAAAATCTACAAGTATGCACTTCGCAAAAAACACCTCTGTTTTCTTCCAAAAATTTGGATGTGTCCACGTTGCGCTTTGAGTCGTTTCCTGTCGCGGGCGCTAGGCCTACCCACACAAGTGAGGTATCATTTTTATCGGGAGACTTGGGGGAACGCTGGGTGGAAGGAAATTTGTGGCTCCTCTCAGATTCCAGAACTTTCTGCCACAGAAATGTGAGGAACATGTGTTTTTTTAGCCACATTTTGAGGTTTGCAAAGGATTCTGGGTAACAGAACCTGGTCCGAGCCCAAAGTCACCCCTCCTTGGATTCCCCTAGGTCTCTAGTTTTCAGAAATGTACAGGTTTGGTATTTTTCCCTAGGTGCCAGCTGAGCTAGAGGCCAAAATCTACAGGTAGGCACTTCGCAAAAAACACCTCTGTTTTCTTCCAAAAATTTGGATGTGTCCACGTTGCGCTTTGGGGCGTTTCCTGTCGCGGGCGCTAGGCCTACCCACACAAGTGAGGTATCATTTTTATCGGGAGACTTGGGGGAACGCTGGGTGGAAGGAAATTTGTGGCTCCTCTCAGATTCCAGAACTTTCTGCCACAGAAATGTGAGGAACATGTGTTTTTTTAGCCAAATTTTGAGGTTTGCAAAGGATTCTGGGTAACAGAACCTGGTCCGAGCCCCGCAAGTCACCCCTCCTTGGATTCTTCTAGGTCTCTAGTTTTCAGAAATGCACAGGTTTGGTAGGTTTCCCTAGGTGCCGGCTGAGCTAGAGGCCAAAATCTACAGGTATGCACTTCGCAAAAAACACCTCTGTTTTCTTCCAAAAATTTGGATGTGTCCACGTTGTGCTTTGAGTCGTTTCCTGTCGCGGGCGCTAGGCCTACCCACACAAGTGAGGTATCATTTTTATCGGGACACTTGGGGGAAAGCTGGGTGGAAGGAAATTTGTGGCTCCTCTCAGATTCCAGAACTTTCTGCCACAGAAATGTGAGGAACATGTGTTTTTTTAGCCACATTTTGAGGTTTGCAAAGGATTCTGGGTAACAGAACCTGGTCCGAGCCCCGCAAGTCACCCCTCCTTGGATTCCCCTAGGTCTCTAGTTTTCAGAAAAGCACAGGTTTGGTAGTTTTCCGTAGGTGGCGGCTGAGCTAGAGGCCAAAATCTACAGGTAGGCACTTCGCAAAAAACACCTATTTTCTTTAAAAAAATTGGATGTGTCCACGTTGCGCTTTGGGGTGTTTCCTGTCGCGGGCGCTAGGCCTACCCACACAAGTGAGGTATCATTTTTATCGGGAGACTTGGGGGAACGCTGGGTGGAAGGAAATTTGTGGCTCCTCTCAGATTCCAGAACTTTTTGCCACAGAAATGTGAGGAACATGTGTTTTTTTAGCCAAATTATGAGGTTTGCAAAGGATTCTGGGTAACAGAACCTGGTCCGAGCCCCGCAAGTCACCCCTCCTTGGATTCTTCTAGGTCTCTAGTTTTCAGAAATGCACAGGTTTGGTAGGTTTCCCTAGGTGCCGGCTGAGCTAGAGGCCAAAATCTACAGGTATGCACTTCGCAAAAAACACCTCTGTTTTCTTCCAAAAATTTGGATGTGTCCACGTTGTGCTTTGAGTCGTTTCCTGTCGCGGGCGCTAGGCCTACCCACACAAGTGAGGTATCATTTTTATCGGGACACTTGGGGGAAAGCTGGGTGGAAGGAAATTTGTGGCTCCTCTCAGATTCCAGAACTTTCTGCCACAGAAATGTGAGGAACATGTGTTTTTTTAGCCACATTTTGAGGTTTGCAAAGGATTCTGGGTAACAGAACCTGGTCCGAGCCCCGCAAGTCACCCCTCCTTGGATTCCCCTAGGTCTCTAGTTTTCAGAAAAGCACAGGTTTGGTAGTTTTCCGTAGGTGGCGGCTGAGCTAGAGGCCAAAATCTACAGGTAGGCACTTCGCAAAAAACACCTATTTTCTTAAAAAAATTTGGATGTGTCCACGTTGCGCTTTGGGGTGTTTCCTGTCGCGGGTGCTAGGCCTACCCACACAAGTGAGGTATCATTTTTATCGGGAGACTTGGGGGAACGCTGGGTGGAAGGAAATTTGTGGCTCCTCTCAGATTCCAGAACTTTTTGCCACAGAAATGTGAGGAACATGTGTTTTTTTAGCCAAATTATGAGGTTTGCAAAGGATTCTGGGTAACAGAACCTGGTCCGAGCCCCGCAAGTCACCCCTCCTTGGATTCTTCTAGGTCTCTAGTTTTCAGAAATGCACAGGTTTGGTAGGTTTCCCTAGGTGCCGGCTGAGCTAGAGGCCAAAATCTACAGGTATGCACTTCGCAAAAAACACCTCTGTTTTCTTCCAAAAATTTGGATGTGTCCACGTTGTGCTTTGAGTCGTTTCCTGTCGCGGGCGCTAGGCCTACCCACACAAGTGAGGTATCATTTTTATCGGGACACTTGGGGGAACGCTGGGTGGAAGGAAATTTGTGGCTCCTCTCAAATTCCAGAACTTTCTGCCACAGAAATGTGAGGAACATGTGTTTTTTTAGCCACATTTTGAGGTTTGCAAAGGATTCTGGGTAACAGAACCTGGTCCGAGCCCCGCAAGTCACCCCTCCTTGGATTCCCCTAGGTCTCTAGTTTTCAGAAAAGCACAGGTTTGGTAGTTTTCCGTAGGTGGCGGCTGAGCTAGAGGCCAAAATCTACAGGTAGGCACTTCGCAAAAAACACCTCTGTTTTCTTCCAAAAATTTGGATGTGTCCACGTTGCGCTTTGGGGCGTTTCCTGCCGCGAGCGCTAGGCCTACCCACACAAGTGAGGTATCATTTGTATCGGGAGACTTGGGGGAACGCTGGGTGGAAGGAAATTTGTGGCTCCTCTCAGATTCCAGAACTTTCTGCCACAGAAATGTGAGGAACATGTGTTTATTTAGCCAAATTTTGAGGTTTGCAAAGGATTCTGGGTAACAGAACCTGGTCCGAGCCCCGCAAGTCACCCCTCCTTGGATTCCCCTAGGTCTCTAGTTTTCAGAAAAGCACAGGTTTGGTAGTTTTCCGTAGGTGGCGGCTGAGCTAGAGGCCAAAATCTACAGGTAGGCACTTCGCAAAAAACACCTATTTTCTTAAAAAAATTTGGATGTGTCCACGTTGCGCTTTGGGGTGTTTCCTGTCGCGGGCGCTAGGCCTACCCACACAAGTGAGGTATCATTTTTATCGGGAGACTTGGGGGAACGCTGGGTGGAAGGAAATTTGTGGCTCCTCTCAGATTCCAGAACTTTTTGCCACAGAAATGTGAGGAACATGTGTTTTTTTAGCCAAATTATGAGGTTTGCAAAGGATTCTGGGTAACAGAACCTGGTCCGAGCCCCGCAAGTCACCCCTCCTTGGATTCCCCTAGGTCTCTAGTTTTCAGAAATGCACAGGTTTGGTAGGTTTCCCCAGGTGCCGGCTGAGCTAGAGGCCAAAATCTACAGGTAGGCACTTCGCAAAAAACACCTCTGTTTTCTTCCAAAAATGTGGATGTGTCCACGTTGCGCTTTGGGGCGTTTCCTGTCGCGGGCGCTAGGCCTACCCACACAAGTGAGGTATAATTTTTATCAGGAGACTTGGGGGAACGCTGGGTGGAAGGAAATTTGTGTCTCCTCTCAGATTCCAGAACTTTCTGCCACAGAAATGTGAGGAACATGTGTTTTTTTAGCCAAATTTTGAGGTTTGCAAAGGATTCTGGGTAACAGAACCTGGTCCGAGCCCGGCAAGTCACCCCTCCTTGGATTCTCCTAGGTCTCTAGTTTTCAGAAATGCACAGGTTTGGTAGGTTTCCCTAGGTGCCGGCTGAGCTAGAGGCCAAAATCTACAAGTATGCACTTCGCAAAAAACACCTCTGTTTTCTTCCAAAAATTTGGATGTGTCCACGTTGCGCTTTGAGTCGTTTCCTGTCGCGGGCGCTAGGCCTACCCACACAAGTGAGGTATCATTTTTATCGGGAGACTTGGGGGAACGCTGGGTGGAAGGAAATTTGTGGCTCCTCTCAGATTCCAGAACTTTTTGCCACAGAAATGTGAGGAACATGTGTTTTTTTAGCCAAATTATGAGGTTTGCAAAGGATTCTGGGTAACAGAACCTGGTCCGAGCCCCGCAAGTCACCCCTCCTTGGATTCCCCTAGGTCTCTAGTTTTCAGAAATGCACAGGTTTGGTAGGTTTCCCCAGGTGCCGGCTGAGCTAGAGGCCAAAATCTACAGGTAGGCACTTCGCAAAAAACACCTCTGTTTTCTTCCAAAAATTTGGATGTGTCCACGTTGCGCTTTGGGGCGTTTCCTGTCGCGGGCGCTAGGCCTACCCACACAAGTGAGGTATAATTTTTATCAGGAGACTTGGGGGAACGCTGGGTGGAAGGAAATTTGTGGCTCCTCTCAGATTCCAGAACTTTCTGCCACAGAAATGTGAGGAACATGTGTTTTTTTAGCCAAATTTTGAGGTTTGCAAAGGATTCTGGGTAACAGAACCTGGTCCGAGCCCGGCAAGTCACCCCTCCTTGGATTCTCCTAGGTCTCTAGTTTTCAGAAATGCACAGGTTTGGTAGGTTTCCCTAGGTGCCGGCTGAGCTAGAGGCCAAAATCTACAAGTATGCACTTCGCAAAAAACACCTCTGTTTTCTTCCAAAAATTTGGATGTGTCCACGTTGCGCTTTGAGTCGTTTCCTGTCGCGGGCGCTAGGCCTACCCACACAAGTGAGGTATCATTTTTATCGGGAGACTTGGGGGAACGCTGGGTGGAAGGAAATTTGTGGCTCCTCTCAGATTCCAGAACTTTCTGCCACAGAAATGTGAGGAACATGTGTTTTTTTAGCCAAATTTTGAGGTTTGCAAAGGATTCTGGGTAACAGAACCTGGTCCGAGCCCCGCAAGTCACCCCTCCTTGGATTCCCCTAGGTCTCTAGTTTTCAGAAATGCACAGGATTGGTAGGTTTCCCTAGGTGCCAGCTGAGCTAGAGGCCAAAACCTACAGGTAGGCACTTCGCAAAAAACACCTCTGTTTTCTTAAAAAAATTTGGATGTGTCCACGTTGCGCTTTGGGGCGTTTCCTGTCGCGGGCGCTAGGCCTACCCACACAAGTGAGGTATCATTTTTATCGGGATACTTGGGGGAACGCTGGGTGGAAGGAAATTTGTGGCTCCTCTCAGATTCCAGAACTTTCTGCCACAGAAATGTGAGGAACATGTGTTTTTTTAGCCAAATTTTGAGGTTTGCAAAGGATTCTGGGTAACAGAACCTGGTCCGAGCCCCGCAAGTCACCCCTCCTTTGATTCCCCTAGGTCTCTAGTTTTCAGAAATGCACAGGATTGGTAGGTTTCCCTAGGTGCCAGCTGAGCTAGAGGCCAAAACCTACAGGTAGGCACTTCGCAAAAAACACCTCTGTTTTCTTCCAAAAATTTGGATGTGTCCACGTTGCGCTTTGGGGCGTTTCCTGTCGGGGCGCTAGGCCTACCCACACAAGTGAGGTATCATTTTTATCAGGAGACTTGGGGGAACGATGGGTGGAAGGA
Source organism: Pleurodeles waltl (assembly GCF_031143425.1). NCBI lineage: Eukaryota > Metazoa > Chordata > Amphibia > Caudata > Salamandridae > Pleurodeles > Pleurodeles waltl. Next base: position 879,902 of record NW_027149822.1, on the reverse strand, counting down.
AATTTGTGGCTCCTCTCAGATTCCAGAACTTTCTGCCACAGAAATGTGAGGAACATATGTTTTTTTAGCCAAATTTTTAGTTTTGCAAAGGATTCTGGGTAACAGAACCTGGTCCGAGCCCCGCAAGTCACCCCTCCTTGGATTCCCCTAGGTCTCTAGTTTTCAGAAATGCACAGGTTTGGTAGGTTTCCCTAGGTGCCGGCTGAGCTAGAGGCCAAAATCTACAGGTAGGCACTTCGCAAAAAACACCTCTGTTTTCTTCCAAAAATTTGGATGTATCCACGTTGCGCTTTGGGGCGTTTCCTGTCGCGGGCGCTAGGCCTACCCACACAAGTGAGGTATCATTTTTATCGGAGACTTGGGGGAACGCTGGGTGGAAGGAAATTTGTGGCTCCTCTCAGATTCCAGAACTTTCTGCCACAGAAATGTGAGGAACATGTGTTTTTTTAGCCAAATTTTGAGGTTTGCAAAGGATTCTGGGTAACAGAACCTGGTCCGAGCCCCGCAAGTCACCCCTCCTTGGATTGTTCTAGGTCTCTAGTTTTCAGAAATGCACAGGTTTGGTAGGTTTCCCTAGGTGGCGGCTGAGCTAGAGGCCAAAATCTACCGGTAGGCACTTCGCAAAAAACACCTCTGTTTTCATCCAAAAATTTGGATGTGTCCACGTTGCGCTTTGGGGCGTTTCCTGTCGCGGGCGCTAGGCCTACCCACACAAGTGAGGTATCATTTTTATCGGGAGACTTGGGGGAACGCTGGGTGGAAGGAAATTTGTGGCTCCTCTCAGATTCCAGAACTTTCTGCCACAGAAATGTGAGGAACATGTGTTTTTTTTGCCAAATGTTGAGGTTTGCAAAGGATTCTGGGTAACAGAACCTGGTCAGAGCCCCGCAAGTCACCCCTCCTTGGATTCCCCTAGGTCTCTAGTTTTCAGAAATGCACAGGTTTGGTAGGGTTCCCTAGGTGCCGGCTGAGCTAGAGGCCAAAGTCTACAGGTAGGCACTTCGCAAAAAACACCTCTGTTTTCTTCCAAAAATTTGGATGTGTCCACGTTGCGCTTTGGGGCGTTTCCTGTCGCGGGCGCTAGGCCTACCCACACAAGTGAGGTATCATTTTTATCGGGAGACTTGGGGGAACACTGGGTGGAAGGACATTTTTGGCTCCTCTCAGATTCCAGAACTTTCTGCCACAGAAATGTGAGGAACATGTGTTTTTTTAGCCAAATTTTGAGGTTTGCAAAGGATTCTGGGTAACAGAACCTGGTCCGAGCCCCGCAAGTCACCCTCCTTGGATTTCCCTAGGTCTCTAGTTTTCAGAAATGCACAGGTTTGATAGGTTTCCCTAGGTGCCGGTTGAGCTAGAGGCCAAAATCTACAGGTAGGCACTTCGCAAAAAACACCTCTGTTTTCCTGCAAAAATTTGGATGTGTCCACGTTGCGCTTTGGGGCATTTCCTGTCGCGGGCGCTAGGCCTACCCACACAAGTGAGGTATCATTTTTATCGGGAGACTTGGGGGAACGCTGGGTGGAAGGAAATTTGTGGCTCCTCTCAGATTCCAGAACTTTCTGCCACAGAAATGTGAGGAACATGTGTTTTTTTAGCCACATTTTGAGGTTTGCAAAGGATTCTGGGTAACATAACCTGGTCCGAGCCCAAAGTCACCCCTCCTTGGATTCCCCTAGGTCTCTAGTTTTCAGAAATGTACAGGTTTGGTATTTTTCCCTAGGTGCCAGCTGAGCTAGAGGCCAAAATCTACAGGTAGGCACTTCGCAAAAAACACCTCTGTTTTCTTCCAAAAATTTGGATGTGTCTACGTTGCGCTTTGGGGCGTTTCCTGTCGCGGGCGCTAGGCCTACCCACACAAGTGAGGTATCATTTTTATTGGGAGACTTGGGGGAACGCTGGGTGGAAGGAAATTTGTGGCTCCTCTCAGATTCCAGAACTTTCTGCCACAGAAATGTGAGGAACATGTGTTTTTTTAGCCACATTTTGAAGTTTGCAAAGGATTCTGGGTAACAGAACCTGGTCCGAGCCCCCTCAAGTCACCCCTCCTTGGATTCTTCTAGGTCTCTAGTTTTCAGAAATGCACAGGTTTGGTAGGTTTCCCTAGGTGCCGGCTGAGCTAGAGGCCAAAATCTACAGGTAGGCACTTCGCAAAAAACACCTCTGTTTTCTTCCAAAAATTTGGATGTGTCCACGTTGCGCTTTGAGTCGTTTCCTGTCGCGGGCGCTAGGCCTACCCTCACAAGTGAGGTATCATTTTTATCGGGAGACTTGGGGGAAAGCTGGGTGGAAGGAAATTTGTGGCTCCTCTCAGATTCCAGAACTTTCTGCCACAGAAATGTGAGGAACATGTGTTTTTTTAGCCACATTTTGAGGTTTGCAAAGGATTCTGGGTAACAGAACCTGGTCCGAGCCCCGCAAGTCACCCCTCCTTGGATTCCCCTAGGTCTCTAGTATTCAGAAATGCACAGGTTTGGTAGTTTTCCATAGGTGCCGGCTGAGCTAGAGGCCAAAATATACAGGTAGGCACTTCGCAAAAAACACCTATTTTCTTAAAAAAATGTGGATGTGTCCACGTTGCGCTTTGGGGCGTTTCCTGTCGCGGGCGCTAGGCCTACCCACACAAGTGAGGTATCATTTTTATCGGGAGACTTGGGGGAACGCTGGGTGGAAGGAAATTTGTGGCTCCTCTCAGATTCCAGAACTTTCTGCCACAGAAATGTGAGGAACATGTGTTTTTTTAGCCAAATTTTGAGGTTTGCAAAGGATTCTGGGTAACAGAACCGGGTCCGAGCCCCGCAAGTCACCCCTCCTTGGATTCTTCTAGGTCTCTAGTTTTTAGAAATGCACAGGTTTGGTAGGTTTCCCTAGGTGCCGGCTGAGCTAGAGGCCAAAATCTACAGGTAGGCACTTCGTAAAAAACACCTCTGTTTTCTTCCAAAAATTTGGATGTGTCCACGTTGCGCTTTGGGGCGTTTCCTGTCGCGGGCCCTAGGCCTACCCACACAAGTGAGGTATCATTTTTATCGGGAGACTTGGGGGAACGCTGGGTGGAAGGAAATTTGTGGCTCCTCTCAGATTCCAGAATTTTCTGCCACAGAAATGTGAGGAACATGTGTTTTTTTAGCCAAATTTTGAGGTTTGCAAAGGATTCTGGGTAACAGAACCTGGTCCGAGCCCCGCAAGTCACCCTTCCTTGGATTCCCCTAGGTCTCTAGTTTTCAGAAATGCACAGGTTTGGTAGGTTTCCCTACGTGCCAGCTGAGCTAGAGGCCAAAACCTACAGGTAGGCACTTCGCAAAAAACACCTCTGTTTTCTTCCAAAAATTTGGATGTGTCCACGTTGCGCTTTGGGGCGTTTCCTGTCGCGGGCGCTAGGCCTACCCACACAAGTGAGGTATCATTTGTATCGGGAGACTTGGGGGAACGCTGGGTTGAAGGAAATTTGTGGCTCCTCTCAGATTCCAGAACTTTTTGCCACAGAAATGTGAGGAACATGTGTTTTTTTAGCCAAATTATGAGGTTTGCAAAGGATTCTGGGTAACAGAACCTGGTCCGAGCCCCGCAAGTCACCCCTCCTTGGATTCCCCTAGGTCTCTAGTTTTCAGAAATGCACAGGTTTGATAGGTTTCCCTAGGTGCCGGTTGAGCTAGAGGCCAAAATCTACAGGTAGGCACTTCGCAAAAAACACCTCTGTTTTCCTGCAAAAATTTGGATGTGTCCACGTTGCGCTTTGGGGCATTTCCTGTCGCGGGCGCTAGGCCTACCCACACAAGTGAGGTATCATTTTTATCGGGAGACTTGGGGGAACGCTGGGTGGAAGGAAATTTGTGGCTCCTCTCAGATTCCAGAACTTTCTGCCACAGAAATGTGAGGAACATGTGTTTTTTTAGCCACATTTTGAGGTTTGCAAAGGATTCTGGGTAACATAACCTGGTCCGAGCCCAAAGTCACCCCTCCTTGGATTCCCCTAGGTCTCTAGTTTTCAGAAATGTACAGGTTTGGTATTTTTCCCTAGGTGCCAGCTGAGCTAGAGGCCAAAATCTACAGGTAGGCACTTCGCAAAAAACACCTCTGTTTTCTTCCAAAAATTTGGATGTGTCTACGTTGCGCTTTGGGGCGTTTCCTGTCGCGGGCGCTAGGCCTACCCACACAAGTGAGGTATCATTTTTATTGGGAGACTTGGGGGAACGCTGGGTGGAAGGAAATTTGTGGCTCCTCTCAGATTCCAGAACTTTCTGCCACAGAAATGTGAGGAACATGTGTTTTTTTAGCCACATTTTGAAGTTTGCAAAGGATTCTGGGTAACAGAACCTGGTCCGAGCCCCCTCAAGTCACCCCTCCTTGGATTCTTCTAGGTCTCTAGTTTTCAGAAATGCACAGGTTTGGTAGGTTTCCCTAGGTGCCGGCTGAGCTAGAGGCCAAAATCTACAGGTAGGCACTTCGCAAAAAACACCTCTGTTTTCTTCCAAAAATTTGGATGTGTCCACGTTGCGCTTTGAGTCGTTTCCTGTCGCGGGCGCTAGGCCTACCCTCACAAGTGAGGTATCATTTTTATCGGGAGACTTGGGGGAAAGCTGGGTGGAAGGAAATTTGTGGCTCCTCTCAGATTCCAGAACTTTCTGCCACAGAAATGTGAGGAACATGTGTTTTTTTAGCCACATTTTGAGGTTTGCAAAGGATTCTGGGTAACAGAACCTGGTCCGAGCCCCGCAAGTCACCCCTCCTTGGATTCCCCTAGGTCTCTAGTATTCAGAAATGCACAGGTTTGGTAGTTTTCCATAGGTGCCGGCTGAGCTAGAGGCCAAAATATACAGGTAGGCACTTCGCAAAAAACACCTATTTTCTTAAAAAAATGTGGATGTGTCCACGTTGCGCTTTGGGGCGTTTCCTGTCGCGGGCGCTAGGCCTACCCACACAAGTGAGGTATCATTTTTATCGGGAGACTTGGGGGAACGCTGGGTGGAAGGAAATTTGTGGCTCCTCTCAGATTCCAGAACTTTCTGCCACAGAAATGTGAGGAACATGTGTTTTTTTAGCCAAATTTTGAGGTTTGCAAAGGATTCTGGGTAACAGAACCGGGTCCGAGCCCCACAAGTCACCCCTCCTTGGATTCTTCTAGGTCTCTAGTTTTTAGAAATGCACAGGTTTGGTAGGTTTCCCTAGGTGCCGGCTGAGCTAGAGGCCAAAATCTACAGGTAGGCACTTCGTAAAAAACACCTCTGTTTTCTTCCAAAAATTTGGATGTGTCCACGTTGCGCTTTGGGGCGTTTCCTGTCGCGGGCCCTAGGCCTACCCACACAAGTGAGGTATCATTTTTATCGGGAGACTTGGGGGAACGCTGGGTGGAAGGAAATTTGTGGCTCCTCTCAGATTCCAGAATTTTCTGCCACAGAAATGTGAGGAACATGTGTTTTTTTAGCCAAATTTTGAGGTTTGCAAAGGATTCTGGGTAACAGAACCTGGTCCGAGCCCCGCAAGTCACCCTTCCTTGGATTCCCCTAGGTCTCTAGTTTTCAGAAATGCACAGGTTTGGTAGGTTTCCCTACGTGCCAGCTGAGCTAGAGGCCAAAACCTACAGGTAGGCACTTCGCAAAAAACACCTCTGTTTTCTTCCAAAAATTTGGATGTGTCCACGTTGCGCTTTGGGGCGTTTCCTGTCGCGGGCGCTAGGCCTACCCACACAAGTGAGGTATCATTTGTATCGGGAGACTTGGGGGAACGCTGGGTTGAAGGAAATTTGTGGCTCCTCTCAGATTCCAGAACTTTTTGCCACAGAAATGTGAGGAACATGTGTTTTTTTAGCCAAATTATGAGGTTTGCAAAGGATTCTGGGTAACAGAACCTGGTCCGAGCCCCGCAAGTCACCCCTCCTTGGATTCCCCTAGGTCTCTAGTTTTCAGAAATGCACAGGTTTGGTAGGTTTCCCTAGGTGCCGGCTGAGCTAGAGGCCAAAATCTACAGGTAGGCACTTCGCAAAAAACAACTCTGTTTTCTTCCAAAAATTTGGATGTGTCCACGTTGCGCTTTGGGGCGTTTCCTGTCACGGGCGCTAGGCCTACCCACACAAGTGAGGTATCATTTTTATCGGGAGACTTGGGGGAACGCTGGGTGGAAGGAAATTTGTGGCTCTTCTCAGATTCCAGAACTTTCTGCCACAGAAATGTGAGGAACATGTGTTTTTTTAGCCAAATTTTGAGGTTTGCAAAGGATTCTGGGTAACAGAACCTGGTCCGAGCCCCGCAAGTCACCCCTCCTTGATTTCTCCTAGGTTTCTAGTTTTCAGAAATGCACAGGTTTGGTAGGTTTCCCTAGGTGCCGGCTGAGCTAGAGGCCAAAATCTACAGGTAGGCACTTAGCAAAAAACACCTCTGTTTTCTTCCAAAAATTTGGATGTGTCCACGTTGCGCTTTGAGTCGTTTCCTGTCGCGGGCGCTAGGCCTACCCACACAAGTGAGGTATCATTTTTATCGGGAGACTTGGGGGAACGCTGGGTGGAAGGAAATTTGTGGCTCCTCTCAGATTCCAGAACTTTCTGCCACAGAAATGTGAGGAACATGTGTTTTTTTAGCCACATTTTGAGGTTTGCAAAGGATTCTGCGTAACAGAACCTGGTACGAGCCCCGCAAGTCACCCCTCCTTGGATTCCCCTAGGTCTCTAGTTTTCAGAAATGTACAGGTTTGGTATTTTTCCCTAGGTGCCGGCTGAGCTAGAGGCCAAAATCTACAGGTAGGCACTTCGCAAAAAACACCTCTGTTTTCTTCCAAAAATTTGGATGTGTCCACGTTGCGCTTTGGGGCGTTTCCTGTCGCGGGCGCTAGGCCTACCCACACAAGTGAGGTATCATTTTTATCGGGAGACTTGGGGGAACGCTGGGTGGAAGGAAATTTGTGGCTCCTCTCAGATTCCAGAACTTTCTACCACAGAAATGTGAGGAACATGTGTTTTTTTAGCCAAATTTTGAGGTTTGCAAAGGATTCTGGGTAACAGAACCTGGTCCGAGCCACGCAAGTCACCCCTCCTTGGATTCTTCTAGGTCTCTAGTTTTCAGAAATGCACAGGTTTGGTATGTTTTCCTAGGTGCCGGCTGAGCTAGAGGCCAAAATCTACAGGTAGGCACTTTGCAAAAAACACCTCTGTTTTCTTCCAAAAATTTGGATGTGTCCACGTTGCGCTTTGAGTCGTTTCCTGTCGCGGGCGCTAGGCCTACCCACACAAGTGAGGTATCAATTTTATCGGGAGACTTGGGGGAAAGCTGGGTGGAAGGAAATTTGTGGCTCCTCTCAGATTCCAGAACTTTCTGCCACAGAAATGTGAGGAACATGTGTTTTTTTAGCCACATTTTGAGGTTTGCAAAGGATTCTGGGTAACAGAACCTGGTCCGAGCCCCGCAAGTCACCCCTCCTTGGATTCCCCTAGGTCTCTAGTTTTCGGAAATGCACAGGTTTGGTAGGTTTCCGTAGGTGGCGGCTGAGCTAGAGGCCAAAATCTACAGGTAGGCACTTCGCAAAAAACACCTATTTTCTTAAAAAAATTTGGATGTGTCCACGTTGCGCTTTGGGGCGTTTCCTGTCGCGGGCGCTAGGCCTACCCACACAAGTGAGGTATCATTTTTATTGGGAGACTTGGGGGAACGCTGGGTGGAAGGAAATTTGTGGCTCCTCTCAGATTCCAGAACTTTCTGCCACAGAAATGTGAGGAACATGTGTTTTTTTAGCCAAATTTTGAGGTTTGCAAAGGATTCTGGGTAACAGAACCTGGTCCGAGCCCCGCAAGTCACCCATCCTTGGATTCCCCTATGTCTCTAGTTTTCAGAAATGCACAGGTTTGGTAGGGTTCCCTAGGTGCCGGCTGAGCTAGAGGCCAAAATCAACAGGTAGGCACTTCGCAAAAAACACCTCTGTTTTCTTCCAAAAATTTGGATGTGTCCACGTTGCGCTTTGGGGCGTTTCCTGTCGTGGGCGCTAGGCCTACCCACACAAGTGAGGTATCATTTTTATTGGGAGACTTGGGGGAACGCTGGGTGGAAGGAAATTTGTGGCTCCTCTCAGATTCCAGAACTTTCTGCCACAGAAATGTGAGGAACATGTGTTTTTTTAGCAAAATTTTGAGGTTTGCAAAGGATTCTGGGTAACAGAACCTGGTCCGAGCCCCGCAAGTCACCCATCCTTGGATTCCCCTATGTCTCTAGTTTTCAGAAATGCACAGGTTTGGTAGGGTTCCCTAGGTGCCGGCTGAGCTAGAGGCCAAAATCTACAGGTAGGCACTTCGCAAAAAACACCTCTGTTTTCTTCCAAAAATTTGGATGTGCCCACGTTGCGCTTTGGGGCGTTTCCTGTCGTGGGCGCTAGGCCTACCCACACAAGTGAGGTATCATTTTTATCGGGAGACTTGGGGGAACGCTGGGTGGAAGGAAATTTGTGGCTCCTCTCAGATTCCAGAACTTTCTGCCACAGAAATGTGAGGAACATGTGTTTTTTTAGCCAAATTTTGAGGTTTGCAAAGGATTCTGGGTAACAGAACCTGGTCCGAGCCCCGCAAGTCACCACTCCTTGGATTCCCCTAGGTCTCTAGTTTTCGGAAATGCACAGGTTTGGTAGGTTTCCGTAGGTGGCGGCTGAGCTAGAGGCCAAAATCTACAGGTAGGCACTTCGCAAAAAACACCTATTTTCTTAAAAAAATTTGGATGTGTCCACGTTGCGCTTTGGGGCGTTTCCTGTCGCGGGCGCTAGGCCTACCCACACAAGTGAGGTATCATTTTTATTGGGAGACTTGGGGGAACGCTGGGTGGAAGGAAATTTGTGGCTCCTCTCAGATTCCAGAACTTTCTGCCACAGAAATGTGAGGAACATGTGTTTTTTTAGCCAAATTTTGAGGTTTGCAAAGGATTCTGGGTAACAGAACCTGGTCCGAGCCCCGCAAGTCACCCATCCTTGGATTCCCCTATGTCTCTAGTTTTCAGAAATGCACAGGTTTGGTAGGGTTCCCTAGGTGCCGGCTGAGCTAGAGGCCAAAATCTACAGGTAGGCACTTCGCAAAAAACACCTCTGTTTTCTTCCAAAAATGTGGATGTGTCCACGTTGCGCTTTGGGGCGTTTCCTGTCGTGGGCGCTAGGCCTACCCACACAAGTGAGGTATCATTTTTATCGAGAGACTGGGGGAACGCTGGGTGGAAGGAAATTTGTGGCTCCTCTCAGATTCCAGAACTTTCTGCCACAGAAATGTGAGGAACATGTGTTTTTTTAGCCAAATTTTGAGGTTTGCAAAGGATTCTGGGTAACAGAACCTGGTCCGAGCCCCGCAAGTCACCACTCCTTGGATTCCCCTAGGTCTCTAGTTTTCAGAAATGCACAGGTTTGGTAGGTTTCCCTAGGTGCCAGCTGAGCTAGAGGCCAAAATCTACAGGTAGGCACTTCGCAAAAAACACCTCAGTTTTCTTCCAAAAATTTGGATGTGTCCACGTTGCGCTTTGGGGCGTTTCCTGTCGTGGGCGCTAGGCCTACCCACACAAGTGAGGTATCATTTTTATCGAGAGACTGGGGGAACGCTGGGTGGAAGGAAATTTGTGGCTCCTCTCAGATTCCAGAACTTTCTACCACAGAAATGTGATGAACATGTGTTTTTTTAGCCAAATTTTGAGGTTTGCAAAGGATTCTGGGTAACAGAACCTGGTCCGAGCCCCGCAAGTCACCCCTCCTTGGATTCTTCTAGGTCTCTAGTTTTCAGAAATGCACAGGTTTGGTATGTTTTCCTAGGTGCCGGCTGAGCTAGAGGGCAAAATCTACAGGTAGGCACTTTGCAAAAAACACCTCTGTTTTCTTCCAAAAATTTGGATGTGTCCACGTTGCGCTTTGAGTCGTTTCCTGTCGCGGGCGCTAGGCCTACCCACACAAGTGAGGTATCAATTTTATCGGGAGACTTGGGGGAAAGCTGGGTGGAAGGAAATTTGTGGCTCCTCTCAGATTCCAGAACTTTCTGCCACAGAAATGTGAGAAACATGTGTTTTTTTAGCCACATTTTGAGGTTTGCAAAGGATTCTGGGTAACAGAACCTGGTCCGAGCCCCGCAAGTCACCCCTCCTTGGATTCCCCTAGGTCTCTAGTTTTCGGAAATGCACAGGTTTGGTAGGTTTCTGTAGGTGGCGGCTGAGCTAGAGGCCAAAATCTACAGGTAGGCACTTCGCAAAAAACACCTATTTTCTTTAAAAAATTTGGATGTGTCCACGTTGCGCTTTGGGGCGTTTCCTGTCGCGGGCGCTAGGCCTACCCACACAAGTGAGGTATCATTTTTATTGGGAGACTTGGGGGAACGCTGGGTGGAAGGAAATTTGTGGCTCCTCTCAGATTCCAGAACTTTCTGCCACAGAAATGTGAGGAACATGTGTTTTTTTAGCCAAATTTTGAGGTTTGCAAAGGATTCTGGGTAACAGAACCTGGTCCGAGCCCCGCAAGTCACCCATCCTTGGATTCCCCTATGTCTCTAGTTTTCAGAAATGCACAGGTTTGGTAGGGTTCCCTAGGTGCCGGCTGAGCTAGAGGCCAAAATCTACAGGTAGGCACTTCGCAAAAAATACCTCTGTTTTCTTCCAAAAATTTGGATGTGTCCACGTTGCGCTTTGGGGCGTTTCCTGTCGTGGGCGCTAGGCCTACCCACACAAGTGAGGTATCATTTTTATCGGGAGACTTGGGGGAACGCTGGGTGGAAGGAAATTTGTGGCTACTCTCAGATTCCAGAACTTTCTGCCACAGAAATGTGAGGAACATGTGTTTTTTTAGCCAAATTTTGAGGTTTGCAAAGGATTCTGGGTAACAGAACCTGGTCCGAGCCCCGCAAGTCACCACTCCTTGGATTCCCCTAGGTCTCTAGTTTTCAGAAATGCACAGGTTTGGTAGGTTTCCCTAGGTGCCAGCTGAGCTAGAGGCCAAAATCTACAGGTAGGCACTTCGCAAAAAACAACTCTGTTTTCTTCCAAAAATTTGGATGTGTCCATGTTGCGCTTTGGGGCGTTTCCTGTCGCGGGCGCTAGGCCTACCCACACAAGTGAGGTATCATTTTTATCGGGAGACTTGGGGGAACGCTGGGTGGAAGGAAATTTGTGGCTCTTCTCAGATTCCAGAACTTTCTGCCACAGAAATGTGAGGAACATGTGTTTTTTTAGCCAAATTTTGAGGTTTGCAAAGGATTCTGGGTAACAGAACCTGGTCCGAGCCCCGTAAGTCACCCCTCCTTGGATTCCCCTATGTCTCTAGTTTTCAGAAATGCACAGGTTTGGTAGGGTTCCCTAGGTGCCGGCTGAGCTAGAGGCCAAAATCTACAGGTAGGCACTTCGCAAAAAACACCTCTGTTTTCTTCCAAAAATTTGGATGTGTCCACGTTGCGCTTTGGGGCGTTTCCTGTCGTGGGCGCTAGGCCTACCCACACAAGTGAGGTATCATTTTTATCGAGAGACTGGGGGAACGCTGGGTGGAAGGAAATTTGTGGCTCCTCTCAGATTCCAGAACTTTCTGCCACAGAAATGTGAGGAACATGTGTTTTTTTAGCCAAATTTTGAGGTTTGCAAAGGATTCTGGGTAACAGAACCTGGTCCGAGCCCCGCAAGTCACCCCTCCTTGGATTCTCCTAGGTTTCTAGTTTTCAGAAATGCACAGGTTTGGTAGGTTTCCCTAGGTGCCGGCTGAGCTAGAGGCCAAAATCTACAGGTAGGCACTTAGCAAAAAACACCTCTGTTTTCTTCCAAAAATTTGGATGTGTCCACGTTGCGCTTTGGGGCGTTTCCTGTCGCGGACGCTAGGCCTACCCACACAAGTGAGGTATCATTTTTATCGAGAGACTGGGGGAACGCTGGGTGGAAGGAAATTTGTGGCTCCTCTCAGATTCCAGAACTTTCTGCCACAGAAATGTGAGGAACATGTGTTTTTTTAGCCAAATTTTGAGGTTTGCAAAGGATTCTGGGTAACAGAACCTGGTCCGAGCCCCGCAAGTCACCACTCCTTGGATTCCCCTAGGTCTCTAGTTTTCAGAAATGCACAGGTTTGGTAGGTTTCCCTAGGTGCCTGCTGAGCTAGAGGCCAAAATCTACAGGTAGGCACTTAGCAAAAAACAACTCTGTTTTCTTCCAAAAATTTGGATGTGTCCACGTTGCGCTTTGGGGCGTTTCCTGTCGCGGGCGCTAGGCCTACCCACACAAGTGAGGTATCATTTTTATCGGGAGACTTGGGGGAACGCTGGGTGGAAGGAAATTTGTGGCTCTTCTCAGATTCCAGAACTTTCTGCCACAGAAATGTGAGGAACATGTGTTTTTTTAGCCAAATTTTGAGGTTTGCAAAGGATTCTGGGTAACAGAACCTGGTCCAAGCCCCGCAAGTCACCCCTCCTTGGATTCTCCTAGGTTTCTAGTTTTCAGAAATGCACAGGTTTGGTAGGTTTCCCTAGGTGCCGGCTGAGCTAGAGGCCAAAATCTACAGGTAGGCACTTAGCAAAAAACACCTCTGTTTTCTTCCAAAAATTTGGATGTGTCCACGTTGCGCTTTGAGTCGTTTCCTGTCGCGGGCGCTAGGCCTACCCACACAAGTGAGGTATCATTTTTATCGGGAGACTTGGGGGAACGCTGGGTGGAAGGAAATTTGTGGCTCCTCTCAGATTCCAGAACTTTCTGCCACAGAAATGTGAGGAACATGTGTTTTTTTAGCCACATTTTGAGGTTTGCAAAGGATTCTGGGTAACAGAACCTGGTCCGAGCCCCGCAAGTCACCCCTCCTTGGATTCCCCTAGGTCTCTAGTTTTCGGAAATGCACAGGTTTGGTAGGTTTCCGTAGGTGGCGGCTGAGCTAGAGGCCAAAATCTACAGGTAGGCACTTCGCAAAAAACACCTATTTTCTTAAAAAAATTTGGATGTGTCCACGTTGCGCTTTGGGGCGTTTCCTGTCGCGGGCGCTAGGCCTACCCACACAAGTGAGGTATCATTTTTATTGGGAGACTTGGGGGAACGCTGGGTGGAAGGAAATTTGTGGCTCCTCTCAGATTCCAGAACTTTCTGCCACAGAAATGTGAGGAACATGTGTTTTTTTAGCCACATTTTGAGGTTTGCAAAGGATTCTGCGTAACAGAACCTGGTACGAGCCCCGCAAGTCACCCCTCTTTGGATTCCCCTAGGTCTCTAGTTTTCAGAAATGCACAGGTTTGGTAGGTTTCCCTAGGTGCCAGCTGAGCTAGAGGCCAAAACCTACAGGTAGGCACTTCGCAAAAAACACCTCTGTTTTCTTCCAAAAATTTGGATGTGTCCACGTTGCGCTTTGGGGCGTTTCCTGTCGCGGGCGCTAGGCCTACCCACACAAGTGAGGTATCATTTTTATCAGGAGACTTGGGGGAACGCTGGGTTGAAGGAAATTTGTGGCTCCTCTCAGATTCCAGAACTTTTTGCCACAGAAATGTGAGGAACATGTGTTTTTTTAGCCAAATTATGAGGTTTGCAAAGGATTCTGGGTAACAGAACCTGGTCCGAGCCCCGCAAGTCACCCCTCCTTGGATTCCCCTAGGTCTCTAGTTTTCAGAAATGCACAGGTTTGGTAGGTTTCCCTAGGTGCCGGCTGAGCTAGAGGCCAAAATCTACAGGTAGGCACTTCGCAAAAAACACCTCTGTTTTCTTCCAAAAATTTGGATGTGTCCACGTTGCGCTTTGGGGCGTTTCCTGTCGCGGGCGCTAGGCCTACCCACACAAGTGAGGTATCATTTTTATCGGGAGACTTGGGGGAACGCTGGGTGGAAGGAAATTTGTGGCTCCTCTCAGATTCCAGAACTTTCTGCCACAGAAATGTGAGGAACATGTGTTTTTTTAGCCACATTTTGAGGTTTGCAAAGGATTCTGGGTAACAGAACCTGGTCCGAGCCCCGCAAGTCACCCCTCCTTGGATTCCCCTAGGTCTCTAGTTTTCGGAAATGCACAGGTTTGGTAGGTTTCCGTAGGTGGCGGCTGAGCTAGAGGCCAAAATCTACAGGTAGGCACTTCGCAAAAAACACCTATTTTCTTAAAAAAATTTGGATGTGTCCACGTTGCGCTTTGGGGCGTTTCCTGTCGCGGGCGCTAGGCCTACCCACACAAGTGAGGTATCATTTTTATTGGGAGACTTGGGGGAACGCTGGGTGGAAGGAAATTTGTGGCTCCTCTCAGATTCCAGAACTTTCTGCCACAGAAATGTGAGGAACATGTGTTTTTTTAGCAAAATTTTGAGGTTTGCAAAGGATTCTGGGTAACAGAACCTGGTCCGAGCCCCGCAAGTCACCCATCCTTGGATTCCCCTATGTCTCTAGTTTTCAGAAATGCACAGGTTTGGTAGGGTTCCCTAGGTGCCGGCTGAGCTAGAGGCCAAAATCTACAGGTAGGCACTTCGCAAAAAACACCTCTGTTTTCTTCCAAAAATTTGGATGTGTCCACGTTGCGCTTTGGGGCGTTTCCTGTCGTGGGCGCTAGGCCTACCCACACAAGTGAGGTATCATTTTTATCGGGAGACTTGGGGGAACGCTGGGTGGAAGGAAATTTGTGGCTCCTCTCAGATTCCAGAACTTTCTGCCACAGAAATGTGAGGAACATGTGTTTTTTTAGCCAAATTTTGAGGTTTGCAAAGGATTCTGGGTAACAGAACCTGGTCCGAGCCCCGCAAGTCACCACTCCTTGGATTCCCCTAGGTCTCTAGTTTTCGGAAATGCACAGGTTTGGTAGGTTTCCGTAGGTGGCGGCTGAGCTAGAGGCCAAAATCTACAGGTAGGCACTTCGCAAAAAACACCTATTTTCTTAAAAAAATTTGGATGTGTCCACGTTGCGCTTTGGGGCGTTTCCTGTCGCGGGCGCTAGGCCTACCCACACAAGTGAGGTATCATTTTTATTGGGAGACTTGGGGGAACGCTGGGTGGAAGGAAATTTGTGGCTCCTCTCAGATTCCAGAACTTTCTGCCACAGAAATGTGAGGAACATGTGTTTTTTTAGCAAAATTTTGAGGTTTGCAAAGGATTCTGGGTAACAGAACCTGGTCCGAGCCCCGCAAGTCACCCATCCTTGGATTCCCCTAGGTCTCTAGTTTTCAGAAATGCACAGGTTTGGTAGGTTTCCCTAGGTGCCAGCTGAGCTAGAGGCCAAAACCTACAGGTAGGCACTTCGCAAAAAACACCTCTGTTTTCTTCCAAAAATTTGGATGTGTCCACGTTGCGCTTTGGGGCGTTTCCTGTCGCGGGCGCTAGGCCTACCCACACAAGTGAGGTATCATTTTTATCAGGAGACTTGGGGGAACGCTGGGTTGAAGGAAATTTGTGGCTCCTCTCAGATTCCAGAACTTTTTGCCACAGAAATGTGAGGAACATGTGTTTTTTTAGCCAAATTATGAGGTTTGCAAAGGATTCTGGGTAACAGAACCTGGTCCGAGCCCCGCAAGTCACCCCTCCTTGGATTCCCCTAGGTCTCTAGTTTTCAGAAATGCACAGGTTTGGTAGGTTTCCCTAGGTGCCGGCTGAGCTAGAGGCCAAAATCTACAGGTAGGCACTTCGCAAAAAACACCTCTGTTTTCTTCCAAAAATTTGGATGTGTCCACGTTGCGCTTTGGGGCGTTTCCTGTCGCGGGCGCTAGGCCTACCCACACAAGTGAGGTATCATTTTTATCGGGAGACTTGGGGGAACGCTGGGTGGAAGGAAATTTGTGGCTCCTCTCAGATTCCAGAACTTTCTGCCACAGAAATGTGAGGAACATGTGTTTTTTTAGCCACATTTTGAGGTTTGCAAAGGATTCTGGGTAACAGAACCTGGTCCGAGCCCCGCAAGTCACCCCTCCTTGGATTCCCCTAGGTCTCTAGTTTTCGGAAATGCACAGGTTTGGTAGGTTTCCGTAGGTGGCGGCTGAGCTAGAGGCCAAAATCTACAGGTAGGCACTTCGCAAAAAACACCTATTTTCTTAAAAAAATTTGGATGTGTCCACGTTGCGCTTTGGGGCGTTTCCTGTCGCGGGCGCTAGGCCTACCCACACAAGTGAGGTATCATTTTTATTGGGAGACTTGGGGGAACGCTGGGTGGAAGGAAATTTGTGGCTCCTCTCAGATTCCAGAACTTTCTGCCACAGAAATGTGAGGAACATGTGTTTTTTTAGCAAAATTTTGAGGTTTGCAAAGGATTCTGGGTAACAGAACCTGGTCCGAGCCCCGCAAGTCACCCATCCTTGGATTCCCCTATGTCTCTAGTTTTCAGAAATGCACAGGTTTGGTAGGGTTCCCTAGGTGCCGGCTGAGCTAGAGGCCAAAATCTACAGGTAGGCACTTCGCAAAAAACACCTCTGTTTTCTTCCAAAAATTTGGATGTGTCCACGTTGCGCTTTGGGGCGTTTCCTGTCGTGGGCGCTAGGCCTACCCACACAAGTGAGGTATCATTTTTATCGGGAGACTTGGGGGAACGCTGGGTGGAAGGAAATTTGTGGCTCCTCTCAGATTCCAGAACTTTCTGCCACAGAAATGTGAGGAACATGTGTTTTTTTAGCCAAATTTTGAGGTTTGCAAAGGATTCTGGGTAACAGAACCTGGTCCGAGCCCCGCAAGTCACCACTCCTTGGATTCCCCTAGGTCTCTAGTTTTCGGAAATGCACAGGTTTGGTAGGTTTCCGTAGGTGGCGGCTGAGCTAGAGGCCAAAATCTACAGGTAGGCACTTCGCAAAAAACACCTATTTTCTTAAAAAAATTTGGATGTGTCCACGTTGCGCTTTGGGGCGTTTCCTGTCGCGGGCGCTAGGCCTACCCACACAAGTGAGGTATCATTTTTATTGGGAGACTTGGGGGAACGCTGGGTGGAAGGAAATTTGTGGCTCCTCTCAGATTCCAGAACTTTCTGCCACAGAAATGTGAGGAACATGTGTTTTTTTAGCAAAATTTTGAGGTTTGCAAAGGATTCTGGGTAACAGAACCTGGTCCGAGCCCCGCAAGTCACCCATCCTTGGATTCCCCTATGTCTCTAGTTTTCAGAAATGCACAGGTTTGGTAGGGTTCCCTAGGTGCCGGCTGAGCTAGAGGCCAAAATCTACAGGTAGGCACTTCGCAAAAAACACCTCTGTTTTCTTCCAAAAATTTGGATGTGTCCACGTTGCGCTTTGGGGCGTTTCCTGTCGTGGGCGCTAGGCCTACCCACACAAGTGAGGTATCATTTTTATCGAGAGACTGGGGGAACGCTGGGTGGAAGGAAATTTGTGGCTCCTCTCAGATTCCAGAACTTTCTGCCACAGAAATGTGAGGAACATGTGTTTTTTTAGCCAAATTTTGAGGTTTGCAAAGGATTCTGGGTAACAGAACCTGGTCCGAGCCCCGCAAGTCACCACTCCTTGGATTCCCCTAGGTCTCTAGTTTTCAGAAATGCACAGGTTTGGTAGGTTTCCCTAGGTGCCAGCTGAGCTAGAGGCCAAAATCTACAGGTAGGCACTTCGCAAAAAACAACTCTGTTTTCTTCCAAAAATTTGGATGTGTCCATGTTGCGCTTTGGGGCGTTTCCTGTCGCGGGCGCTAGGCCTACCCACACAAGTGAGGTATCATTTTTATCGGGAGACTTGGGGGAACGCTGGGTGGAAGGAAATTTGTGGCTCTTCTCAGATTCCAGAACTTTCTGCCACAGAAATGTGAGGAACATGTGTTTTTTTAGCCAAATTTTGAGGTTTGCAAAGGATTCTGGGTAACAGAACCTGGTCCGAGCCCCGTAAGTCACCCCTCCTTGGATTCCCCTATGTCTCTAGTTTTCAGAAATGCACAGGTTTGGTAGGGTTCCCTAGGTGCCGGCTGAGCTAGAGGCCAAAATCTACAGGTAGGCACTTCGCAAAAAACACCTCTGTTTTCTTCCAAAAATTTGGATGTGTCCACGTTGCGCTTTGGGGCGTTTCCTGTCGTGGGCGCTAGGCCTACCCACACAAGTGAGGTATCATTTTTATCGAGAGACTGGGGGAACGCTGGGTGGAAGGAAATTTGTGGCTCCTCTCAGATTCCAGAACTTTCTGCCACAGAAATGTGAGGAACATGTGTTTTTTTAGCCAAATTTTGAGGTTTGCAAAGGATTCTGGGTAACAGAACCTGGTCCGAGCCCCGCAAGTCACCCCTCCTTGGATTCTCCTAGGTTTCTAGTTTTCAGAAATGCACAGGTTTGGTAGGTTTCCCTAGGTGCCGGCTGAGCTAGAGGCCAAAATCTACAGGTAGGCACTTAGCAAAAAACACCTCTGTTTTCTTCCAAAAATTTGGATGTGTCCACGTTGCGCTTTGGGGCGTTTCCTGTCGCGGACGCTAGGCCTACCCACACAAGTGAGGTATCATTTTTATCGAGAGACTGGGGGAACGCTGGGTGGAAGGAAATTTGTGGCTCCTCTCAGATTCCAGAACTTTCTGCCACAGAAATGTGAGGAACATGTGTTTTTTTAGCCAAATTTTGAGGTTTGCAAAGGATTCTGGGTAACAGAACCTGGTCCGAGCCCCGCAAGTCACCACTCCTTGGATTCCCCTAGGTCTCTAGTTTTCAGAAATGCACAGGTTTGGTAGGTTTCCCTAGGTGCCTGCTGAGCTAGAGGCCAAAATCTACAGGTAGGCACTTAGCAAAAAACAACTCTGTTTTCTTCCAAAAATTTGGATGTGTCCACGTTGCGCTTTGGGGCGTTTCCTGTCGCGGGCGCTAGGCCTACCCACACAAGTGAGGTATCATTTTTATCGGGAGACTTGGGGGAACGCTGGGTGGAAGGAAATTTGTGGCTCTTCTCAGATTCCAGAACTTTCTGCCACAGAAATGTGAGGAACATGTGTTTTTTAAGCCAAATTTTGAGGTTTGCAAAGGATTCTGGGTAACAGAACCTGGTCCAAGCCCCGCAAGTCACCCCTCCTTGGATTCTCCTAGGTTTCTAGTTTTCAGAAATGCACAGGTTTGGTAGGTTTCCCTAGGTGCCGGCTGAGCTAGAGGCCAAAATCTACAGGTAGGCACTTAGCAAAAAACACCTCTGTTTTCTTCCAAAAATTTGGATGTGTCCACGTTGCGCTTTGAGTCGTTTCCTGTCGCGGGCGCTAGGCCTACCCACACAAGTGAGGTATCATTTTTATCGGGAGACTTGGGGGAACGCTGGGTGGAAGGAAATTTGTGGCTCCTCTCAGATTCCAGAACTTTCTGCCACAGAAATGTGAGGAACATGTGTTTTTTTAGCCACATTTTGAGGTTTGCAAAGGATTCTGGGTAACAGAACCTGGTCCGAGCCCCGCAAGTCACCCCTCCTTGGATTCCCCTAGGTCTCTAGTTTTCGGAAATGCACAGGTTTGGTAGGTTTCCGTAGGTGGCGGCTGAGCTAGAGGCCAAAATCTACAGGTAGGCACTTCGCAAAAAACACCTATTTTCTTAAAAAAATTTGGATGTGTCCACGTTGCGCTTTGGGGCGTTTCCTGTCGCGGGCGCTAGGCCTACCCACACAAGTGAGGTATCATTTTTATTGGGAGACTTGGGGGAACGCTGGGTGGAAGGAAATTTGTGGCTCCTCTCAGATTCCAGAACTTTCTGCCACAGAAATGTGAGGAACATGTGTTTTTTTAGCCACATTTTGAGGTTTGCAAAGGATTCTGCGTAACAGAACCTGGTACGAGCCCCGCAAGTCACCCCTCTTTGGATTCCCCTAGGTCTCTAGTTTTCAGAAATGCACAGGTTTGGTAGGTTTCCCTAGGTGCCAGCTGAGCTAGAGGCCAAAACCTACAGGTAGGCACTTCGCAAAAAACACCTCTGTTTTCTTCCAAAAATTTGGATGTGTCCACGTTGCGCTTTGGGGCGTTTCCTGTCGCGGGCGCTAGGCCTACCCACACAAGTGAGGTATCATTTTTATCAGGAGACTTGGGGGAACGCTGGGTTGAAGGAAATTTGTGGCTCCTCTCAGATTCCAGAACTTTTTGCCACAGAAATGTGAGGAACATGTGTTTTTTTAGCCAAATTATGAGGTTTGCAAAGGATTCTGGGTAACAGAACCTGGTCCGAGCCCCGCAAGTCACCCCTCCTTGGATTCCCCTAGGTCTCTAGTTTTCAGAAATGCACAGGTTTGGTAGGTTTCCCTAGGTGCCGGCTGAGCTAGAGGCCAAAATCTACAGGTAGGCACTTCGCAAAAAACAACTCTGTTTTCTTCCAAAAATTTGGATGTGTCCACGTTGCGCTTTGGGGCGTTTCCTGTCGCGGGCGCTAGGCCTACCCACACAAGTGAGGTATCATTTTTATCGGGAGACTTGGGGGAACGCTGGGTGGAAGGAAATTTGTGGCTCTTCTCAGATTCCAGAACTTTCTGCCACAGAAATGTGAGGAACATGTGTTTTTTTAGCCAAATTTTGAGGTTTGCAAAGGATTCTGGGTAACAGAACCTGGTCCGAGCCCCGCAAGTCACCCCTCCTTGGATTCTCCTAGGTTTCTAGTTTTCAGAAATGCACAGGTTTGGTAGGTTTCCCTAGGTGCCGGCTGAGCTAGAGGCCAAAATCTACAGGTAGGCACTTAGCAAAAAACACCTCTGTTTTCTTCCAAAAATTTGGATGTGTCCACGTTGCGCTTTGAGTCGTTTCCTGTCGCGGGCGCTAGGCCTACCCACACAAGTGAGGTATCATTTTTATCGGGAGACTTGGGGGAACGCTGGGTGGAAGGAAATTTGTGGCTCCTCTCAGATTCCAGAACTTTCTGCCACAGAAATGTGAGGAACATGTGTTTTTTTAGCCACATTTTGAGGTTTGCAAAGGATTCTGCGTAACAAAACCTGGTACGAGCCCCGCAAGTCACCCCTCTTTGGATTCCCCTAGGTCTCTAGTTTTCAGAAATGTACAGGTTTGGTATTTTTCCCTAGGTGCCGGCTGAGCTAGAGGCCAAAATCTACAGGTAGGCACTTCGCAAAAAACAC
Source organism: Pleurodeles waltl (assembly GCF_031143425.1). Classification (NCBI taxonomy): domain Eukaryota; kingdom Metazoa; phylum Chordata; class Amphibia; order Caudata; family Salamandridae; genus Pleurodeles; species Pleurodeles waltl. Next base: position 859,004 of record NW_027149822.1, on the reverse strand, counting down.
CTCTGTTTTCTTCCAAAAATTTGGATGTGTCCACGTTGCGCTTTGGGGCGTTTCCTGTCGCGGGCGCTAGGCCTACCCACACAAGTGAGGTATCATTTTTATCGGGAGACTTGGGGGAACGCTGGGTGGAAGGAAATTTGTGGCTCCTCTCAGATTCCAGAACTTTCTACCACAGAAATGTGAGGAACATGTGTTTTTTTAGCCACATTTTGAGGTTTGCAAAGGATTCTGGGTAACAGAACCTGGTCCGAGCCCCGCAAGTCACCCCTCCTTGGATTCCCCTAGGTCTCTAGTTTTCGGAAATGCACAGGTTTGGTAGGTTTCCGTAGGTGGCGGCTGAGCTAGAGGCCAAAATCTACAGGTAGGCACTTTGCAAAAAACACCTATTTTCTTAAAAAAAATTGGATGTGTCCACGTTGCGCTTTGGGGCGTTTCCTGTCGCGGGCGCTAGGCCTACCCACACAAGTGAGGTATCATTTTTATTGGGAGACTTGGGGGAACGCTGGGTGGAAGGAAATTTGTGGCTCCTCTCAGATTCCAGAACTTTCTGCCACAGAAATGTGAGGAACATGTGTTTTTTTAGCCAAATTTTGAGGTTTGCAAAGGATTTTGGGTAACAGAACCTGGTCCGAGCCCCGCAAGTCACCCATCCTTGGATTCCCCTAGGTCTCTAGTTTTCAGAAATGTACAGGTTTGGTAGGTTTCCCTAGGTGCCAGCTGAGCTAGAGGCCAAAACCTACAGGTAGGCACTTCGCAAAAAACACCTCTGTTTTCTTCCAAAAATTTGGGTGTGTCCACGTTGCGCTTTGGGGCGTTTCCTGTCGCGGGCGCTAGGCCTACCCACACAAGTGAGGTATCATTTTTATCAGGAGACTTGGGGGAACGCTGGGTTGAAGGAAATTTGTGGCTCCTCTCAGATTCCAGAACTTTTTGCCACAGAAATGTGAGGAACATGTGTTTGTTTAGCCAAATTATGAGGTTTGCAAAGGATTCTGGGTAACAGAACCTGGTCCGAGCCCCGCAAGTCACCCCTCCTTGGATTCCCCTAGGTCTCTAGTTTTCAGAAATGCACAGGTTTGGTAGGTTTCCCTAGGTGCCGGCTGAGCTAGAGGCCAAAATCTACAGGTAGGCACTTCGCAAAAAACAACTCTGTTTTCTTCCAAAAATTTGGATGTGTCCACGTTGCGCTTTGGGGCGTTTCCTGTCGCGGGCGCTAGGCCTACCCACACAAGTGAGGTATAATTTTTATCGGGAGACTTGGGGGAACGCTGGGTGGAAGGAAATTTGTGGCTCTTCTCAGATTCCAGAACTTTCTGCCAAAGAAATGTGAGGAACATGTGTTTTTTTAGCCAAATTTTGAGGTTTGCAAAGGATTCTGGGTAACAGAACCTGGTCCGAGCCCCGCAAGTCACCCCTCCTTGGATACTCCTAGGTTTCTAGTTTTCAGAAATGCACAGGTTTGCTAGGTTTCCCTAGGTGCCGGCTGAGCTAGAGGCCAAAATCTACAGGTAGGCACTTCGCAAAAAACACCTCTGTTTTCTTCCAAAAATTTGGATGTGTCCACGTTGCGCTTTGGTGCGTTTCCTGTCGCGGGCGCTAGGCCTACCCACACAAGTGAGGTATCATTTTTATCGGGAGACTTGGGGGAACGCTGGGTGGAAGGAAATTTGTGGCTCCTCTCAGATTCCAGAACTTTCTACCACAGAAATGTGAGGAACATGTGTTTTTTTAGCCAAATTTTGAGGTTTGCAAAGGATTCTGGGTAACAGAACCTGGTCCGAGCCCCGCAAGTCACCCCTCCTTGGATTCTTCTAGGTCTCTAGTTTTCAGAAATGCACAGGTTTGGTATGTTTTCCTAGGTGCCGGCTGAGCTAGAGGCCAAAATCTACAGGTAGGCACTTCGCAAAAAACACCTCTGTTTTCTTCCAAAAATTTGGATGTGTCCACGTTGCACTTTGAGTCGTTTCCTGTCGCGGGCGCTAGGCCTACCCACACAAGTGAGGTATCATTTTTATCGGGAGACTTGGGGGAAAGCTGGGTGGAAGGAAATTTGTGGCTCCTCTCAGATTCCAGAACTTTCTGCCACAGAAATGTGAGGAACATGTGTTTTTTTAGCCACATTTTGAGGTTTGCAAAGGATTCTGGTTAACAGAACCTGGTCCGAGCCCCGCAAGTCACCCCTCCTTGGATTCCCCTAGGTCTCTAGTTTTCGGAAATGCACAGGTTTGGTAGGTTTCCGTAGGTGGCGGCTGAGCTAGAGGCCAAAATCTACAGGTAGGCACTTTGCAAAAAACACCTATTTTCTTAAAAAAAATTGGATGTGTCCACGTTGCGCTTTGGGGCGTTTCCTGTTGTGGGCGCTACGCCTACCCACACAAGTGAGGTATCATTTTTATCGGGAGACTTGGGGGAACGCTGGGTGGAAGGAAATTTGTGGCTCCTCTCAGATTCCAGAACTTTCTGCCACAGAAATGTGAGGAACATGTGTTTTTTTAGCCAAATTTTGAGGTTTGCAAAGGATTCTGGGTAACAGAACCTGGTCCGAGCCCCGCAAGTCACCCCTCCTTGGATTCCCCTAGGTCTCTAGTTTTCAGAAATGCACAGGTTTGGTAGGTTTCCCTAGGTGCCGGCTGAGCTAGAGGCCAAAATCTACAGGTAGGCACTTCGCAAAAAACAACTCTGTTTTCTTCCAAAAATTTGGATGTGTCCACGTTGCGCTTTGGGGCGTTTCCTGTCGCGGGCGCTAGGCCTACCCACACAAGTGAGGTATCATTTTTATCGGGAGACTTGGGGGAACGCTGGGTGGAAGGAAATTTGTGGCTCTTCTCAGATTCCAGAACTTTCTGCCACAGAAATGTGAGGAACATGTGTTTTTTTAGCCAAATTTTGAGGTTTGCAAAGGATTCTGGGTAACAGAACCTGGTCCGAGCCCCGCAAGTCACCCCTCCTTGGATTCTCCTAGGTTTCTAGTTTTCAGAAATGCACAGGTTTGGTAGGTTTCCCTAGGTGCCGGCTGAGCTAGAGGCCAAAATCTACAGGTAGGCACTTAGCAAAAAACACCTCTGTTTTCTTCCAAAAATTTGGATGTGTCCACGTTGCGCTTTGAGTCGTTTCCTGTCGCGGGCGCTAGGCCTACCCACACAAGTGAGGTATCATTTTTATCGGGAGACTTGGGGGAACGCTGGGTGGAAGGAAATTTGTGGCTCCTCTCAGATTCCAGAACTTTCTGCCACAGAAATGTGAGGAACATGTGTTTTTTTAGCCACATTTTGAGGTTTGCAAAGGATTCTGCGTAACAAAACCTGGTACGAGCCCCGCAAGTCACCCCTCTTTGGATTCCCCTAGGTCTCTAGTTTTCAGAAATGTACAGGTTTGGTATTTTTCCCTAGGTGCCGGCTGAGCTAGAGGCCAAAATCTACAGGTAGGCACTTCGCAAAAAACACCTCTGTTTTCTTCCAAAAATTTGGATGTGTCCACGTTGCGCTTTGGGGCGTTTCCTGTCGCGGGCGCTAGGCCTACCCACACAAGTGAGGTATCATTTTTATCGGGAGACTTGGGGGAACGCTGGGTGGAAGGAAATTTGTGGCTCCTCTCAGATTCCAGAACTTTCTACCACAGAAATGTGAGGAACATGTGTTTTTTTAGCCACATTTTGAGGTTTGCAAAGGATTCTGGGTAACAGAACCTGGTCCGAGCCCCGCAAGTCACCCCTCCTTGGATTCCCCTAGGTCTCTAGTTTTCGGAAATGCACAGGTTTGGTAGGTTTCCGTAGGTGGCGGCTGAGCTAGAGGCCAAAATCTACAGGTAGGCACTTTGCAAAAAACACCTATTTTCTTAAAAAAAATTGGATGTGTCCACGTTGCGCTTTGGGGCGTTTCCTGTCGCGGGCGCTAGGCCTACCCACACAAGTGAGGTATCATTTTTATTGGGAGACTTGGGGGAACGCTGGGTGGAAGGAAATTTGTGGCTCCTCTCAGATTCCAGAACTTTCTGCCACAGAAATGTGAGGAACATGTGTTTTTTTAGCCAAATTTTGAGGTTTGCAAAGGATTTTGGGTAACAGAACCTGGTCCGAGCCCCGCAAGTCACCCATCCTTGGATTCCCCTAGGTCTCTAGTTTTCAGAAATGCACAGGTTTGGTAGGTTTCCCTAGGTGCCAGCTGAGCTAGAGGCCAAAACCTACAGGTAGGCACTTCGCAAAAAACACCTCTGTTTTCTTCCAAAAATTTGGATGTGTCCACGTTGCGCTTTGGGGCGTTTCCTGTCGCGGGCGCTAGGCCTACCCACACAAGTGAGGTATCATTTTTATCAGGAGACTTGGGGGAACGCTGGGTTGAAGGAAATTTGTGGCTCCTCTCAGATTCCAGAACTTTTTGCCACAGAAATGTGAGGAACATGTGTTTGTTTAGCCAAATTATGAGGTTTGCAAAGGATTCTGGGTAACAGAACCTGGTCCGAGCCCCGCAAGTCACCCCTCCTTGGATTCCCCTAGGTCTCTAGTTTTCAGAAATGCACAGGTTTGGTAGGTTTCCCTAGGTGCCGGCTGAGCTAGAGGCCAAAATCTACAGGTAGGCACTTCGCAAAAAACAACTCTGTTTTCTTCCAAAAATTTGGATGTGTCCACGTTGCGCTTTGGGGCGTTTCCTGTCGCGGGCGCTAGGCCTACCCACACAAGTGAGGTATAATTTTTATCGGGAGACTTGGGGGAACGCTGGGTGGAAGGAAATTTGTGGCTCTTCTCAGATTCCAGAACTTTCTGCCAAAGAAATGTGAGGAACATGTGTTTTTTTAGCCAAATTTTGAGGTTTGCAAAGGATTCTGGGTAACAGAACCTGGTCCGAGCCCCGCAAGTCACCCCTCCTTGGATACTCCTAGGTTTCTAGTTTTCAGAAATGCACAGGTTTGCTAGGTTTCCCTAGGTGCCGGCTGAGCTAGAGGCCAAAATCTACAGGTAGGCACTTCGCAAAAAACACCTCTGTTTTCTTCCAAAAATTTGGATGTGTCCACGTTGCGCTTTGGGGCGTTTCCTGTCGCGGGCGCTAGGCCTACCCACACAAGTGAGGTATCATTTTTATCGGGAGACTTGGGGGAACGCTGGGTGGAAGGAAATTTGTGGCTCCTCTCAGATTCCAGAACTTTCTACCACAGAAATGTGAGGAACATGTGTTTTTTTAGCCAAATTTTGAGGTTTGCAAAGGATTCTAGGTAACAGAACCTGGTCCGAGCCCCGCAAGTCACCCCTCCTTGGATTCTTCTAGGTCTCTAGTTTTCAGAAATGCACAGGTTTGGTATGTTTTCCTAGGTGCCGGTTGAGCTAGAGGCCAAAATCTACAGGTAGGCACTTCGCAAAAAACACCTCTGTTTTCTTCCAAAAATTTGGATGTGTCCACGTTGCACTTTGAGTCGTTTCCTGTCGCGGGCGCTAGGCCTACCCACACAAGTGAGGTATCATTTTTATCGGGAGACTTGGGGGAAAGCTGGGTGGAAGGAAATTTGTGGCTCCTCTCAGATTCCAGAACTTTCTGCCACAGAAATGTGAGGAACATGTGTTTTTTTAGCCACATTTTGAGGTTTGCAAAGGATTCTGGTTAACAGAACCTGGTCCGAGCCCCGCAAGTCACCCCTCCTTGGATTCCCCTAGGTCTCTAGTTTTCAGAAATGCACAGGTTTGGTAGGTTTCCGTAGGTGGCGGCTGAGCTAGAGGCCAAAATCTACAGGTAGGCACTTTGCAAAAAACACCTATTTTCTTAAAAAAAATTGGATGTGTCCACGTTGCGCTTTGGGGCGTTTCCTGTTGTGGGCGCTAGGCCTACCCACACAAGTGAGGTATCATTTTTATCGGGAGACTTGGGGGAACGCTGGGTGGAAGGAAATTTGTGGCTCCTCTCAGATTCCAGAACTTTCTGCCACAGAAATGTGAGGAACATGTGTTTTTTTAGCCAAATTTTGAGGTTTGCAAAGGATTCTGGGTAACAGAACCTGGTCCGAGCCCCGCAAGTCACCACTCCTTGGATTCCCCTAGGTCTCTAGTTTTCAGAAATGCACAGGTTTGGTAGGTTTCCCTAGGTGCCAGCTGAGCTAGAGGCCAAAATCTACAGGTAGGCACTTCGCAAAAAACAACTCTGTTTTCTTCCAAAAATTTGGATGTGTCCACGTTGCGCTTTGGGGCGTTTCCTGTCGCGGGCGCTAGGCCTACCCACACAAGTGAGGTATCATTTTTATCGGGAGACTTGGGGGAACGCTGGGTGGAAGGAAATTTGTGGCTCTTCTCAGATTCCAGAACTTTCTGCCACAGAAATGTGAGGAACATGTGTTTTTTTAGCCACATTTTGAGGTTTGCAAAGGATTCTGGGTAACAGAACCTGGTCCGAGCCCCGCAAGTCACCCCTCCTTGGATTCCCCTAGGTCTCTAGTTTTCGGAAATGCACAGGTTTGGTAGGTTTCCGTAGGTGGCGGCTGAGCTAGAGGCCAAAATCTACAGGTAGGCACTTCGCAAAAAACACCTATTTTCTTAAAAAAATTTGGATGTGTCCACGTTGCGCTTTGGGGCGTTTCCTGTCGCGGGCGCTAGGCCTACCCACACAAGTGAGGTATCATTTTTATTGGGAGACTTGGGGGAACGCTGGGTGGAAGGAAATTTGTGGCTCCTCTCAGATTCCAGAACTTTCTGCCACAGAAATGTGAGAAACATGTGTTTTTTTAGCCAAATTTTGAGGTTTGCAAAGGATTTTGGGTAACAGAACCTGGTCCGAGCCCCGCAAGTCACCCATCCTTGGATTCCCCTAGGTCTCTAGTTTTCAGAAATGCACAGGTTTGGTAGGTTTCCCTAGGTGCCAGCTGAGCTAGAGGCCAAAACCTACAGGTAGGCACTTCGCAAAAAACACCTCTGTTTTCTTCCAAAAATTTGGATGTGTCCACGTTGCGCTTTGGGGCGTTTCCTGTCGCGGGCGCTAGGCCTACCCACACAAGTGAGGTATCATTTTTATCAGGAGACTTGGGGGAACGCTGGTTTGAAGGAAATTTGTGGCTCCTCTCAGATTCCAGAACTTTTTGCCACAGAAATGTGAGGAACATGTGTTTTTTTAGCCAAATTATGAGGTTTGCAAAGGATTCTGGGTAACAGAACCTGGTCCGAGCCCCGCAAGTCACCCCTCCTTGGATTCCCCTAGGTCTCTAGTTTTCAGAAATGCACAGGTTTGGTAGGTTTCCCTAGGTGCCGGCTGAGCTAGAGGCCAAAATCTACAGGTAGGCACTTCGCAAAAAACAACTCTGTTTTCTTCCAAAAATTTGGATGTGTCCACGTTGCGCTTTGGGGCGTTTCCTGTCGCGGGCGCTAGGCCTACCCACACAAGTGAGGTATCATTTTTATCGGGAGACTTGGGGGAATGCTGGGTGGAAGGAAATTTGTGGCTCTTCTCAGATTCCAGAACTTTCTGCCACAGAAATGTGAGGAACATGTGTTTTTTTAGCCAAATTTTGAGGTTTGCAAAGGATTCTGGGTAACAGAACCTGGTCCGAGCCCCGCAAGTCACCCCTCCTTGGATTCTCCTAGGTTTCTAGTTTTCAGAAATGCACAGGTTTGGTAGGTTTCCCTAGGTGCCGGCTGAGCTAGAGGCCAAAATCTACAGGTAGGCACTTAGCAAAAAACACCTCTGTTTTCTTCCAAAAATTTGGATGTGTCCACGTTGCGCTTTGAGTCGTTTCCTGTCGCGGGCGCTAGGCCTACCCACACAAGTGAGGTATCATTTTTATCGGGAGACTTGGGGGAACGCTGGGTGGAAGGAAATTTGAGGCTCCTCTCAGATTCCAGAACTTTCTACCACAGAAATGTGAGGAACATGTGTTTTTTTAGCCAAATTTTGAGGTTTGCAAAGGATTCTGGGTAACAGAACCTGGTCCGAGCCCCGCAAGTCACCCCTCCTTGGATTCTTCTAGGTCTCTAGTTTTCAGAAATGCACAGGTTTGGTATGTTTTCCTAGGTGCCGGCTGAGCTAGAGGCCAAAATCTACAGGTAGGCACTTCGCAAAAAACACCTCTGTTTTCTTCCAAAAATTTGGATGTGTCCACGTTGCGCTTTGAGTCGTTTCTTGTCGCGGGCGCTAGGCCTACCCACACAAGTGAGGTATCATTTTTATCGGGAGACTTGGGGGAAAGCTGGGTGGAAGGAAATTTGTGGCTCCTCTCAGATTCCAGAACTTTCTGCCACAGAAATGTTAGGAACATGTGTTTTTTTAGCCACATTTTGAGGTTTGCAAAGGATTCTGGGTAACAGAACCTGGTCCGAGCCCCGCAAGTCACCCCTCCTTGGATTCCCCTAGGTCTCTAGTTTTCGGAAATGCACAGGTTTGGTAGGTTTCCGTAGGTGGCGGCTGAGCTAGAGGCCAAAATCTACAGGTAGGCACTTTGCAAAAAACACCTATTTTCTTAAAAAAAATTGGATGTGTCCACGTTGCGCTTTGGGGCGTTTCCTGTCGTGGGCGCTAGGCCTACCCACACAAGTGAGGTATCATTTTTATCGGGAGACTTGGGGGAACGCTGGGTGGAAGGAAATTTGTGGCTCCTCTCAGATTCCAGAACTTTCTGCCACAGAAATGTGAGGAACATGTGTTTTTTTAGCCAAATTTTGAGGTTTGCAAAGGATTCTGGGTAACAGAACCTGGTCCGAGCCCCGCAAGTCACCACTCCTTGGATTCCCCTTGGTCTCTAGTTTTCAGAAATGCACAGGTTTGGTAGGTTTCCCTAGGTGCCAGCTGAGCTAGAGGCCAAAATCTACAGGTAGGCACTTCGCAAAAAACAACTCTGTTTTCTTCCAAAAATTTGGATGTGTCCACGTTGCGCTTTGGGGCGTTTCCTGTCGCGGGCGCTAGGCCTACCCACACAAGTGAGGTATCATTTTTATCGGGAGACTTGGGGGAACGCTGGGTGGAAGGAAATTTGTGGCTCCTCTCAGATTCCAGAACTTTCTGCCACAGAAATGTGAGGAACATGTGTTTTTTTAGCCAAATTTTGAGGTTTGCAAAGGATTCTGGGTAACAGAACCTGGTCCGAGCCCCGCAAGTCACCCCTCCTTGGATTCTCCTAGGTTTCTAGTTTTCAGAAATGCACAGGTTTGCTAGGTTTCCCTAGGTGCCGGCTGAGCTAGAGGCCAAAATCTACAGGTAGGCACTTAGCAAAAAACACCTCTGTTTTCTTCCAAAAATTTGGATGTGTCCACGTTGCGCTTTGAGTCGTTTCCTGTCGCGGGCGCTAGGCCTACCCACACAAGTGAGGTATCATTTTTATCGGGAGACTTGGGGGAACGCTGGGTGGAAGGAAATTTGTGGCTCCTCTCAGATTCCAGAACTTTCTGCCACAGAAATGTGAGGAACATGTGTTTTTTTAGCCACATTTTGAGGTTTGCAAAGGATTCTGGGTAACAGAACCTGGTCCGAGCCCCGCAAGTCACCCCTCCTTGGATTCCCCTAGGTCTCTAGTTTTCGGAAATGCACAGGTTTGGTAGGTTTCCGTAGGTGGCGGCTGAGCTAGAGGCCAAAATCTACAGGTAGGCACTTCGCAAAAAACACCTATTTTCTTAAAAAAATGTGGATGTGTCCACGTTGAGCTTTGGGGCGTTTCCTGTCGCGGGCGCTAGGCCTACCCACACAAGTGAGGTATCATTTTTATTGGGAGACTTGGGGGAACGCTGGGTGGAAGGAAATTTGTGGCTCCTCTCAGATTCCAGAACTTTCTGCCACAGAAATGTGAGGAACATGTGTTCTTTTAGCCAAATTTTGAGGTTTGCAAAGGATTTTGGGTAACAGAACCTGGTCCGAGCCCCGCAAGTCACCCATCCTTGGATTCCCCTAGGTCTCTAGTTTTCAGAAATGCACAGGTTTGGTAGGTTTCCCTAGGTGCCAGCTGAGCTAGAGGCCAAAACCTACAGGTAGGCACTTCGCAAAAAACACCTCTGTTTTCTTCCAAAAATTTGGATGTGTCCACGTTGCGCTTTGGGGCGTTTCCTGTCGCGGGCGCTAGGCCTACCCACACAAGTGAGGTATCATTTTTATCGGGAGACTTGGGGGAACGCTGGGTTGAAGGAAATTTGTGGCTCCTCTCAGATTCCAGAACTTTTTGCCACAGAAATGTGAGGAACATGTGTTTTTTTAGCCAAATTATGAGGTTTGCAAAGGATTCTGGGTAACAGAACCTGGTCCGAGCCCCGCAAGTCACCCCTCCTTGGATTCCCCTAGGTCTCTAGTTTTCAGAAATGCACAGGTTTGGTAGGTTTCCCTAGGTGCCGGCTGAGCTAGAGGCCAAAATCTACAGGTAGGCACTTCGCAAAAAACAACTCTGTTTTCTTCCAAAAATTTGGATGTGTCCACGTTGCGCTTTGGGGCGTTTCCTGTCGCGGGCGCTAGGCCTACCCACACAAGTGAGGTATCATTTTTATCGGGAGACTTGGGGGAACGCTGGGTGGAAGGAAATTTGTGGCTCTTCTCAGTTTCCAGAACTTTCTGCCACAGAAATGTGAGGAACATGTGTTTTTTTAGCCAAATTTTGAGGTTTGCAAAGGATTCTGGGTAACAGAACCTGGTCCGAGCCCCGCAAGTCACCCCTCCTTGGATTCTCCTAGGTTTCTAGTTTTCAGAAATGCACAGGTTTGGTAGGTTTCCCTAGGTGCCGGCTGAGCTAGAGGCCAAAATCTACAGGTAGGCACTTAGCAAAAAACACCTCTGTTTTCTTCCAAAAATTTGGATGTGTCCACGTTGCGCTTTGAGTCGTTTCCTGTGGCGGGCGCTAGGCCTACCCACACAAGTGAGGTATCATTTTTATCGGGAGACTTGGGGGAACGCTGGGTGGAAGGACATTTGTGGCTCCTCTCAGATTCCAGAACTTTCTGCCACAGAAATGTGAGGAACATGTGTTTTTTTAGCCACATTTTGAGGTTTGCAAAGGATTCTGCGTAACAGAACCTGGTACGAGCCCCGCAAGTCACCCCTCCTTGGATTCCCCTAGGTCTCTAGTTTTCAGAAATGCACAGGTTTGGTAGGTTTCCCTAGGTGCCGGCTGAGCTAGAGGCCAAAATCTACAGGTAGGCACTTCGCAAAAAACACCTCTGTTTTCTTCCAAAAATTTGGATGTGTCCACGTTGCGCTTTGAGTCGTTTCCTGTCGCGGGCGCTAGGCCTACCCACACAAGTGAGGTATCATTTTTATCGAGAGACTTGGGGGAAAGCTGGGTGGAAGGAAATTTGTGGCTCCTCTCAGATTCCAGAACTTTCTGCCACAGAAATGTGAGGAACATGTGTTTTTTTAGCCACATTTTGAGGTTTGCAAAGGATTCTGGGTAACAGAACCTGGTCCGAGCCCCGCAAGTCACCCGTCCTTGGATTCCCCTAGGTCTCTAGTTTTCGGAAATGCACAGGTTTGGTAGGTTTCCGTAGGTGGCGGCTGAGCTAGAGGCCAAAATCTACAGGTAGGCACTTTGCAAAAAACACCTATTTTCTTTAAAAAAATTGGATGTGTCCACGTTGCGCTTTGGGGCGTTTCCTGTCGCGGGCGCTAGGCCTACCCACACAAGTGAGGTATCATTTTTATTGGGAGACGTGGGGGAACGCTGGGTGGAAGGAAATTTGTGGCTCCTCTCAGATTCCAGAACTTTCTGCCACAGAAATGTGAGGAACATGTGTTTTTTTAGCCAAATTTTGAGGTTTGCAAAGGATTCTGGGTAACAGAACCTGGTCCGAGCCCCGCAAGTCACCCATCCTTGGATTCCCCTATGTCTCTAGTTTTCAGAAATGCACAGGTTTGGTAGGGTTCCCTAGGTGCCGGCTGAGCTAGAGGCCAAAATCTACAGGTAGGCACTTCGCAAAAAACACCTCTGTTTTCTTCCCAAAATTTGGATGTGTCCACGTTGCGCTTTGGGGCGTTTCCTGTCGTGGGCGCTAGGCCTACCCACACAAGTGAGGTATCATTTTTATCGGGAGACTTGGGGGAACGCTGGGTGGAAGGAAATTTGTGGCTCCTCTCAGATTCCAGAACTTTCTGCCACAGAAATGTGAGGAACATGTGTTTTTTTAGCCAAATTTTGAGGTTTGCAAAGGATTCTGGGTAACAGAACCTGGTCCGAGCCCCGCAAGTCACCCCTCCTTGGATTCTCCTAGGTTTCTAGTTTTCAGAAATGCACAGGTTTGGTAGGTTTCCCTAGGTGCCGGCTGAGCTAGAGGCCAAAATCTACAGGTAGGCACTTCGCAAAAAACAACTCTGTTTTCTTCCAAAAATTTGGATGTGTCCACGTTGCGCTTTGGGGCGTTTCCTGTCGCGGGCGCTAGGCCTACCCACACAAGTGAGGTATCATTTTTATCGGGAGACTTGGGGGAACGCTGGGTGGAAGGAAATTTGTGGCTCTTCTCAGTTTCCAGAACTTTCTGCCACAGAAATGTGAGGAACATGTGTTTTTTTAGCCAAATTTTGAGGTTTGCAAAGGATTCTGGGTAACAGAACCTGGTCCGAGCCCCGCAAGTCACCCCTCCTTGGATTCTCCTAGGTTTCTAGTTTTCAGAAATGCACAGGTTTGGTAGGTTTCCCTAGGTGCCGGCTGAGCTAGAGGCCAAAATCTACAGGTAGGCACTTAGCAAAAAACACCTCTGTTTTCTTCCAAAAATTTGGATGTGTCCACGTTGCGCTTTGAGTCGTTTCCTGTGGCGGGCGCTAGGCCTACCCACACAAGTGAGGTATCATTTTTATCGGGAGACTTGGGGGAACGCTGGGTGGAAGGACATTTGTGGCTCCTCTCAGATTCCAGAACTTTCTGCCACAGAAATGTGAGGAACATGTGTTTTTTTAGCCACATTTTGAGGTTTGCAAAGGATTCTGCGTAACAGAACCTGGTACGAGCCCCGCAAGTCACCCCTCCTTGGATTCCCCTAGGTCTCTAGTTTTCAGAAATGCACAGGTTTGGTAGGTTTCCCTAGGTGCCGGCTGAGCTAGAGGCCAAAATCTACAGGTAGGCACTTCGCAAAAAACACCTCTGTTTTCTTCCAAAAATTTGGATGTGTCCACGTTGCGCTTTGAGTCGTTTCCTGTCGCGGGCGCTAGGCCTACCCACACAAGTGAGGTATCATTTTTATCGAGAGACTTGGGGGAAAGCTGGGTGGAAGGAAATTTGTGGCTCCTCTCAGATTCCAGAACTTTCTGCCACAGAAATGTGAGGAACATGTGTTTTTTTAGCCACATTTTGAGGTTTGCAAAGGATTCTGGGTAACAGAACCTGGTCCGAGCCCCGCAAGTCACCCGTCCTTGGATTCCCCTAGGTCTCTAGTTTTCGGAAATGCACAGGTTTGGTAGGTTTCCGTAGGTGGCGGCTGAGCTAGAGGCCAAAATCTACAGGTAGGCACTTTGCAAAAAACACCTATTTTCTTTAAAAAAATTGGATGTGTCCACGTTGCGCTTTGGGGCGTTTCCTGTCGCGGGCGCTAGGCCTACCCACACAAGTGAGGTATCATTTTTATTGGGAGACGTGGGGGAACGCTGGGTGGAAGGAAATTTGTGGCTCCTCTCAGATTCCAGAACTTTCTGCCACAGAAATGTGAGGAACATGTGTTTTTTTAGCCAAATTTTGAGGTTTGCAAAGGATTCTGGGTAACAGAACCTGGTCCGAGCCCCGCAAGTCACCCATCCTTGGATTCCCCTATGTCTCTAGTTTTCAGAAATGCACAGGTTTGGTAGGGTTCCCTAGGTGCCGGCTGAGCTAGAGGCCAAAATCTACAGGTAGGCACTTCGCAAAAAACACCTCTGTTTTCTTCCCAAAATTTGGATGTGTCCACGTTGCGCTTTGGGGCGTTTCCTGTCGTGGGCGCTAGGCCTACCCACACAAGTGAGGTATCATTTTTATCGGGAGACTTGGGGGAACGCTGGGTGGAAGGAAATTTGTGGCTCCTCTCAGATTCCAGAACTTTCTGCCACAGAAATGTGAGGAACATGTGTTTTTTTAGCCAAATTTTGAGGTTTGCAAAGGATTCTGGGTAACAGAACCTGGTCCGAGCCCCGCAAGTCACCCCTCCTTGGATTCTCCTAGGTTTCTAGTTTTCAGAAATGCACAGGTTTGGTAGGTTTCCCTAGGTGCCGGCTGAGCTAGAGGCCAAAATCTACAGGTAGGCACTTAGCAAAAAACACCTCTGTTTTCTTCCAAAAATTTGGATGTGTCCACGTTGCGCTTTGAGTCGTTTCCTGTCGCGGGCGCTAGGCCTACCCACACAAGTGAGGTATCATTTTTATCGGGAGACTTGGGGGAACGCTGGGTGGAAGGAAATTTGTGGCTCCTCTCAGATTCCAGAACTTTCTGCCACAGAAATGTGAGGAACATGTGTTTTTTTAGCCAAATTTTGAGGTTTGCAAAGGATTCTGGGTAACAGAACCTGGTCCGAGCCCCGCATGTCACACTCCTTGGATTTCCCTAGGTCTCTAGTTTTCAGAAATGCACAGGTTTGATAGGTTTCCCTAGGTGCCGGTTGAGCTAGAGGCCAAAATCTACAGGTAGGCACTTCGCAAAAAACACCTCTGTTTTCCTGCAAAAATTTGGATGTGTCCACGTTGCGCTTTGGGGCGTTTCCTGTCGCGGGCGCTAGGCCTACCCACACAAGTGAGGTATCATTTTTATCGGGATACTTGGGGGAACGCTGGGTGGAAGGAAATTTGTGGCTCCTCTCAGATTCCAGAACTTTCTGCCACAGAAATGTGAGGAACATGTGTTTTTTTAGCCACATTTTGAGGTTTGCAAAGGATTCTGGGTAACAGAACCTGGTCCGAGCCCAAAGTCACCCCTCCTTGGATTCCCCTAGGTCTCTAGTTTTCAGAAATGTACAGGTTTGGTATTTTACCCTAGGTGCCAGCTGAGCTAGAGGCCAAAATCTACAGGTAGGCACTTCGCAAAAAACACCTCTGTTTTCTTCCAAAAATTTGGATGTGTCTACGTTGCGCTTTGGGGCGTTTCCTGTCGCGGGCGCTAGGCCTACCCACACAAGTGAGGTATCATTTTTATTGGGAGACTTGGGGGAACGCTGGGTGGAAGGAAATTTGTGGCTCCTCTCAGATTCCAGAACTTTCTGCCATAGAAATGTGAGGAACATGTGTTTTTTTAGCCACATTTTGAGGTTTGCAAAGGATTCTGGGTAACAGAACCTGGTCCGAGCCCCCTCAAGTCACCCCTCCTTGGATTCTTCTAGGTCTCTAGTTTTCAGAAATGCACAGGTTTGGTAGGTTTCCCTAGGTGCCGGCTGAGCTAGAGGCCAAAATCTACAGGTAGGCACTTCGCAAAAAACACCTCTGTTTTCTTCCAAAAAATTGGATGTGTCCACGTTGCGCTTTGAGTCGTTTCCTGTCGCGGGCGCTAGGCCTACCCACACAAGTGAGGTATCATTTTTATCGGGAGACTTGGGGTAAAGCTGGGTGGAAGGAAATTTGTGGCTCCTCTCAGATTCCAGAACTTTCTGCCACAGAAATGTGAGGAACATGTGTTTTTTTAGCCACATTTTGAGGTTTGCAAAGGATTCTGGGTAACAGAACCTGGTCCGAGCCCCGCAAGTCACCCCTCCTTGGATTCCCCTAGGTCTCTAGTTTTCAGAAATGCACAGGTTTGGTAGTTTTCCATAGGTGCCGGCTGAGCTAGAGGCCAAAATCTACAGGTAGGCACTTCGCAAAAAACACCTATTTTCTTAAAAAAATGTGGATGTGTCCACGTTGCGCTTTGGGGCGTTTCCTGTCGCGGGCGCTAGGCCTACCCACACAAGTGAGGTATCATTTTTATCGGGAGACTTGGGGGAACGCTGGGTGGAAGGAAATTTGTGGCTCCTCTCAGATTCCAGAACTTTCTGCCACAGAAATGTGAGGAACATGTGTTTTTTTAGCCAAATTTGGAGGTTTGCAAAGGATTCTGGGTAACAGAAACTGGTCCGAGCCCCGCAAGTCACCCCTCCTTGGATTCCCCTAGGTCTCTAGTTTTCAGAAATGCACAGGTTTGGTAGGGTTCCCTAGGTGCCGGCTGAGCTAGAGGCCAAAATCTACAGGTAGGCACTTCGCAAAAAACACCTCTGTTTTCTTCCAAAAATTTGGATGTGTCCACGTTGCGCTTTGGGGCGTTTCCTGACGCGGGCGCTAGGCCTACCCACACAAGTGAGGTATCATTTTTATCGGGAGACTTGGGGGAACGCTGGGTGGAAGGAAATTTGTGGCTCCTCTCAGATTCCAGAACTTTCTGCCACAGAAATGTGAGGAACATGTGTTTTTTTAGCCAAATTTTGAGGTTTGCAAAGGATTCTGGGTAACAGAACCTGGTCCGAGCCCCGCAAGTCACCCTTCCTTGGATTCCCCTAGGTCTCTAGTTTCAGAAATGCACAGGTTTGGTAGGTTTCCCTAGGTGCCAGCTGAGCTAGAGGCCAAAACCTACAGGTAGGCACTTCGCAAAAAACACCTCTGTTTTCTTCCAAAAATTTGGATGTGTCCACGTTGCGCTTTGGGGCGTTTCCTGTCGTGGGCGCTAGGACTACCCACACAAGTGAGGTATCATTTTTATCGGGATACTTGGGGGAACGCTGGGTGGAAGGAAATTTGTGGCTCCTCTCAGATTCCAGAACTTTCTGCCACAGAAATGTGAGGAACATGTGTTTTTTTAGCCACACTTTGAGGTTTGCAAAGGATTCTGGGTAACAGAACCTGGTCCGAGCCCAAAGTCACCCCTCCTTGGATTCCCCTAGGTCTCTAGTTTTCAGAAATGTACAGGTTTGGTATTTTTCCCTAGGTGCCAGCTGAGCTAGAGGCCAAAATCTACAGGTAGGCACTTCGCAAAAAACACCTCTGTTTTCTTCCAAAAATTTGGATGTGTCTACGTTGCGCTTTGGGGCGTTTCCTGTCGCGGGCGCTAGGCCTACCCACACAAGTGAGGTATCATTTTTATTGGGAGACTTGGGGGAACGCTGGGTGGAAGGAAATTTGTGGCTCCTCTCAGATTCCAGAACTTTCTGCCACAGAAATGTGAGGAACATGTGTTTTTTTAGCCACATTTTGAGGTTTGCAAAGGATTCTGGGTAACAGAACCTGGTCCGAGCCCCCTCAAGTCACCCCTCCTTGGATTCTTCTAGGTCTCTAGTTTTCAGAAATGCACAGGTTTGGTAGGTTTCCCTAGGTGCCGGCTGAGCTAGAGGCCAAAATCTACAGGTAGGCACTTCGCAAAAAACACCTCTGTTTTCTTCCAAAAATTTGGATGTGTCCACGTTGCGCTTTGAGTCGTTTCCTGTCGCGGGCGCTAGGCCTACCCACACAAGTGAGGTATCATTTTTATCGGGAGACTTGGGGGAAAGCTGGGTGGAAGGAAATTTGTGGCTCCTCTCAGATTCCAGAACTTTCTGCCACAGAAATGTGAGGAACATGTGTTTTTTTAGCCACATTTTGAGGTTTGCAAAGGATTCTGGGTAACAGAACCTGGTCCGAGCCCCGCAAGTCACCCGTCCTTGGATTCCCCTAGGTCTCTAGTTTTCGGAAATGCACAGGTTTGGTAGGTTTCCGTAGGTGGCGGCTGAGCTAGAGGCCAAAATCTACAGGTAGGCACTTTGCAAAAAACACCTATTTTCTTTAAAAAAATTGGATGTGTCCACGTTGCGCTTTGGGGCGTTTCCTGTCGCGGGCGCTAGGCCTACCCACACAAGTGAGGTATCATTTTTATTGGGAGACGTGGGGGAACGCTGGGTGGAAGGAAATTTGTGGCTCCTCTCAGATTCCAGAACATTCTGCCACAGAAATGTGAGGAACATGTGTTTTTTTAGCCAAATTTTGAGGTTTGCAAAGGATTCTGGGTAACAGAACCTGGTCCGAGCCCCGCAAGTCACCCATCCTTGGATTCCCCTATGTCTCTAGTTTTCAGAAATGCACAGGTTTGGTAGGGTTCCCTAGGTGCCGGCTGAGCTAGAGGCCAAAATCTACAGGTAGGCACTTCGCAAAAAACACCTCTGTTTTCTTCCAAAAATTTGGATGTGTCCACGTTGCGCTTTGGGGCGTTTCCTGTCGTGGGCGCTAGGCCTACCCACACAAGTGAGGTATCATTTTTATCGGGAGACTTGGGGGAACGCTGGGTGGAAGGAAATTTGTGGCTCCTCTCAGATTCCAGAACTTTCTGCCACAGAAATGTGAGGAACATGTGTTTTTTTAGCCAAATTTTGAGGTTTGCAAAGGATTCTGGGTAACAGAACCTGGTCCGAGCCCCGCAAGTCACCCCTCCTTGGATTCTCCTAGGTTTCTAGTTTTCAGAAATGCACAGGTTTGGTAGGTTTCCCTAGGTGCCGGCTGAGCTAGAGGCCAAAATCTACAGGTAGGCACTTAGCAAAAAACACCTCTGTTTTCTTCCAAAAATTTGGATGTGTCCACGTTGCGCTTTGAGTCGTTTCCTGTCGCGGGCGCTAGGCCTACCCACACAAGTGAGGTATCATTTTTATCGGGAGACTTGGGGGAACGCTGGGTGGAAGGAAATTTGTGGCTCCTCTCAGATTCCAGAACTTTCTGCCACAGAAATGTGAGGAACATGTGTTTTTTTAGCCAAATTTTGAGGTTTGCAAAGGATTCTGGGTAACAGAACCTGGTCCGAGCCCCGCATGTCACACTCCTTGGATTTCCCTAGGTCTCTAGTTTTCAGAAATGCACAGGTTTGATAGGTTTCCCTAGGTGCCGGTTGAGCTAGAGGCCAAAATCTACAGGTAGGCACTTCGCAAAAAACACCTCTGTTTTCCTGCAAAAATTTGGATGTGTCCACGTTGCGCTTTGGGGCGTTTCCTGTCGCGGGCGCTAGGCCTACCCACACAAGTGAGGTATCATTTTTATCGGGATACTTGGGGGAACGCTGGGTGGAAGGAAATTTGTGGCTCCTCTCAGATTCCAGAACTTTCTGCCACAGAAATGTGAGGAACATGTGTTTTTTTAGCCACATTTTGAGGTTTGCAAAGGATTCTGGGTAACAGAACCTGGTCCGAGCCCAAAGTCACCCCTCCTTGGATTCCCCTAGGTCTCTAGTTTTCAGAAATGTACAGGTTTGGTATTTTTCCCTAGGTGCCAGCTGAGCTAGAGGCCAAAATCTACAGGTAGGCACTTCGCAAAAAACACCTCTGTTTTCTTCCAAAAATTTGGATGTGTCTACGTTGCGCTTTGGGGCGTTTCCTGTCGCGGGCGCTAGGCCTACCCACACAAGTGAGGTATCATTTTTATTGGGAGACTTGGGGGAACGCTGGGTGGAAGGAAATTTGTGGCTCCTCTCAGATTCCAGAACTTTCTGCCACAGAAATGTGAGGAACATGTGTTTTTTTAGCCACATTTTGAGGTTTGCAAAGGATTCTGGGTAACAGAACCTGGTCCGAGCCCCCTCAAGTCACCCCTCCTTGGATTCTTCTAGGTCTCTAGTTTTCAGAAATGCACAGGTTTGGTAGGTTTCCCTAGGTGCCGGCTGAGCTAGAGGCCAAAATCTACAGGTAGGCACTTCGCAAAAAACACCTCTGTTTTCTTCCAAAAATTTGGATGTGTCCACGTTGCGCTTTGAGTCGTTTCCTGTCGCGGGCGCTAGGCCTACCCACACAAGTGAGGTATCATTTTTATCGGGAGACTTGGGGGAAAGCTGGGTGGAAGGAAATTTGTGGCTCCTCTCAGATTCCAGAACTTTCTGCCACAGAAATGTGAGGAACATGTGTTTTTTTAGCCACATTTTGAGGTTTGCAAAGGATTCTGGGTAACAGAACCTGGTCCGAGCCCCGCAAGTCACCCCTCCTTGGATTCCCCTAGGTCTCTAGTTTTCAGAAATGCACAGGTTTGGTAGTTTTCCATAGGTGCCGGCTGAGCTAGAGGCCAAAATCTACAGGTAGGCACTTCGCAAAAAACACCTATTTTCTTAAAAAAATGTGGATGTGTCCACGTTGCGCTTTGGGGCGTTTCCTGTCGCGGGCGCTAGGCCTACCCACACAAGTGAGGTATCATTTTTATCGGGAGACTTGGGGGAACGCTGGGTGGAAGGAAATTTGTGGCTCCTCTCAGATTCCAGAACTTTCTGCCACAGAAATGAGAGGAACATGTGTTTTTTTAGCCAAATTTGGAGGTTTGCAAAGGATTCTGGGTAACAGAAACTGGTCCGAGCCCCGCAAGTCACCCCTCCTTGGATTCCCCTAGGTCTCTAGTTTTCAGAAATGCACAGGTTTGGTAGGGTTCCCTAGGTGCCGGCTGAGCTAGAGGCCAAAATCTACAGGTAGGCACTTCGCAAAAAACACCTCTGTTTTCTTCCAAAAATTTGGATGTGTCCACGTTGCGCTTTGGGGCGTTTCCTGTCGCGGGCGCTAGGCCTACCCACACAAGTGAGGTATCATTTTTATCGGGAGACTTGGGGGAACGCTGGGTGGAAGGAAATTTGTGGCTCCTCTCAGATTCCAGAACTTTCTGCCACAGAAATGTGAGGAACATGTGTTTTTTTAGCCAAATTTTGAGGTTTGCAAAGGATTCTGGGTAACAGAACCTGGTCCGAGCCCCGCAAGTCACCCTTCCTTGGATTCCCCTAGGTCTCTAGTTTCAGAAATGCACAGGTTTGGTAGGTTTCCCTAGGTGCCAGCTGAGCTAGAGGCCAAAACCTACAGGTAGGCACTTCGCAAAAAACACCTCTGTTTTCTTCCAAAAATTTGGATGTGTCCACGTTGCGCTTTGGGGCGTTTCCTGTCGCGGGCGCTAGGCCTACCCACACAAGTGAGGTATCATTTTTATCGGGAGACTTGGGGGAACGCTGGGTTGAAGGAAATTTGTGGCTCCTCTCAGATTCCAGAACTTTTTGCCACAGAAATGTGAGGAACATGTGTTTTTTTTAGCCAAATTTGAAGGTTTGCAAAGGATTCTGGGTAACAGAACCTGGTCCGAGCCCCGCAAGTCACCCCTCCTTGGATTCCCCTAGGTCTCTAGTTTTCAGAAATGCACAGGTTTGGTAGGTTTCCCTCGGTGCCGGCTGAGCTAGAGGCCAAAATCTACAGGTAGGCACTTCGCAAAAAACAACTCTGTTTTCTTCCAAAAATTTGGATGTGTCCACGTTGCGCTTTGGGGCGTTTCCTGTCGTGGGCGCTAGGCCTACCCACACAAGTGAGGTATCATTTTTATCGGGAGACTTGGGGGAACGCTGGGTGGAAGGAAATTTGTGGCTCTTCTCAGATTCCAGAACTTTCTGCCACAGAAATGTGAGGAACATGTGTTTTTTTAGCCAAATTTTGAGGTTTGCAAAGGATTCTGGGTAACAGAACCTGGTCCGAGCCCCGCAAGTCACCCCTCCTTGGATTCTCCTAGGTTTCTAATTTTCAGAAATGCACAGGTTTGGTAGGTTTCCCTAGGTGCCGGCTGAGCTAGAGGCCAAAATCTACAGGTAGGCACTTCGCAAAAAACACCTCTGTTTTCTTCCAAAAATTTGGATGTGTCCACGTTGCGCTTTGAGTCGTTTCTTGTCGCGGGCGCTAGGCCTACCCACACAAGTGAGGTATCATTTTTATCGGGAGACTTGGGGGAAAGCTGGGTGGAAGGAAATTTGTGGCTCCTCTCAGATTCCAGAACTTTCTGCCACAGAAATGTTAGGAACATGTGTTTTTTTAGCCACATTTTGAGGTTTGCAAAGGATTCTGGGTAACAGAACCTGGTCCGAGCCCCGCAAGTCACCCCTCCTTGGATTCCCCTAGGTCTCTAGTTTTCGGAAATGCACAGGTTTGGTAGGTTTCTGTAGGTGGCGGCTGAGCTAGAGGCCAAAATCTACAGGTAGGCACTTTGCAAAAAACACCTATTTTCTTAAAAAAAATTGGATGTGTCCACGTTGCGCTTTGGGGCGTTTCCTGTCGTGGGCGCTAGGCCTACCCACACAAGTGAGGTATCATTTTTATCGGGAGACTTGGGGGAACGCTGGTTGGAAGGAAATTTGTGGCTCCTCTCAGATTCCAGAACTTTCTGCCACAGAAATGTGAGGAACATGTGTTTTTTTAGCCAAATTTTGAGGTTTGCAAAGGATTCTGGGTAACAGAACCTGGTCCGAGCCCCGCAAGTCACCACTCCTTGGATTCCCCTTGGTCTCTAGTTTTCAGAAATGCACAGGTTTGGTAGGTTTCCCTAGGTGCCAGCTGAGCTAGAGGCCAAAATCTACAGGTAGGCACTTCGCAAAAAACAACTCTGTTTTCTTCCAAAAATTTGGATGTGTCCACGTTGCGCTTTGGGGCGTTTCCTGTCGCGGGCGCTAGGCCTACCCACACAAGTGAGGTATCATTTTTATCGGGAGACTTGGGGGAACGCTGGGTGGAAGGAAATTTGTGGCTCTTCTCAGATTCCAGAACTTTCTGCCACAGAAATGTGAGGAACATGTGTTTTTTTAGCCAAATTTTGAGGTTTGCAAAGGATTCTGGGTAACAGAACCTGGTCCGAGCCCCACAAGTCACCCCTCCTTGGATTCTCCTAGGTTTCTAGTTTTCAGAAATGCACAGGTTTGCTAGGTTTCCCTAGGTGCCGGCTGAGCTAGAGGCCAAAATCTACAGGTAGGCACTTAGCAAAAAACACCTCTGTTTTCTTCCAAAAATTTGGATGTGTCCACGTTGCGCTTTGAGTCGTTTCCTGTCGCGGGCGCTAGGCCTACCCACACAAGTGAGGTATCATTTTTATCGGGAGACTTGGGGGAACGCTGGGTGGAAGGAAATTTGTGGCTCCTCTCAGATTCCAGAACTTTCTGCCACAGAAATGTGAGGAACATGTGTTTTTTTAGCCACATTTTGAGGTTTGCAAAGGATTCTGGGTAACAGAACCTGGTCCGAGCCCCGCAAGTCACCCCTCCTTGGATTCCCCTAGGTCTCTAGTTTTCGGAAATGCACAGGTTTGGTAGGTTTCCGTAGGTGGCGGCTGAGCTAGAGGCCAAAATCTACAGGTAGGCACTTCGCACAAAACACCTATTTTCTTAAAAAAAATTGGATGTGTCCACGTTGAGCTTTGGGGCGTTTCCTGTCGCGGGCGCTAGGCCTACCCACACAAGTGAGGTATCATTTTTATTGGGAGACTTGGGGGAACGCTGGGTGGAAGGAAATTTGTGGCTCCTCTCAGATTCCAGAACTTTCTGCCACAGAAATGTGAGGAACATGTGTTCTTTTAGCCAAATTTTGAGGTTTGCAAAGGATTTTGGGTAACCGAACCTGGTCCGAGCCCCGCAAGTCACCCATCCTTGGATTCCCCTAGGTCTCTAGTTTTCAGAAATGCACAGGTTTGGTAGGTTTCCCTAGGTGCCAGCTGAGCTAGAGGCCAAAACCTACAGGTAGGCACTTCGCAAAAAACACCTCTGTTTTCTTCCAAAAATTTGGATGTGTCCACGTTGCGCTTTGGGGCGTTTCCTGTCGCGGGCGCTAGGCCTACCCACACAAGTGAGGTATCATTTTTATCGGGAGACTTGGGGGAACGCTGGGTTGAAGGAAATTTGTGGCTCCTCTCAGATTCCAGAACTTTTTGCCACAGAAATGTGAGGAACATGTGTTTTTTTAGCCAAATTATGAGGTTTGCAAAGGATTCTGGGTAACAGAACCTGGTCCGAGCCCCGCAAGTCACCCCTCCTTGGATTCCCCTAGGTCTCTAGTTTTCAGAAATGCACAGGTTTGGTAGGTTTCCCTAGGTGCCGGCTGAGCTAGAGGCCAAAATCTACAGGTAGGCACTTCGCAAAAAACAACTCTGTTTTCTTCCAAAAATTTGGATGTGTCCACGTTGCGCTTTGGGGCGTTTCCTGTCGCGGGCGCTAGGCCTACCCACACAAGTGAGGTATCATTTTTATCGGGAGACTTGGGGGAACGCTGGGTGGAAGGAAATTTGTGGCTCTTCTCAGTTTCCAGAACTTTCTGCCACAGAAATGTGAGGAACATGTGTTTTTTTAGCCAAATTTTGAGGTTTGCAAAGGATTCTGGGTAACAGAACCTGGTCCGAGCCCCGCAAGTCACCCCTCCTTGGATTCTCCTAGGTTTCTAGTTTTCAGAAATGCACAGGTTTGGTAGGTTTCCCTAGGTGCCGGCTGAGCTAGAGGCCAAAATCTACAGGTAGGCACTTAGCAAAAAACACCTCTGTTTTCTTCCAAAAATTTGGATGTGTCCACGTTGCGCTTTGAGTCGTTTCCTGTGGCGGGCACTAGGCCTACCCACACAAGTGAGGTATCATTTTTATCGGGAGACTTGGGGGAACGCTGGGTGGAAGGACATTTGTGGCTCCTCTCAGATTCCAGAACTTTCTGCCACAGAAATGTGAGGAACATGTGTTTTTTTAGCCACATTTTGAGGTTTGCAAAGGATTCTGCGTAACAGAACCTGGTACGAGCCCCGCAAGTCACCCCTCCTTGGATTCCCCTAGGTCTCTAGTTTTCAGAAATGCACAGGTTTGGTAGGTTTCCCTAGGTGCCGGCTGAGCTAGAGGCCAAAATCTACAGGTAGGCACTTCGCAAAAAACACCTCTGTTTTCTTCCAAAAATTTGGATGTGTCCACGTTGCGCTTTGAGTCGTTTCCTGTCGCGGGCGCTAGGCCTACCCACACAAGTGAGGTATCATTTTTATCGGGAGACTTGGGGGAAAGCTGGGTGGAAGGAAATTTGTGGCTCCTCTCAGATTCCAGAACTTTCTGCCACAGAAATGTGAGGAACATGTGTTTTTTTAGCCACATTTTGAGGTTTGCAAAGGATTCTGGGTAACAGAACCTGGTCCGAGCCCCGCAAGTCACCCGTCCTTGGATTCCCCTAGGTCTCTAGTTTTCGGAAATGCACAGGTTTGGTAGGTTTCCGTAGGTGGCGGCTGAGCTAGAGGCCAAAATCTACAGGTAGGCACTTTGCAAAAAACACCTATTTTCTTTAAAAAAATTGGATGTGTCCACGTTGCGCTTTGGGGCGTTTCCTGTCGCGGGCGCTAGGCCTACCCACACAAGTGAGGTATCATTTTTATTGGGAGACGTGGGGGAACGCTGGGTGGAAGGAAATTTGTGGCTCCTCTCAGATTCCAGAACTTTCTGCCACAGAAATGTGAGGAACATGTGTTTTTTTAGCCAAATTTTGAGGTTTGCAAAGGATTCTGGGTAACAGAACCTGGTCCGAGCCCCGCAAGTCACCCATCCTTGGATTCCCCTATGTCTCTAGTTTTCAGAAATGCACAGGTTTGGTAGGGTTCCCTAGGTGCCGGCTGAGCTAGAGGCCAAAATCTACAGGTAGGCACTTCGCAAAAAACACCTCTGTTTTCTTCCAAAAATTTGGATGTGTCCACGTTGCGCTTTGGGGCGTTTCCTGTCGTGGGCGCTAGGCCTACCCACACAAGTGAGGTATCATTTTTATCGGGAGACTTGGGGGAACGCTGGGTGGAAGGAAATTTGTGGCTCCTCTCAGATTCCAGAACTTTCTGCCACAGAAATGTGAGGAACATGTGTTTTTTTAGCCAAATTTTGAGGTTTGCAAAGGATTCTGGGTAACAGAACCTGGTCCGAGCCCCGCAAGTCACCCCTCCTTGGATTCTCCTAGGTTTCTAGTTTTCAGAAATGCACAGGTTTGGTAGGTTTCCCTAGGTGCCGGCTGAGCTAGAGGCCAAAATCTACAGGTAGGCACTTAGCAAAAAACACCTCTGTTTTCTTCCAAAAATTTGGATGTGTCCACGTTGCGCTTTGAGTCGTTTCCTGTCGCGGGCGCTAGGCCTACCCACACAAGTGAGGTATCATTTTTATCGGGAGACTTGGGGGAACGCTGGGTGGAAGGAAATTTGTGGCTCCTCTCAGATTCCAGAACTTTCTGCCACAGAAATGTGAGGAACATGTGTTTTTTTAGCCAAATTTTGAGGTTTGCAAAGGATTCTGGGTAACAGAACCTGGTCCGAGCCCCGCATGTCACACTCCTTGGATTTCCCTAGGTCTCTAGTTTTCAGAAATGCACAGGTTTGATAGGTTTCCCTAGGTGCCGGTTGAGCTAGAGGCCAAAATCTACAGGTAGGCACTTCGCAAAAAACACCTCTGTTTTCCTGCAAAAATTTGGATGTGTCCACGTTGCGCTTTGGGGCGTTTCCTGTCGCGGGCGCTAGGCCTACCCACACAAGTGAGGTATCATTTTTATCGGGATACTTGGGGGAACGCTGGGTGGAAGGAAATTTGTGGCTCCTCTCAGATTCCAGAACTTTCTGCCACAGAAATGTGAGGAACATGTGTTTTTTTAGCCACATTTTGAGGTTTGCAAAGGATTCTGGGTAACAGAACCTGGTCCGAGCCCAAAGTCACCCCTCCTTGGATTCCCCTGGGTCTCTAGTTTTCAGAAATGTACAGGTTTGGTATTTTTCCCTAGGTGCCAGCTGAGCTAGATGCCAAAATCTACAGGTAGGCACTTCGCAAAAAACACCTCTGTTTTCTTCCAAAAATTTGGATGTGTCTACGTTGCGCTTTGGGGCGTTTCCTGTCGCGGGCGCTAGGCCTACCCACACAAGTGAGGTATCATTTTTATTGGGAGACTTGGGGGAACGCTGGGTGGAAGGAAATTTGTGGCTCCTCTCAGATTCCAGAACTTTCTGCCACAGAAATGTGAGGAACATGTGTTTTTTTAGCCACATTTTGAGGTTTGCAAAGGATTCTGGGTAACAGAACCTGGTCCGAGCCCCCTCAAGTCACCCCTCCTTGGATTCTTCTAGGTCTCTAGTTTTCAGAAATGCACAGGTTTGGTAGGTTTCCCTAGGTGCCGGCTGAGCTAGAGGCCAAAATCTACAGGTAGGCCCTTCGCAAAAAACACCTCTGTTTTCTTCCAAAAATTTGGATGTGTCCACGTTGCGCTTTGAGTCGTTTCCTGTCGCGGGCGCTAGGCCTACCCACACAAGTGAGGTATCATTTTTATCGGGAGACTTGGGGGAAAGCTGGGTGGAAGGAAATTTGTGGCTCCTCTCAGATTCCAGAACTTTCTGCCACAGAAATGTGAGGAACATGTGTTTTTTTAGCCACATTTTGAGGTTTGCAAAGGATTCTGGGTAACAGAACCTGGTCCGAGCCCCGCAAGTCACCCCTCCTTGGATTCCCCTAGGTCTCTAGTTTTCAGAAATGCACAGGTTTGGTAGTTTTCCATAGGTGCCGGCTGAGCTAGAGGCCAAAATCTACAGGTAGGCACTTCGCAAAAAACACCTATTTTCTTAAAAAAATGTGGATGTGTCCACGTTGCGCTTTGGGGCGTTTCCTGTCGCGGGCGCTAGGCCTACCCACACAAGTGAGGTATCATTTTTATCGGGAGACTTGGGGGAACGCTGGGTGGAAGGAAATTTGTGGCTCCTCTCAGATTCCAGAACTTTCTGCCACAGAAATGTGAGGAACATGTGTTTTTTTAGCCAAATTTGGAGGTTTGCAAAGAATTCTGGGTAACAGAAACTGGTCCGAGCCCCG
Source organism: Pleurodeles waltl (assembly GCF_031143425.1). Lineage (NCBI taxonomy): Eukaryota > Metazoa > Chordata > Amphibia > Caudata > Salamandridae > Pleurodeles > Pleurodeles waltl. Next base: position 831,594 of record NW_027149822.1, on the reverse strand, counting down.
CAAGTCACCCCTCCTTGGATTCCCCTAGGTCTCTAGTTTTCAGAAATGCACAGGTTTGGTAGGGTTCCCTAGGTGCCGGCTGAGCTAGAGGCCAAAATCTACAGGTAGGCACTTCGCAAAAAACACCTCTGTTTTCTTCCAAAAATTTGGATGTGTCCACGTTGCGCTTTGGGGCGTTTCCTGTCGCGGGCGCTAGGCCTACCCACACAAGTGAGGTATCATTTTTATCGGGAGACTTGGGGGAACGCTGGGTGGAAGGAAATTTGTGGCTCCTCTCAGATTCCAGAACTTTCTGCCACAGAAATGTGAGGAACATGTGTTTTTTTAGCCAAATTTTGAGGTTTGCAAAGGATTCTGGGTAACAGAACCTGGTCCGAGCCCCGCAAGTCACCCTTCCTTGGATTCCCCTAGGTCTCTAGTTTCAGAAATGCACAGGTTTGGTAGGTTTCCCTAGGTGCCAGCTGAGCTAGAGGCCAAAACCTACAGGTAGGCACTTCGCAAAAAACACCTCTGTTTTCTTCCAAAAATTTGGATGTGTCCACGTTGCGCTTTGGGGCGTTTCCTGTCGCGGGCGCTAGGCCTACCCACACAAGTGAGGTATCATTTTTATCGGGAGACTTTGGGGAACGCTGGGTTGAAGGAAATTTGTGGCTCCTCTCAGATTCCAGAACTTTTTGCCACAGAAATGTGAGGAACATGTGTTTTTTTAGCCAAATTTTGAGGTTTGCAAAGGATTCTGGGTAACAGAACCTGGTCCGAGCCCCGCAAGTCACCCCTCCTTGGATTCCCCTAGGTCTCTAGTTTTCAGAAATGCACAGGTTTGGTAGGTTTCCCTAGGTGCCGGCTGAGCTAGAGGCCAAAATCTACAGGTAGGCACTTCGCAAAAAACAACTCTGTTTTCTTCCAAAAATTTGGATGTGTCCACGTTGCGCTTTGGGGCGTTTCCTGTCGTGGGCGCTAGGCCTACCCACACAAGTGAGGTATCATTTTTATCGGGAGACTTGGGGGAACGCTGGGTGGAAGGAAATTTGTGGCTCTTCTCAGATTCCAGAACTTTCTGCCACAGAAATGTGAGGAACATGTGTTTTTTTAGCCAAATTTTGAGGTTTGCAAAGGATTCTGGGTAACAGAACCTGGTCCGAGCCCCGCAAGTCACCCCTCCTTGGATTCTCCTAGGTTTCTAATTTTCAGAAATGCACAGGTTTGGTAGGTTTCCCTAGGTGCCGGCTGAGCTAGAGGCCAAAATCTACAGGTAGGCACTTAGCAAAAAACACCTCTGTTTTCTTCCAAAAATTTGGATGTGTCCACGTTGCGCTTTGAGTCGTTTCCTGTCGCGGGCGCTAGGCCTACCCACACAAGTGAGGTATCATTTTTATCGGGAGACTTGGGGGAACGCTGGGTGGAAGGAAATTTGTGGCTCCTCTCAGATTCCAGAACTTTCTGCCACAGAAATGTGAGGAACATGTGTTTTTTTAGCCACATTTTGAGGTTTGCAAAGGATTCTGCGTAACAGAACCTGGTACGAGCCCCGCAAGTCACCCCTCCTTGGATTCCCCTAGGTCTCTAGTTTTCAGAAATGTACAGGTTTGGTATTTTTCCCTAGGTGCCGGCTGAGCTAGAGGCCAAAATCTACAGGTAGGCACTTCGCAAAAAACACCTCTGTTTTCTTCCAAAAATTTGGATGTGTCCAGGTTGCGCTTTGGGGCGTTTCCTGTCGCGGGCGCTAGGCCTACCCACACAAGTGAGGTATCATTTTTATCGGGAGACTTGGGGGAACGCTGGGTGGAAGGAAATTTGTGGCTCCTCTCAGATTCCAGAACTTTCTACCACAGAAATGTGAGGAACATGTGTTTTTTTAGCCAAATTTTGAGGTTTGCAAAGGATTCTGGGTAACAGAACCTGGTCCGAGCCCCGCAAGTCACCCCTCCTTGGATTCTTCTAGGTCTCTAGTTTTCAGAAATGCACAGGTTTGGTATGTTTTCCTAGGTGCCGGCTGAGTTAGAGGCCAAAATCTACAGGTAGGCACTTTGCAAAAAACACCTCTGTTGTCTTCCAAAAATTTGGATGTGTCCACGTTGCGCTTTGAGTCGTTTCCTGTCGCGGGCGCTAGGCCTACGCACACAAGTGAGGTATCATTTTTATCGGGAGACTTGGGGGAAAGCTGGGTGGAAGGAAATTTGTGGCTCCTCTCAGATTCCAGAACTTTCTGCCACAGAAATGTGAGGAACATGTGTTTTTTTAGCCACATTTTGAGGTTTGCAAAGGATTCTGGGTAACAGAACCTGGTCCGAGCCCCGCAAGTCACCCCTCCTTGGATTCCCCTAGGTCTCTAGTTTTCGGAAATGCACAGGTTTGGTAGGTTTCCGTAGGTGGCGGCTGAGCTAGAGGCCAAAATCTACAGGTAGGCACTTCACAAAAAACACCTATTTTCTTAAAGAAATTTGGATGTGTCCACGTTGCGCTTTGGGGCGTTTCCTGTCGCGGGCGCTAGGCCTACCCACACAAGTGAGGTATCATTTTTATTGGGAGACTTGGGGGAACGCTGGGTGGAAGGAAATTTGTGGCTCCTCTCAGATTCCAGAACTTTCTGCCACAGAAATGTGAGGAACATGTGTTTTTTTAGCCAAATTTTGAGGTTTGCAAAGGATTCTGGGTAACAGAACCTGGTCCGAGCCCCGCAAGTCACCCATCCTTGGATTCCCCTATGTCTCTAGTTTTCAGAAATGCACAGGTTTGGTAGGGTTCCCTAGGTGCCGGCTGAGCTAGAGGCCAAAATCTACAGGTAGGCACTTCGCAAAAAACACCTCTGTTTTCTTCCAAAAATTTGGATGTGTCCACGTTGCGCTTTGGGGCGTTTCCTGTCGTGGGCGCTAGGCCTACCCACACAAGTGAGGTATCATTTTTATCGGGAGACTTGGGGGAACGCTGGGTGGAAGGAAATTTGTGGCTCCTCTCAGATTCCAGAACTTTCTGCCACAGAAATGTGAGGAACATGTGTTTTTTTAGCCAAATTTTGAGGTTTGCAAAGGATTCTGGGTAACAGAACCTGGTCCGAGCCCCGCAAGTCACCACTCCTTGGATTCCCCTAGGTCTCTAGTTTTCAGAAATGCACAGGTTTGGTAGGTTTCCCTAGGTGCCAGCTGAGCTAGAGGCCAAAATCTATAAGTTGGCACTTCGCAAAAAACAACTCTGTTTTCTTCCAAAAATTTGGATGTGTCCACGTTGCGCTTTGGGGCGTTTCCTGTCACGGGCGCTAGGCCTACCCACACAAGTGAGGTATCATTTTTATCGGGAGACTTGGGGGAACGCTGGGTGGAAGGAAATTTGTGGCTCTTCTCAGATTCTAGAACTTTCTGCCACAGAAATGTGAGGAACATGTGTTTTTTTAGCCAAATTTTGAGGTTTGCAAAGGATTCTGGGTAACAGAACCTGGTCCGAGCCCCGCAAGTCACCCCTCCTTGGATTCCCCTAGGTCTCTAGTTTTCAGAAATGCACAGGTTTGGTAGGTTTCCCTAGGTGCCAGCTGAGCTAGAGGCCAAAATCTACAGGTAGGCACTTCGCAAAAAACACCTATTTTCTTAAAAAAATTTGGATGTGTCCACGTTGCGCTTTGGGGCGTTTCCTGTCGCGGGCGCTAGGCCTACCCACACAAGTGAGGTATCATTTTTATTGGGAGACTTGGGGGAACGCTGCGTGGAAGGAAATTTGTGGCTCCTCTCAGATTCCAGAACTTTCTGCCACAGAAATGTGAGGAACATGTGTTTTTTTAGCCAAATTTTGAGGTTTGCAAAGGATTCTGGGTAACAGAACCTGGTCCGAGCCCCGCAAGTCACCCATCCTTGGATTCCCCTATGTCTCTAGTTTTCAGAAATGCACAGGTTTGGTAGGGTTCCCTAGGTGCCGGCTGAGCTAGAGGCCAAAATCTACAGGTAGGCACTTCGCAAAAAACACCTCTGTTTTCTTCCAAAAATTTGGATGTGTCCACGTTGCGCTTTGGGGCGTTTCCTGTCGTGGGCGCTAGGCCTACCCACACAAGTGAGGTATCATTTTTATCGGGAGACTTGGGGAACGCTGGGTGGAAGGAAATTTGTGGCTCTTCTCAGATTCCAGAACTTTCTGCCACAGAAATGTGAGGAACATGTGTTTTTTTAGCCAAATTTTGAGGTTTGCAAAGGATTCTGGGTAACAGAACCTGGTCCGAGCCCCGCAAGTCACCACTCCTTGGATTCCCCTAGGTCTCTAGTTTTCAGAAATGCACAGGTTTGGTAGGTTTCCCTAGGTGCCAGCTGAGCTAGAGGCCAAAATCTACAGGTAGGCACTTCGCAAAAAACACCTCTGTTTTCTTCCAAAAATTTGGATGTGTCCACGTTGCGCTTTGGGGCGTTTCCTGTCGTGGGCGCTAGGCCTACCCACACAAGTGAGGTATCATTTTTATCGGGAGACTTGGGGGAACGCTGGGTGGAAGGAAATTTGTGGCTCCTCTCAGATTCCAGAACTTTCTGCCACAGAAATGTGAGGAACATGTGTTTTTTTAGCCAAATTTTGAGGTTTGCAAAGGATTCTGGGTAACAGAACCTGGTCCGAACCCCGCAAGTCACCACTCCTTGGATTCCCCTAGGTCTCTAGTTTTCAGAAATGCACAGGTTTGGTAGGTTTCCCTAGGTGCCAGCTGAGCTAGAGGCCAAAATCTATAAGTTGGCACTTCGCAAAAAACAACTCTGTTTTCTTCCAAAAATTTGGATGTGTCCACGTTGCGCTTTGAGGCGTTTCCTGTCGCGGGCGCTAGGCCTACCCACACAAGTGAGGTATCATTTTTATCGGGAGACTTGGGGGAACGCTGGGTGGAAGGAAATTTGTGGCTCTTCTCAGATTCTAGAACTTTCTGCCACAGAAATGTGAGGAACATGTGTTTTTTTAGCCAAATTTTGAGGTTTGCAAAGGATTCTGGGTAACAGAACCTGGTCCGAGCCCCGCAAGTCACCCCTCCTTGGATTCCCCTAGGTCTCTAGTTTTCAGAAATGCACAGGTTTGGTAGGTTTCCCTAGGTGCCAGCTGAGCTAGAGGCCAAAATCTACAGGTAGGCAGTTCGCAAAAAACACCTATTTTCTTAAAAAAATTTGGATGTGTCCACGTTGCGCTTTGGGGCGTTTCCTGTCGCGGGCGCTAGGCCTACCCACACAAGTGAGGTATCATTTTTATTGGGAGACTTGGGGGAACGCTGGGTGGAAGGAAATTTGTGGCTCCTCTCAGATTCCAGAACTTTCTGCCACAGAAATGTGAGGAACATGTGTTATTTTAGCCAAATTTTGAGGTTTGCAAAGGATTCTGGGTAACAGAACCTGGTCCGAGCCCCGCAAGTCACCCATCCTTGGATTCCCCTATGTCTCTAGTTTTCAGAAATGCACAGGTTTGGTAGGGTTCCCTAGGTGCCGGCTGAGCTAGAGGCCAAAATCTACAGGTAGGCACTTCGCAAAAAACACCTCTGTTTTCTTCCAAAAATTTGGATGTGTCCACGTTGCGCTTTGGGGCGTTTCCTGTCGTGGGCGCTAGGCCTACCCACACAAGTGAGGTATCATTTTTATCGGGAGACTTGGGGAACGCTGGGTGGAAGGAAATTTGTGGCTCTTCTCAGATTCCAGAACTTTCAGCCACAGAAATGTGAGGAACATGTGTTTTTTTAGCCAAATTTTGAGGTTTGCAAAGGATTCTGGGTAACAGAACCTGGTCCGAGCCCCGCAAGTCACCACTCCTTGGATTCCCCTAGGTCTCTAGTTTTCAGAAATGCACAGGTTTGGTAGGTTTCCCTAGGTGCCAGCTGAGCTAGAGGCCAAAATCTACAGGTAGGCACTTCGCAAAAAACAACTCTGTTTTCTTCCAAAAATTTGGATGTGTCCACGTTGCACTTTGGGGCGTTTCCTGTCGTGGGCGCTAGGCCTACCCACACAAGTGAGGTATCATTTTTATCGGGAGACTTGGGGGAACGCTGGGTGGAAGGAAATTTGTGGCTCTTCTCAGATTCCAGAACTTTCTGCCACAGAAATGTGAGGAACATGTGTTTTTTTAGCCAAATTTTGAGGTTTGCAAAGGATTCTGGGTAACAGAACCTGGTCCGAGCCCCGCAAGTCACCCCTCCTTGGATTCTCCTAGGTTTCTAGTTTTCAGAAATGCACAGGTTTGGTAGGTTTCCCTAGGTGCCGGCTGAGCTAGAGGCCAAAATCTACAGGTAGGCACTTAGCAAAAAACACCTCTGTTTTCTTCCAAAAATTTGGATGTGTCCACGTTGCGCTTTGAGTCGTTTCCTGTCGCGGGCGCTAGGCCTACCCACACAAGTGAGGTATCATTTTTATCGGGAGACTTGGGGGAACGCTGGGTGGAAGGTAATTTGTGGCTCCCCTCAGATTCCAGAACTTTCTGCCACAGAAATGTGAGGAACATGTGTTTTTTTAGCCACATTTTGAGGTTTGCAAAGGATTCTGGGTAACAGAACCTGGTCCGAGCCCCGCAAGTCACCCCTCCTTGGATTCCCCTAGGTCTCTAGTTTTCGGAAATGCACAGGTTTGGTAGGTTTCCGTAGGTGGCGGCTGAGCTAGAGGCCAAAATCTACAGGTAGGCACTTCGCAAAAAACACATATTTTCTTTAAAAAAATTTGGATGTGTCCACGTTGCGCTTTGGGGCGTTTCCTGTCGCGGGCGCTAGGCCTACCAACACAAGTGAGGTATCATTTTTATTGGGAGACTTGGGGGAACGCTGGGTGGAAGGAAATTTGTGGCTCCTCTCAGATTCCAGAACTTTCTGCCACAGAAATGTGAGGAACATGTGTTTTTTTAGCCAAATTTTGAGGTTTGCAAAGGATTTTGGGTAACAGAACCTGGTCCGAGCCCCGCAAGTCACCCATCCTTGGATTCCCCTAGGTCTCTAGTTTTCAGAAATGCACAGGTTTGGTAGGTTTCCCTAGGTGCCAGCTGAGCTAGAGGCCAAAACCTACAGGTAAGGCACTTCGCAAAAAACACCTCTGTTTTCTTCCAAAAATTTGGATGTGTCCACGTTGCGCTTTGGGGCGTTTCCTGTCAAGGGCGCTAGGCCTACCCACACAAGTGAGGTATCATTTTTATCAGGAGACTTGGGGGAACGCTGGGTTGAAGGAAATTTGTGGCTCCTCTCAGATTCCAGAACTTTTTGCCACAGAAATGTGAGGAACATGTGTTTTTTTAGCCAAATTATGAGGTTTGCAAAGGATTCTGGGTAACAGAACCTGGTCCGAGCCCCGCAAGTCACCCCTCCTTGGATTTCCCTAGGTCTCTAGTATTCAGAAATGCACAGGTTTGGTAGGTTTCCCTAGGTGCCGGCTGAGCTAGAGGCCAAAATCTACAGGTAGGCACTTCGCAAAAAACAACTCTGTTTTCTTCCAAAAATTTGGATGTGTCCACGTTGCGCTTTGGGGCGTTTCCTGTCGCGGGCGCTAGGCCTACCCACACAAGTGAGGTATCATTTTTATCGGGAGACTTGGGGGAACGCTGGGTGGAAGGAAATTTGTGGCTCTTCTCAGATTCCAGAACTTTCTGCCACAGAAATGTGAGGAACATGTGTTTTTTTAGCCAAATTTTGAGGTTTGCAAAGGATTCTGGGTAACAGAACCTGGTCCGAGCCCCGCAAGTCACCCCTCCTTGGATTTCCCTAGGTCTCTAGTTTTCAGAAATGCACAGGTTTGGTAGGTTTCCCTAGGTGCCGGCTGAGCTAGAGGCCAAAATCTACAGGTAGGCACTTCACAAAAAACACCTCTGTTTTCTTCCAAAAATTTGGATGTGTCCACGTTGCGCTTTGGGGCGTTTCCTGTCGCGGATGCCAGGCCTACCCACACAAGTGAAGTATCATTTGTATCGGGAGACTTGGGGGAACGCTGGGTGGAAGGAAATTTGTGGCTCCTCTCAGATTCCAGAGCTTTCTGCCACAGAAATGTGTGGAACATGTGTTTTTTTAGCCACAATTTGAGGTTTGCAAAGGATTCTGGGTAACAGAACCTGGTCCGAGCCCCGCAAGTCACCCCTCCTTGGATTCCCCTAGGTCTCTAGTTTTCAGAAAAGCACAGGTTTGGTAGGTTTCCCTAGGTGCCGGCTGAGCTAGAGGCCAAAATCTACAGGTAGGCACTTAGCAAAAAACACCTCTGTTTTCTTCCAAAAATTTGGATGTGTCCACGTTGCGCTTTGGGGCGTTTCCTGTCGCGGGCGCTAGGCCTACCCACACAAGTGAGGTATCATTTTTATCGGGAGACTTGGGGGAACGCTGGGTGGAAGGAAATTTGTGGCTCCTCTCAGATTCCAGAACTTTCTGCCACAGAAATATGGGGAACATGCGTTTTTTTAGCCAAATTTTGAGGTTTGCAAAGGATTCTGGGTAACAGAACCTGGTCCGAGCCCCGCAAGTCACCCCTCCTTGGATTCTTCTAGGTCTCTAGTTTTCAGAAATGCACAGGTTTGGTAGGTTTCCCTAGGTGCCGGCTGAGCTAGAGGCAAAAATCTACAGGTAGGCACTGCGCAAAAAACACCTCTGTTTTCTTCCAAAAATTTGGATGTGTCCACGTTGCGCTTTGAGTCGTTTCCTGTCGCGGGCGCTAGGCCTACCCACACAAGTGAGGTCTCATGTTTATCGGGAGACTTGGGGGAAAGCTGGGTGTAAGGAAATTTGTGGCTCCTCTCAGATTCCAGAACTTTCTGCCACAGAAATGTGAGGAACATGTGTTTTTTTAGCCACATTTTGAGGTTTGCAAAGGATTCTGGGTAACAGAACCTGGTCCGAGCCCCGCAAGTCACCCCTCCTTGGATTCCCCTAGGTCTCTAGTTTTCAGAAATGCACAGGTTTGGTAGGGTTCCCTAGGTGCCGGCTGAGCTAGAGGCCAAAATCTACAGGTAGGCACTTCGCAAAAAACACCTCTGTTTTCTTCCAAAAATTTGGATGTGTCCACGTTGCGCTTTGGGGCGTTTCCTGTCGCGGGCGCTAGGCCTACCCACACAAGTGAGGTATCATTTTTATCGGGAGACTTGGGGGAACGCTGGGTGGAAGGAAATTTGTGGCTCCTCTCAGATTCCAGAACTTTCTACCACAGAAATGTGAGGAACATGTGTTTTTTTAGCCAAATTTTGAGGTTTGCAAAGGATTCTGGGTAACAGAACCTGGTCCGAGCCCCGCAAGTCACCCCTCCTTGGATTCTTCTAGGTCTCTAGTTTTCAGAAATGCACAGGTTTGGTAGGTTTCCGTAGGTGCCGGCTGAGCTAGAAGCCAAAATCTACAGGTAGGCACTTCGCAAAAAACACCTATTTTCTTTAAAAAAATTGGATGTGTCCACGTTGCGCTTTGGGGCGTTTCCTGTCGCGGGCGCTAGGCCTACCCACACAAGTGAGGTATCATTTTTATCGGGAGACTTGGGGGAACGCTGGGTGGAAGGAAATTTGTGGCTCCTCTCAGATTCCAGAACTTTCTGCCACAGAAATGTGAGGAACATGTTTTTTTTTAGCCAAATTTTGAGGTTTGCAAAGGATTCTGGGTAACAGAACCTGTTCCGAGCCCCGCAAGTCACCCCTCCTTGGATTCCCCTAGGTCTCTAGTTTTCAGAAATGCACAGGTTTGGTAGGTTTCCCTAGGTACCGGCTGATCTAGAGGCCAAAATCTACAGGTAGGCACTTCGCAAAAAACACCTCTGTTTTCTTCCAAAAATTTGGATGTGTCCACGTTGCGCTTTGAGTCGTTTCCTGTCACGGGCGCTAGGCCTACCCACACAAGTGAGGTATCATTTTTATCGGGAGACATGTGGGAACGCTGGGTGGAAGGAAATTTGTGGCTACTCTCAGATTCCAGAACTTTCTGCCACCGAAATGTGAGGAACATGTGTTTTTTTAGCCACATTTTGAGGTTTGCAAAGGATTCTGGGTAACAGAACCTGGTCCGAGCCCCGCAAGTCACCCCTCCTTGGATTCCCCTAGGTCTCTAGTTTTCGGAAATGCACAGGTTTGGTAGGTTTCCGTAGGTGGCGGCTGAGCTAGAGGCCAAAATCTACAGGTAGGCACTTTGCAAAAAACACCTAGGGCCTGATTCTAACTTTGGAGGACGGTGTTAAACCGTCCCAAAAGTGGCGGATATACCACCTACCGTATTACGAGTTCCATAGGATATAATGGACTCGTAATACGGTAGGTGGTATATCCGCCACTTTTGGGACGGTTTAACACCGTCCTCCAAAGTTAGAATCAGGCCCCTATTTTCTTAAAAAAAATTGGATGTGTCCACGTTGCGCTTTGGGGCGTTTCCTGTCGCGGGCGCTAGGCCTACCCACACAAGTGAGGTATCATTTTTATTGGGAGACTTGGGGGAACGCTGGGTGGAAGGAAATTTGTGGCTCCTCTCAGATTCCAGAACTTTCTGCCACAGAAATGTGAGGAACATGTGTTTTTTTAGCCAAATTTTGAGGTTTGCAAAGGATTCTGGGTAACAGAACCTGGTCCGAGCCCCGCAAGTCACCCATCCTTGGATTCCCCTATGTCTCTAGTTTTCAGAAATGCACAGGTTTGGTAGGTTTCCCTAGGTACCGGCTGATCTAGAGGCCAAAATCTACAGGTAGGCACTTCGCAAAAAACACCTCTGTTTTCTTCCAAAAATTTGGATGTGTCCACGTTGCGCTTTGAGTCGTTTCCTGTCGCGGGCGCTAGGCCTACCCACACAAGTGAGGTATCATTTTTATCGGGAGACATGTGGGAACGCTGGGTGGAAGGAAATTTGTGGCTCCTCTCAGATTCCAGAACTTTCTGCCACAGAAATGTGAGGAACATGTGTTTTTTTAGCCACATTTTGAGGTTTGCAAAGGATTCTGGGTAACAGAACCTGGTCCGAGCCCCGCAAGTCACCCCTCCTTGGATTCCCCTAGGTCTCTAGTTTTCAGAAATGCACAGGTTTGGTAGGTTTCCGTAGGTGGCGGCTGAGCTAGAGGCCAAAATCTACAGGTAGGCACTTTGCAAAAAACACCTATTTTCTTAAAAAAAATTGGATGTGTCCACGTTGCGCTTTGGGGCGTTTCCTGTCGCGGGCGCTAGGCCTACCCACACAAGTGAGGTATCATTTTTATTGGGAGACTTGGGGGAACGCTGGGTGGAAGGAAATTTGTGGCTCCTCTCAGATTCCAGAACTTTCTGCCACAGAAATGTGAGGAACATGTGTTTTTTTAGCCAAATTTTGAGGTTTGCAAAGGATTCTGGGTAACAGAACCTGGTCCGAGCCCCGCAAGTCACCCATCCTTGGATTCCCCTATGTCTCTAGTTTTCAGAAATGCACAGGTTTGGTAGGGTTCCCTAGGTGCCGGCTGAGCTAGAGGCCAAAATCTACAGGTAGGCACTTCGCAAAAAACACCTCTGTTTTCTTCCAAAAATTTGGATGTGTCCACGTTGCGCTTTGGGGCGTTTCCTGTCGTGGGCGCTAGGCCTACCCACACAAGTGAGGTATCATTTTTATCGGGAGACTTGGGGGAACGCTGGGTGGAAGGAAATTTGTGGCTCCTCTCAGATTCCAGAACTTTCTACCACAGAAATGTGAGGAACATGTGTTTTTTTAGCCAAATTTTGAGGTTTGCAAAGGATTCTGGGTAACAGAACCTGGTCCGAGCCCCGCAAGTCACCCCTCCTTGGATTCTTCTAGGTCTCTAGTTTTCAGAAATGCACAGGTTTGGTATGTTTTCCTAGGTGCCGGCTGAGTTAGAGGCCAAAATCTACAGGTAGGCACTTTGCAAAAAACACCTCTGTTTTCTTCCAAAAATTTGGATGTGTCCACGTTGCGCTTTGAGTCGTTTCCTGTCGCGGGCGCTAGGCCTACGCACACAAGTGAGGTATCATTTTTATCGGGAGACTTGGGGGAAAGCTGGGTGGAAGGAAATTTGTGGCTCCTCTCAGATTCCAGAACTTTCTGCCACAGAAATGTGAGGAACATGTGTTTTTTTAGCCACATTTTGAGGTTTGCAAAGGATTCTGGGTAACAGAACCTGGTCCGAGCCCCGCAAGTCACCCCTCCTTGGATTCCCCTAGGTCTCTAGTTTTCGGAAATGCACAGGTTTGGTAGGTTTCCGTAGGTGGCGGCTGAGCTAGAGGCCAAAATCTACAGGTAGGCACTTCACAAAAAACACCTATTTTCTTAAAGAAATTTGGATGTGTCCACGTTGCGCTTTGGGGCGTTTCCTGTCGCGGGCGCTAGGCCTACCCACACAAGTGAGGTATCATTTTTATTGGGAGACTTGGGGGAACGCTGGGTGGAAGGAAATTTGTGGCTCCTCTCAGATTCCAGAACTTTCTGCCACAGAAATGTGAGGAACATGTGTTTTTTTAGCCAAATTTTGAGGTTTGCAAAGGATTCTGGGTAACAGAACCTGGTCCGAGCCCCGCAAGTCACCCATCCTTGGATTCCCCTATGTCTCTAGTTTTCAGAAATGCACAGGTTTGGTAGGGTTCCCTAGGTGCCGGCTGAGCTAGAGGCCAAAATCTACAGGTAGGCACTTCGCAAAAAACACCTCTGTTTTCTTCCAAAAATTTGGATGTGTCCACGTTGCGCTTTGGGGCGTTTCCTGTCGTGGGCGCTAGGCCTACCCACACAAGTGAGGTATCATTTTTATCGGGAGACTTGGGGGAACGCTGGGTGGAAGGAAATTTGTGGCTCCTCTCAGATTCCAGAACTTTCTGCCACAGAAATGTGAGGAACATGTGTTTTTTTAGCCAAATTTTGAGGTTTGCAAAGGATTCTGGGTAACAGAACCTGGTCCGAGCCCCGCAAGTCACCACTCCTTGGATTCCCCTAGGTCTCTAGTTTTCAGAAATGCACAGGTTTGGTAGGTTTCCCTAGGTGCCAGCTGAGCTAGAGGCCAAAATCTATAAGTTGGCACTTCGCAAAAAACAACTCTGTTTTCTTCCAAAAATTTGGATGTGTCCACGTTGCGCTTTGGGGCGTTTCCTGTCACGGGCGCTAGGCCTACCCACACAAGTGAGGTATCATTTTTATCGGGAGACTTGGGGGAACGCTGGGTGGAAGGAAATTTGTGGCTCTTCTCAGATTCTAGAACTTTCTGCCACAGAAATGTGAGGAACATGTGTTTTTTTAGCCAAATTTTGAGGTTTGCAAAGGATTCTGGGTAACAGAACCTGGTCCGAGCCCCGCAAGTCACCCCTCCTTGGATTCCCCTAGGTCTCTAGTTTTCAGAAATGCACAGGTTTGGTAGGTTTCCCTAGGTGCCAGCTGAGCTAGAGGCCAAAATCTACAGGTAGGCACTTCGCAAAAAACACCTATTTTCTTAAAAAAATTTGGATGTGTCCACGTTGCGCTTTGGGGCGTTTCCTGTCGCGGGCGCTAGGCCTACCCACACAAGTGAGGTATCATTTTTATTGGGAGACTTGGGGGAACGCTGCGTGGAAGGAAATTTGTGGCTCCTCTCAGATTCCAGAACTTTCTGCCACAGAAATGTGAGGAACATGTGTTTTTTTAGCCAAATTTTGAGGTTTGCAAAGGATTCTGGGTAACAGAACCTGGTCCGAGCCCCGCAAGTCACCCATCCTTGGATTCCCCTATGTCTCTAGTTTTCAGAAATGCACAGGTTTGGTAGGGTTCCCTAGGTGCCGGCTGAGCTAGAGGCCAAAATCTACAGGTAGGCACTTCGCAAAAAACACCTCTGTTTTCTTCCAAAAATTTGGATGTGTCCACGTTGCGCTTTGGGGCGTTTCCTGTCGTGGGCGCTAGGCCTACCCACACAAGTGAGGTATCATTTTTATCGGGAGACTTGGGGAACGCTGGGTGGAAGGAAATTTGTGGCTCTTCTCAGATTCCAGAACTTTCTGCCACAGAAATGTGAGGAACATGTGTTTTTTTAGCCAAATTTTGAGGTTTGCAAAGGATTCTGGGTAACAGAACCTGGTCCGAGCCCCGCAAGTCACCACTCCTTGGATTCCCCTAGGTCTCTAGTTTTCAGAAATGCACAGGTTTGGTAGGTTTCCCTAGGTGCCAGCTGAGCTAGAGGCCAAAATCTACAGGTAGGCACTTCGCAAAAAACACCTCTGTTTTCTTCCAAAAATTTGGATGTGTCCACGTTGCACTTTGGGGCGTTTCCTGTCGTGGGCGCTAGGCCTACCCACACAAGTGAGGTATCATTTTTATCGGGAGACTTGGGGGAACGCTGGGTGGAAGGAAATTTGTGGCTCCTCTCAGATTCCAGAACTTTCTGCCACAGAAATGTGAGGAACATGTGTTTTTTTAGCCAAATTTTGAGGTTTGCAAAGGATTCTGGGTAACAGAACCTGGTCCGAGCCCCGCAAGTCACCACTCCTTGGATTCCCCTAGGTCTCTAGTTTTCAGAAATGCACAGGTTTGGTAGGTTTCCCTAGGTGCCAGCTGAGCTAGAGGCCAAAATCTATAAGTTGGCACTTCGCAAAAAACAACTCTGTTTTCTTCCAAAAATTTGGATGTGTCCACGTTGCGCTTTGAGGCGTTTCCTGTCGCGGGCGCTAGGCCTACCCACACAAGTGAGGTATCATTTTTATCGGGAGACTTGGGGGAACGCTGGGTGGAAGGAAATTTGTGGCTCTTCTCAGATTCTAGAACTTTCTGCCACAGAAATGTGAGGAACATGTGTTTTTTTAGCCAAATTTTGAGGTTTGCAAAGGATTCTGGGTAACAGAACCTGGTCCGAGCCCCGCAAGTCACCCCTCCTTGGATTCCCCTAGGTCTCTAGTTTTCAGAAATGCACAGGTTTGGTAGGTTTCCCTAGGTGCCAGCTGAGCTAGAGGCCAAAATCTACAGGTAGGCACTTCGCAAAAAACACCTATTTTCTTAAAAAAATTTGGATGTGTCCACGTTGCGCTTTGGGGCGTTTCCTGTCGCGGGCGCTAGGCCTACCCACACAAGTGAGGTATCATTTTTATTGGGAGACTTGGGGGAACGCTGGGTGGAAGGAAATTTGTGGCTCCTCTCAGATTCCAGAACTTTCTGCCACAGAAATGTGAGGAACATGTGTTATTTTAGCCAAATTTTGAGGTTTGCAAAGGATTCTGGGTAACAGAACCTGGTCCGAGCCCCGCAAGTCACCCATCCTTGGATTCCCCTATGTCTCTAGTTTTCAGAAATGCACAGGTTTGGTAGGGTTCCCTAGGTGCCGGCTGAGCTAGAGGCCAAAATCTACAGGTAGGCACTTCGCAAAAAACACCTCTGTTTTCTTCCAAAAATTTGGATGTGTCCACGTTGCGCTTTGGGGCGTTTCCTGTCGTGGGCGCTAGGCCTACCCACACAAGTGAGGTATCATTTTTATCGGGAGACTTGGGGAACGCTGGGTGGAAGGAAATTTGTGGCTCTTCTCAGATTCCAGAACTTTCAGCCACAGAAATGTGAGGAACATGTGTTTTTTTAGCCAAATTTTGAGGTTTGCAAAGGATTCTGGGTAACAGAACATGGTCCGAGCCCCGCAAGTCACCACTCCTTGGATTCCCCTAGGTCTCTAGTTTTCAGAAATGCACAGGTTTGGTAGGTTTCCCTAGGTGCCAGCTGAGCTAGAGGCCAAAATCTACAGGTAGGCACTTCGCAAAAAACAACTCTGTTTTCTTCCAAAAATTTGGATGTGTCCACGTTGCGCTTTGGGGCGTTTCCTGTCGCGGGCGCTAGGCCTACCCACACAAGTGAGGTATCATTTTTATCGGGAGACTTGGGGGAACGCTGGGTGGAAGGAAATTTGTGGCTCTTCTCAGATTCCAGAACTTTCTGCCACAGAAATGTGAGGAACATGTGTTTTTTTAGCCAAATTTTGAGGTTTGCAAAGGATTCTGGGTAACAGAACCTGGTCCGAGCCCCGCAAGTCACCCCTCCTTGGATTCTCCTAGGTTTCTAGTTTTCAGAAATGCACAGGTTTGGTAGGTTTCCCTAGGTGCCGGCTGAGCTAGAGGCCAAAATCTACAGGTAGGCACTTAGCAAAAAACACCTTTGTTTTCTTCCAAAAATTTGGATGTGTCCACGTTGCGCTTTGAGTCGTTTCCTGTCGCGGGCGCTAGGCCTACCCACACAAGTGAGGTATCATTTTTATCGGGAGACTTGGGGGAACGCTGGGTGGAAGGTAATTTGTGGCTCCCCTCAGATTCCAGAACTTTCTGCCACAGAAATGTGAGGAACATGTGTTTTTTTAGCCACATTTTGAGGTTTGCAAAGGATTCTGGGTAACAGAACCTGGTCCGAGCCCCGCAAGTCACCCCTCCTTGGATTCCCCTAGGTCTCTAGTTTTCGGAAATGCACAGGTTTGGTAGGTTTCCGTAGGTGGCGGCTGAGCTAGAGGCCAAAATCTACAGGTAGGCACTTCGCAAAAAACACATATTTTCTTAAAAAAAATTTGGATGTGTCCACGTTGCGCTTTGGGGCGTTTCCTGTCGCGGGCGCTAGGCCTACCAACACAAGTGAGGTATCATTTTTATTGGGAGACTTGGGGGAACGCTGGGTGGAAGGAAATTTGTGGCTCCTCTCAGATTCCAGAACTTTCTGCCACAGAAATGTGAGGAACATGTGTTTTTTTAGCCAAATTTTGAGGTTTGCAAAGGATTTTGGGTAACAGAACCTGGTCCGAGCCCCGCAAGTCACCCATCCTTGGATTCCCCTAGGTCTCTAGTTTTCAGAAATGCACAGGTTTGGTAGGTTTCCCTAGGTGCCAGCTGAGCTAGAGGCCAAAACCTACAGGTAAGGCACTTCGCAAAAAACACCTCTGTTTTCTTCCAAAAATTTGGATGTGTCCACGTTGCGCTTTGGGGCGTTTCCTGTCGAGGGCGCTAGGCCTACCCACACAAGTGAGGTATCATTTTTATCAGGAGACTTGGGGGAACGCTGGGTTGAAGGAAATTTGTGGCTCCTCTCAGATTCCAGAACTTTTTGCCACAGAAATGTGAGGAACATGTGTTTTTTTAGCCAAATTATGAGGTTTGCAAAGGATTCTGGGTAACAGAACCTGGTCCGAGCCCCGCAAGTCACCCCTCCTTGGATTTCCCTAGGTCTCTAGTTTTCAGAAATGCACAGGTTTGGTAGGTTTCCCTAGGTGCCGGCTGAGCTAGAGGCCAAAATCTACAGGTAGGCACTTCGCAAAAAACAACTCTGTTTTCTTCCAAAAATTTGGATGTGTCCACGTTGCGCTTTGGGGCGTTTCCTGTCGCGGGCGCTAGGCCTACCCACACAAGTGAGGTATCATTTTTATCGGGAGACTTGGGGGAACGCTGGGTGGAAGGAAATTTGTGGCTCTTCTCAGATTCCAGAACTTTCTGCCACAGAAATGTGAGGAACATGTGTTTTTTTAGCCAAATTTTGAGGTTTGCAAAGGATTCTGGGTAACAGAACCTGGTCCGAGCCCCGCAAGTCACCCCTCCTTGGATTTCCCTAGGTCTCTAGTTTTCAGAAATGCACAGGTTTGGTAGGTTTCCCTAGGTGCCGGCTGAGCTAGAGGCCAAAATCTACAGGTAGGCACTTCACAAAAAACACCTCTGTTTTCTTCCAAAAATTTGGATGTGTCCACGTTGCGCTTTGGGGCGTTTCCTGTCGCGGATGCCAGGCCTACCCACACAAGTGAAGTATCATTTGTATCGGGAGACTTGGGGGAACGCTGGGTGGAAGGAAATTTGTGGCTCCTCTCAGATTCCAGAGCTTTCTGCCACAGAAATGTGTGGAACATGTGTTTTTTTAGCCACAATTTGAGGTTTGCAAAGGATTCTGGGTAACAGAACCTGGTCCGAGCCCCGCAAGTCACCCCTCCTTGGATTCCCCTAGGTCTCTAGTTTTCAGAAAAGCACAGGTTTGGTAGGTTTCCCTAGGTGCCGGCTGAGCTAGAGGCCAAAATCTACAGGTAGGCACTTAGCAAAAAACACCTCTGTTTTCTTCCAAAAATTTGGATGTGTCCACGTTGCGCTTTGGGGCGTTTCCTGTCGCGGGCGCTAGGCCTACCCACACAAGTGAGGTATCATTTTTATCGGGAGACTTGGGGGAACGCTGGGTGGAAGGAAATTTGTGGCTCCTCTCAGATTCCATAACTTTCTGCCACAGAAATATGGGGAACATGCGTTTTTTTAGCCAAATTTTGAGGTTTGCAAAGGATTCTGGGTAACAGAACCTGGTCCGAGCCCCGCAAGTCACCCCTCCTTGGATTTTTCTAGGTCTCTAGTTTTCAGAAATGCACAGGTTTGGTAGGTTTCCCTAGGTGCCGGCTGAGCTAGAGGCAAAAATCTACAGGTAGGCACTTCGCAAAAAACACCTCTGTTTTCTTCCAAAAATTTGGATGTGTCCACGTTGCGCTTTGAGTCGTTTCCTGTCGCGGGCGCTAGGCCTACCCACACAAGTGAGGTATCATGTTTATCGGGAGACTTGGGGGAAAGCTGGGTGTAAGGAAATTTGTGGCTCCTCTCAGATTCCAGAACTTTCTGCCACAGAAATGTGAGGAACATGTGTTTTTTTAGCCACATTTTGAGGTTTGCAAAGGATTCTGGGTAACAGAACCTGGTCCGAGCCCCGCAAGTCACCCCTCCTTGGATTCCCCTAGGTCTCTAGTTTTCAGAAATGCACAGGTTTGGTAGGGTTCCCTAGGTGCCGGCTGAGCTAGAGGCCAAAATCTACAGGTAGGCACTTCGCAAAAAACACCTCTGTTTTCTTCCAAAAATTTGGATGTGTCCACGTTGCGCTTTGGGGCGTTTCCTGTCGCGGGCGCTAGGCCTACCCACACAAGTGAGGTATCATTTTTATCGGGAGACTTGGGGGAACGCTGGGTGGAAGGAAATTTGTGGCTCCTCTCAGATTCCAGAACTTTCTGCCACAGAAATGTGAGGAACATGTTTTTTTTTAGCCAAATTTTGAGGTTTGCAAAGGATTCTGGGTAACAGAACCTGTTCCGAGCCCCGCAAGTCACCCCTCCTTGGATTCCCCTAGGTCTCTAGTTTTCAGAAATGCACAGGTTTGGTAGGTTTCCCTAGGTACCGGCTGATCTAGAGGCCAAAATCTACAGGTAGGCACTTCGCAAAAAACACCTCTGTTTTCTTCCAAAAATTTGGATGTGTCCACGTTGCGCTTTGAGTCGTTTCCTGTCACGGGCGCTAGGCCTACCCACACAAGTGAGGTATCATTTTTATCGGGAGACATGTGGGAACGCTGGGTGGGAGGAAATTTGTGGCTACTCTCAGATTCCAGAACTTTCTGCCACCGAAATGTGAGGAACATGTGTTTTTTTAGCCACATTTTGAGGTTTGCAAAGGATTCTGGGTAACAGAACCTGGTCCGAGCCCCGCAAGTCACCCCTCCTTGGATTCCCCTAGGTCTCTAGTTTTCGGAAATGCACAGGTTTGGTAGGTTTCCGTAGGTGGCGGCTGAGCTAGAGGCCAAAATCTACAGGTAGGCACTTTGCAAAAAACACCTAGGGCCTGATTCTAACTTTGGAGGACGGTGTTAAACCGTCCCAAAAGTGGCGGATATACCACCTACCGTATTACGAGTTCCATAGGATATAATGGACTCGTAATACGGTAGGTGGTATATCCGCCACTTTTGGGACGGTTTAACACCGTCCTCCAAAGTTAGAATCAGGCCCCTATTTTCTTAAAAAAAATTGGATGTGTCCACGTTGCGCTTTGGGGCGTTTCCTGTCGCGGGCGCTAGGCCTACCCACACAAGTGAGGTATCATTTTTATTGGGAGACTTGGGGGAACGCTGGGTGGAAGGAAATTTGTGGCTCCTCTCAGATTCCAGAACTTTCTGCCACAGAAATGTGAGGAACATGTGTTTTTTTAGCCAAATTTTGAGGTTTGCAAAGGATTCTGGGTAACAGAACCTGGTCCGAGCCCCGCAAGTCACCCCTCCTTGGATTCCCCTAGGTCTCTAGTTTTCAGAAATGCACAGGTTTGGTAGGGTTCCCTAGGTGCCGGCTGAGCTAGAGGCCAAAATCTACAGGTAGGCACTTCGCAAAAAACACCTCTGTTTTCTTCCAAAAATTTGGATGTGTCCACGTTGCGCTTTGGGGCGTTTCCTGTCGCGGGCGCTAGGCCTACCCACACAAGTGAGGTATCATTTTTATCGGGAGACTTGGGGGAACGCTGGGTGGAAGGAAATTTGTGGCTCCTCTCAGATTCCAGAACTTTCTACCACAGAAATGTGAGGAACATGTGTTTTTTTAGCCAAATTTTGAGGTTTGCAAAGGATTCTGGGTAACAGAACCTGGTCCGAGCCCCGCAAGTCACCCCTCCTTGGATTCTTCTAGGTCTCTAGTTTTCAGAAATGCACAGGTTTGGTAGGTTTCCGTAGGTGCCGGCTGAGCTAGAAGCCAAAATCTACAGGTAGGCACTTCGCAAAAAACACCTATTTTCTTTAAAAAAATTGGATGTGTCCACGTTGCGCTTTGGGGCGTTTCCTGTCGCGGGCGCTAGGCCTACCCACACAAGTGAGGTATCATTTTTATCGGGAGACTTGGGGGAACGCTGGGTGGAAGGAAATTTGTGGCTCCTCTCAGATTCCAGAACTTTCTGCCACAGAAATGTGAGGAACATGTTTTTTTTTAGCCAAATTTTGAGGTTTGCAAAGGATTCTGGGTAACAGAACCTGTTCCGAGCCCCGCAAGTCACCCCTCCTTGGATTCCCCTAGGTCTCTAGTTTTCAGAAATGCACAGGTTTGGTAGGTTTCCCTAGGTACCGGCTGATCTAGAGGCCAAAATCTACAGGTAGGCACTTCGCAAAAAACACCTCTGTTTTCTTCCAAAAATTTGGATGTGTCCACGTTGCGCTTTGAGTCGTTTCCTGTCACGGGCGCTAGGCCTACCCACACAAGTGAGGTATCATTTTTATCGGGAGACATGTGGGAACGCTGGGTGGAAGGAAATTTGTGGCTACTCTCAGATTCCAGAACTTTCTGCCACCGAAATGTGAGGAACATGTGTTTTTTTAGCCACATTTTGAGGTTTGCAAAGGATTCTGGGTAACAGAACCTGGTCCGAGCCCCGCAAGTCACCCCTCCTTGGATTTCCCTAGGTCTCTAGTTTTCGGAAATGCACAGGTTTGGTAGGTTTCCGTAGGTGGCGGCTGAGCTAGAGGCCAAAATCTACAGGTAGGCACTTTGCAAAAAACACCTAGGGCCTGATTCTAACTTTGGAGGACGGTGTTAAACCGTCCCAAAAGTGGCGGATATACCACCTACCGTATTACGAGTTCCATAGGATATAATGGACTCGTAATACGGTAGGTGGTATATCCGCCACTTTTGGGACGGTTTAACACCGTCCTCCAAAGTTAGAATCAGGCCCCTATTTTCTTAAAAAAAATTGGATGTGTCCACGTTGCGCTTTGGGGCGTTTCCTGTCGCGGGCGCTAGGCCTACCCACACAAGTGAGGTATCATTTTTATTGGGAGACTTGGGGGAACGCTGGGTGGAAGGAAATTTGTGGCTCCTCTCAGATTCCAGAACTTTCTGCCACAGAAATGTGAGGAACATGTGTTTTTTTAGCCAAATTTTGAGGTTTGCAAAGGATTCTGGGTAACAGAACCTGGTCCGAGCCCCGCAAGTCACCCATCCTTGGATTCCCCTATGTCTCTAGTTTTCAGAAATGCACAGGTTTGGTAGGTTTCCCTAGGTACCGGCTGATCTAGAGGCCAAAATCTACAGGTAGGCACTTCGCAAAAAACACCTCTGTTTTCTTCCAAAAATTTGGATGTGTCCACGTTGCGCTTTGAGTCGTTTCCTGTCGCGGGCGCTAGGCCTACCCACACAAGTGAGGTATCATTTTTATCGGGAGACATGTGGGAACGCTGGGTGGAAGGAAATTTGTGGCTCCTCTCAGATTCCAGAACTTTCTGCCACAGAAATGTGAGGAACATGTGTTTTTTTAGCCACATTTTGAGGTTTGCAAAGGATTCTGGGTAACAGAACCTGGTCCGAGCCCCGCAAGTCACCCCTCCTTGGATTCCCCTAGGTCTCTAGTTTTCAGAAATGCACAGGTTTGGTAGGTTTCCGTAGGTGGCGGCTGAGCTAGAGGCCAAAATCTACAGGTAGGCACTTTGCAAAAAACACCTATTTTCTTAAAAAAAATTGGATGTGTCCACGTTGCGCTTTGGGGCGTTTCCTGTCGCGGGCGCTAGGCCTACCCACACAAGTGAGGTATCATTTTTATTGGGAGACTTGGGGGAACGCTGGGTGGAAGGAAATTTGTGGCTCCTCTCAGATTCCAGAACTTTCTGCCACAGAAATGTGAGGAACATGTGTTTTTTTAGCCAAATTTTGAGGTTTGCAAAGGATTCTGGGTAACAGAACCTGGTCCGAGCCCCGCAAGTCACCCATCCTTGGATTCCCCTATGTCTCTAGTTTTCAGAAATGCACAGGTTTGGTAGGGTTCCCTAGGTGCCGGCTGAGCTAGAGGCCAAAATCTACAGGTAGGCACTTCGCAAAAAACACCTCTGTTTTCTTCCAAAAATTTGGATGTGTCCACGTTGCGCTTTGGGGCGTTTCCTGTCGTGGGCGCTAGGCCTACCCACACAAGTGAGGTATCATTTTTATCGGGAGACTTGGGGGAACGCTGGGTGGAAGGAAATTTGTGGCTCCTCTCAGATTCCAGAACTTTCTACCACAGAAATGTGAGGAACATGTGTTTTTTTAGCCAAATTTTGAGGTTTGCAAAGGATTCTGGGTAACAGAACCTGGTCCGAGCCCCGCAAGTCACCCCTCCTTGGATTCTTCTAGGTCTCTAGTTTTCAGAAATGCACAGGTTTGGTATGTTTTCCTAGGTGCCGGCTGAGTTAGAGGCCAAAATCTACAGGTAGGCACTTTGCAAAAAACACCTCTGTTTTCTTCCAAAAATTTGGATGTGTCCACGTTGCGCTTTGAGTCGTTTCCTGTCGCGGGCGCTAGGCCTACGCACACAAGTGAGGTATCATTTTTATCGGGAGACTTGGGGGAAAGCTGGGTGGAAGGAAATTTGTGGCTCCTCTCAGATTCCAGAACTTTCTGCCACAGAAATGTGAGGAACATGTGTTTTTTTAGCCACATTTTGAGGTTTGCAAAGGATTCTGGGTAACAGAACCTGGTCCGAGCCCCGCAAGTCACCCCTCCTTGGATTCCCCTAGGTCTCTAGTTTTCGGAAATGCACAGGTTTGGTAGGTTTCCGTAGGTGGCGGCTGAGCTAGAGGCCAAAATCTACAGGTAGGCACTTCACAAAAAACACCTATTTTCTTAAAGAAATTTGGATGTGTCCACGTTGCGCTTTGGGGCGTTTCCTGTCGCGGGCGCTAGGCCTACCCACACAAGTGAGGTATCATTTTTATTGGGAGACTTGGGGGAACGCTGGGTGGAAGGAAATTTGTGGCTCCTCTCAGATTCCAGAACTTTCTGCCACAGAAATGTGAGGAACATGTGTTTTTTTAGCCAAATTTTGAGGTTTGCAAAGGATTCTGGGTAACAGAACCTGGTCCGAGCCCCGCAAGTCACCCATCCTTGGATTCCCCTATGTCTCTAGTTTTCAGAAATGCACAGGTTTGGTAGGGTTCCCTAGGTGCCGGCTGAGCTAGAGGCCAAAATCTACAGGTAGGCACTTCGCAAAAAACACCTCTGTTTTCTTCCAAAAATTTGGATGTGTCCACGTTGCGCTTTGGGGCGTTTCCTGTCGTGGGCGCTAGGCCTACCCACACAAGTGAGGTATCATTTTTATCGGGAGACTTGGGGGAACGCTGGGTGGAAGGAAATTTGTGGCTCCTCTCAGATTCCAGAACTTTCTGCCACAGAAATGTGAGGAACATGTGTTTTTTTAGCCAAATTTTGAGGTTTGCAAAGGATTCTGGGTAACAGAACCTGGTCCGAGCCCCGCAAGTCACCACTCCTTGGATTCCCCTAGGTCTCTAGTTTTCAGAAATGCACAGGTTTGGTAGGTTTCCCTAGGTGCCAGCTGAGCTAGAGGCCAAAATCTATAAGTTGGCACTTCGCAAAAAACAACTCTGTTTTCTTCCAAAAATTTGGATGTGTCCACGTTGCGCTTTGGGGCGTTTCCTGTCACGGGCGCTAGGCCTACCCACACAAGTGAGGTATCATTTTTATCGGGAGACTTGGGGGAACGCTGGGTGGAAGGAAATTTGTGGCTCTTCTCAGATTCTAGAACTTTCTGCCACAGAAATGTGAGGAACATGTGTTTTTTTAGCCAAATTTTGAGGTTTGCAAAGGATTCTGGGTAACAGAACCTGGTCCGAGCCCCGCAAGTCACCCCTCCTTGGATTCCCCTAGGTCTCTAGTTTTCAGAAATGCACAGGTTTGGTAGGTTTCCCTAGGTGCCAGCTGAGCTAGAGGCCAAAATCTACAGGTAGGCACTTCGCAAAAAACACCTATTTTCTTAAAAAAATTTGGATGTGTCCACGTTGCGCTTTGGGGCGTTTCCTGTCGCGGGCGCTAGGCCTACCCACACAAGTGAGGTATCATTTTTATTGGGAGACTTGGGGGAACGCTGCGTGGAAGGAAATTTGTGGCTCCTCTCAGATTCCAGAACTTTCTGCCACAGAAATGTGAGGAACATGTGTTTTTTTAGCCAAATTTTGAGGTTTGCAAAGGATTCTGGGTAACAGAACCTGGTCCGAGCCCCGCAAGTCACCCATCCTTGGATTCCCCTATGTCTCTAGTTTTCAGAAATGCACAGGTTTGGTAGGGTTCCCTAGGTGCCGGCTGAGCTAGAGGCCAAAATCTACAGGTAGGCACTTCGCAAAAAACACCTCTGTTTTCTTCCAAAAATTTGGATGTGTCCACGTTGCGCTTTGGGGCGTTTCCTGTCGTGGGCGCTAGGCCTACCCACACAAGTGAGGTATCATTTTTATCGGGAGACTTGGGGAACGCTGGGTGGAAGGAAATTTGTGGCTCTTCTCAGATTCCAGAACTTTCTGCCACAGAAATGTGAGGAACATGTGTTTTTTTAGCCAAATTTTGAGGTTTGCAAAGGATTCTGGGTAACAGAACCTGGTCCGAGCCCCGCAAGTCACCACTCCTTGGATTCCCCTAGGTCTCTAGTTTTCAGAAATGCACAGGTTTGGTAGGTTTCCCTAGGTGCCAGCTGAGCTAGAGGCCAAAATCTACAGGTAGGCACTTCGCAAAAAACACCTCTGTTTTCTTCCAAAAATTTGGATGTGTCCACGTTGCACTTTGGGGCGTTTCCTGTCGTGGGCGCTAGGCCTACCCACACAAGTGAGGTATCATTTTTATCGGGAGACTTGGGGGAACGCTGGGTGGAAGGAAATTTGTGGCTCCTCTCAGATTCCAGAACTTTCTGCCACAGAAATGTGAGGAACATGTGTTTTTTTAGCCAAATTTTGAGGTTTGCAAAGGATTCTGGGTAACAGAACCTGGTCCGAGCCCCGCAAGTCACCACTCCTTGGATTCCCCTAGGTCTCTAGTTTTCAGAAATGCACAGGTTTGGTAGGTTTCCCTAGGTGCCAGCTGAGCTAGAGGCCAAAATCTATAAGTTGGCACTTCGCAAAAAACAACTCTGTTTTCTTCCAAAAATTTGGATGTGTCCACGTTGCGCTTTGAGGCGTTTCCTGTCGCGGGCGCTAGGCCTACCCACACAAGTGAGGTATCATTTTTATCGGGAGACTTGGGGGAACGCTGGGTGGAAGGAAATTTGTGGCTCTTCTCAGATTCTAGAACTTTCTGCCACAGAAATGTGAGGAACATGTGTTTTTTTAGCCAAATTTTGAGGTTTGCAAAGGATTCTGGGTAACAGAACCTGGTCCGAGCCCCGCAAGTCACCCCTCCTTGGATTCCCCTAGGTCTCTAGTTTTCAGAAATGCACAGGTTTGGTAGGTTTCCCTAGGTGCCAGCTGAGCTAGAGGCCAAAATCTACAGGTAGGCACTTCGCAAAAAACACCTATTTTCTTAAAAAAATTTGGATGTGTCCACGTTGCGCTTTGGGGCGTTTCCTGTCGCGGGCGCTAGGCCTACCCACACAAGTGAGGTATCATTTTTATCGGGAGACTTGGGGGAACGCTGGGTGGAAGGAAATTTGTGGCTCTTCTCAGATTCCAGAACTTTCTGCCACAGAAATGTGAGGAACATGTGTTTTTTTAGCCAAATTTTGAGGTTTGCAAAGGATTCTGGGTAACAGAACCTGGTCCGAGCCCCGCAAGTCACCCCTCCTTGGATTCTCCTAGGTTTCTAGTTTTCAGAAATGCACAGGTTTGGTAGGTTTCCCTAGGTGCCGGCTGAGCTAGAGGCCAAAATCTACAGGTAGGCACTTAGCAAAAAACACCTCTGTTTTCTTCCAAAAATTTGGATGTGTCCACGTTGCGCTTTGAGTCGTTTCCTGTCGCGGGCGCTAGGCCTACCCACACAAGTGAGGTATCATTTTTATCGGGAGACTTGGGGGAACGCTGGGTGGAAGGTAATTTGTGGCTCCCCTCAGATTCCAGAACTTTCTGCCACAGAAATGTGAGGAACATGTGTTTTTTTAGCCACATTTTGAGGTTTGCAAAGGATTCTGGGTAACAGAACCTGGTCCGAGCCCCGCAAGTCACCCCTCCTTGGATTCCCCTAGGTCTCTAGTTTTCGGAAATGCACAGGTTTGGTAGGTTTCCGTAGGTGGCGGCTGAGCTAGAGGCCAAAATCTACAGGTAGGCACTTCGCAAAAAACACATATTTTCTTAAAAAAAATTTGGATGTGTCCACGTTGCGCTTTGGGGCGTTTCCTGTCGCGGGCGCTAGGCCTACCAACACAAGTGAGGTATCATTTTTATTGGGAGACTTGGGGGAACGCTGGGTGGAAGGAAATTTGTGGCTCCTCTCAGATTCCAGAACTTTCTGCCACAGAAATGTGAGGAACATGTGTTTTTTTAGCCAAATTTGGAGGTTTGCAAAGGATTTTGGGTAACAGAACCTGGTCCGAGCCCCGCAAGTCACCCATCCTTGGATTCCCCTAGGTCTCTAGTTTTCAGAAATGCACAGGTTTGGTAGGTTTCCCTAGGTGCCAGCTGAGCTAGAGGCCAAAACCTACAGGTAAGGCACTTCGCAAAAAACACCTCTGTTTTCTTCCAAAAATTTGGATGTGTCCACGTTGCGCTTTGGGGCGTTTCCTGTCAAGGGCGCTAGGCCTACCCACACAAGTGAGGTATCATTTTTATCAGGAGACTTGGGGGAACGCTGGGTTGAAGGAAATTTGTGGCTCCTCTCAGATTCCAGAACTTTTTGCCACAGAAATGTGAGGAACATGTGTTTTTTTAGCCAAATTATGAGGTTTGCAAAGGATTCTGGGTAACAGAACCTGGTCCGAGCCCCGCAAGTCACCCCTCCTTGGATTTCCCTAGGTCTCTAGTATTCAGAAATGCACAGGTTTGGTAGGTTTCCCTAGGTGCCGGCTGAGCTAGAGGCCAAAATCTACAGGTAGGCACTTCGCAAAAAACAACTCTGTTTTCTTCCAAAAATTTGGATGTGTCCACGTTGCGCTTTGGGGCGTTTCCTGTCGCGGGCGCTAGGCCTACCCACACAAGTGAGGTATCATTTTTATCGGGAGACTTGGGGGAACGCTGGGTGGAAGGAAATTTGTGGCTCTTCTCAGATTCCAGAACTTTCTGCCACAGAAATGTGAGGAACATGTGTTTTTTTAGCCAAATTTTGAGGTTTGCAAAGGATTCTGGGTAACAGAACCTGGTCCGAGCCCCGCAAGTCACCCCTCCTTGGATTTCCCTAGGTCTCTAGTTTTCAGAAATGCACAGGTTTGGTAGGTTTCCCTAGGTGCCGGCTGAGCTAGAGGCCAAAATCTACAGGTAGGCACTTCACAAAAAACACCTCTGTTTTCTTCCAAAAATTTGGATGTGTCCACGTTGCGCTTTGGGGCGTTTCCTGTCGCGGATGCCAGGCCTACCCACACAAGTGAAGTATCATTTGTATCGGGAGACTTGGGGGAACGCTGGGTGGAAGGAAATTTGTGGCTCCTCTCAGATTCCAGAGCTTTCTGCCACAGAAATGTGTGGAACATGTGTTTTTTTAGCCACAATTTGAGGTTTGCAAAGGATTCTGGGTAACAGAACCTGGTCCGAGCCCCGCAAGTCACCCCTCCTTGGATTCCCCTAGGTCTCTAGTTTTCAGAAAAGCACAGGTTTGGTAGGTTTCCCTAGGTGCCGGCTGAGCTAGAGGCCAAAATCTACAGGTAGGCACTTAGCAAAAAACACCTCTGTTTTCTTCCAAAAATTTGGATGTGTCCACGTTGCGCTTTGGGGCGTTTCCTGTCGCGGGCGCTAGGCCTACCCACACAAGTGAGGTATCATTTTTATCGGGAGACTTGGGGGAACGCTGGGTGGAAGGAAATTTGTGGCTCCTCTCAGATTCCAGAACTTTCTGCCACAGAAATATGGGGAACATGCGTTTTTTTAGCCAAATTTTGAGGTTTGCAAAGGATTCTGGGTAACAGAACCTGGTCCGAGCCCCGCAAGTCACCCCTCCTTGGATTCTTCTAGGTCTCTAGTTTTCAGAAATGCACAGGTTTGGTAGGTTTCCCTAGGTGCCGGCTGAGCTAGAGGCAAAAATCTACAGGTAGGCACTTCGCAAAAAACACCTCTGTTTTCTTCCAAAAATTTGGATGTGTCCACGTTGCGCTTTGAGTCGTTTCCTGTCGCGGGCGCTAGGCCTACCCACACAAGTGAGGTATCATGTTTATCGGGAGACTTGGGGGAAAGCTGGGTGTAAGGAAATTTGTGGCTCCTCTCAGATTCCAGAACTTTCTGCCACAGAAATGTGAGGAACATGTGTTTTTTTAGCCACATTTTGAGGTTTGCAAAGGATTCTGGGTAACAGAACCTGGTCCGAGCCCCGCAAGTCACCCCTCCTTGGATTCCCCTAGGTCTCTAGTTTTCAGAAATGCACAGGTTTGGTAGGGTTCCCTAGGTGCCGGCTGAGCTAGAGGCCAAAATCTACAGGTAGGCACTTCGCAAAAAACACCTCTGTTTTCTTCCAAAAATTTGGATGTGTCCACGTTGCGCTTTGGGGCGTTTCCTGTCGCGGGCGCTAGGCCTACCCACACAAGTGAGGTATCATTTTTATCGGGAGACTTGGGGGAACGCTGGGTGGAAGGAAATTTGTGGCTCCTCTCAGATTCCAGAACTTTCTACCACAGAAATGTGAGGAACATGTGTTTTTTTAGCCAAATTTTGAGGTTTGCAAAGGATTCTGGGTAACAGAACCTGTTCCGAGCCCCGCAAGTCACCCCTCCTTGGATTCCCCTAGGTCTCTAGTTTTCAGAAATGCACAGGTTTGGTAGGTTTCCCTAGGTACCGGCTGATCTAGAGGCCAAAATCTACAGGTAGGCACTTCGCAAAAAACACCTCTGTTTTCTTCCAAAAATTTGGATGTGTCCACGTTGCGCTTTGAGTCGTTTCCTGTCACGGGCGCTAGGCCTACCCACACAAGTGAGGTATCATTTTTATCGGGAGACATGTGGGAACGCTGGGTGGAAGGAAATTTGTGGCTACTCTCAGATTCCAGAACTTTCTGCCACCGAAATGTGAGGAACATGTGTTTTTTTAGCCACATTTTGAGGTTTGCAAAGGATTCTGGGTAACAGAACCTGGTCCGAGCCCCGCAAGTCACCCCTCCTTGGATTCCCCTAGGTCTCTAGTTTTCGGAAATGCACAGGTTTGGTAGGTTTCCGTAGGTGGCGGCTGAGCTAGAGGCCAAAATCTACAGGTAGGCACTTTGCAAAAAACACCTAGGGCCTGATTCTAACTTTGGAGGACGGTGTTAAACCGTCCCAAAAGTGGCGGATATACCACCTACCGTATTACGAGTTCCATAGGATATAATGGACTCGTAATACGGTAGGTGGTATATCCGCCACTTTTGGGACGGTTTAACACCGTCCTCCAAAGTTAGAATCAGGCCCCTATTTTCTTAAAAAAAATTGGATGTGTCCACGTTGCGCTTTGGGGCGTTTCCTGTCGCGGGCGCTAGGCCTACCCACACAAGTGAGGTATCATTTTTATTGGGAGACTTGGGGGAACGCTGGGTGGAAGGAAATTTGTGGCTCCTCTCAGATTCCAGAACTTTCTGCCACAGAAATGTGAGGAACATGTGTTTTTTTAGCCAAATTTTGAGGTTTGCAAAGGATTCTGGGTAACAGAACCTGGTCCGAGCCCCGCAAGTCACCCATCCTTGGATTCCCCTATGTCTCTAGTTTTCAGAAATGCACAGGTTTGGTAGGTTTCCCTAGGTACCGGCTGATCTAGAGGCCAAAATCTACAGGTAGGCACTTCGCAAAAAACACCTCTGTTTTCTTCCAAAAATTTGGATGTGTCCACGTTGCGCTTTGAGTCGTTTCCTGTCGCGGGCGCTAGGCCTACCCACACAAGTGAGGTATCATTTTTATCGGGAGACATGTGGGAACGCTGGGTGGAAGGAAATTTGTGGCTCCTCTCAGATTCCAGAACTTTCTGCCACAGAAATGTGAGGAACATGTGTTTTTTTAGCCACATTTTGAGGTTTGCAAAGGATTCTGGGTAACAGAACCTGGTCCGAGCCCCGCAAGTCACCCCTCCTTGGATTCCCCTAGGTCTCTAGTTTTCAGAAATGCACAGGTTTGGTAGGTTTCCGTAGGTGGCGGCTGAGCTAGAGGCCAAAATCTACAGGTAGGCACTTTGCAAAAAACACCAATTTTCTTAAAAAAAATTGGATGTGTCCACGTTGCGCTTTGGGGCGTTTCCTGTCGCGGGCGCTAGGCCTACCCACACAAGTGAGGTATCATTTTTATTGGGAGACTTGGGGGAACGCTGGGTGGAAGGAAATTTGTGGCTCCTCTCAGATTCCAGAACTTTCTGCCACAGAAATGTGAGGAACATGTGTTTTTTTAGCCAAATTTTGAGGTTTGCAAAGGATTCTGGGTAACAGAACCTGGTCCGAGCCCCGCAAGTCAGCCATCCTTGGATTCCCCTATGTCTCTAGTTTTCAGAAATGCACAGGTTTGGTAGGGTTCCCTAGGTGCCGGCTGAGCTAGAGGCCAAAATCTACAGGTAGGCACTTCGCAAAAAACACCTCTGTTTTCTTCCAAAAATTTGGATGTGTCCACGTTGCGCTTTGGGGCGTTTCCTGTCGTGGGCGCTAGGCCTACCCACACAAGTGAGGTATCATTTTTATCGGGAGACTTGGGGGAACGCTGGGTGGAAGGAAATTTGTGGCTCCTCTCAGATTCCAGAACTTTCTACCACAGAAATGTGAGGAACATGTGTTTTTTTAGCCAAATTTTGAGGTTTGCAAAGGATTCTGGGTAACAGAACCTGGTCCGAGCCCCGCAAGTCACCCCTCCTTGGATTCTTCTAGGTCTCTAGTTTTCAGAAATGCACAGGTTTGGTATGTTTTCCTAGGTGCCGGCTGAGTTAGAGGCCAAAATCTACAGGTAGGCACTTTGCAAAAAACACCTCTGTTTTCTTCCAAAAATTTGGATGTGTCCACGTTGCGCTTTGAGTCGTTTCCTGTCGCGGGCGCTAGGCCTACGCACACAAGTGAGGTATCATTTTTATCGGGAGACTTGGGGGAAAGCTGGGTGGAAGGAAATTTGTGGCTCCTCTCAGATTCCAGAACTTTCTGCCACAGAAATGTGAGGAACATGTGTTTTTTTAGCCACATTTTGAGGTTTGCAAAGGATTCTGGGTAACAGAACCTGGTCCGAGCCCCGCAAGTCACCCCTCCTTGGATTCCCCTAGGTCTCTAGTTTTCGGAAATGCACAGGTTTGGTAGGTTTCCGTAGGTGGCGGCTGAGCTAGAGGCCAAAATCTACAGGTAGGCACTTCACAAAAAACACCTATTTTCTTAAAGAAATTTGGATGTGTCCACGTTGCGCTTTGGGGCGTTTCCTGTCGCGGGCGCTAGGCCTACCCACACAAGTGAGGTATCATTTTTATTGGGAGACTTGGGGGAACGCTGGGTGGAAGGAAATTTGTGGCTCCTCTCAGATTCCAGAACTTTCTGCCACAGAAATGTGAGGAACATGTGTTTTTTTAGCCAAATTTTGAGGTTTGCAAAGGATTCTGGGTAACAGAACCTGGTCCGAGCCCCGCAAGTCACCCATCCTTGGATTCCCCTATGTCTCTAGTTTTCAGAAATGCACAGGTTTGGTAGGGTTCCCTAGGTGCCGGCTGAGCTAGAGGCCAAAATCTACAGGTAGGCACTTCGCAAAAAACACCTCTGTTTTCTTCCAAAAATTTGGATGTGTCCACGTTGCGCTTTGGGGCGTTTCCTGTCGTGGGCGCTAGGCCTACCCACACAAGTGAGGTATCATTTTTATCGGGAGACTTGGGGGAACGCTGGGTGGAAGGAAATTTGTGGCTCCTCTCAGATTCCAGAACTTTCTGCCACAGAAATGTGAGGAACATGTGTTTTTTTAGCCAAATTTTGAGGTTTGCAAAGGATTCTGGGTAACAGAACCTGGTCCGAGCCCCGCAAGTCACCACTCCTTGGATTCCCCTAGGTCTCTAGTTTTCAGAAATGCACAGGTTTGGTAGGTTTCCCTAGGTGCCAGCTGAGCTAGAGGCCAAAATCTATAAGTTGGCACTTCGCAAAAAACAACTCTGTTTTCTTCCAAAAATTTGGATGTGTCCACGTTGCGCTTTGGGGCGTTTCCTGTCACGGGCGCTAGGCCTACCCACACAAGTGAGGTATCATTTTTATCGGGAGACTTGGGGGAACGCTGGGTGGAAGGAAATTTGTGGCTCTTCTCAGATTCTAGAACTTTCTGCCACAGAAATGAGAGGAACATGTGTTTTTTTAGCCAAATTTTGAGGTTTGCAAAGGATTCTGGGTAACAGAACCTGGTCCGAGCCCCGCAAGTCACCCCTCCTTGGATTCCCCTAGGTCTCTAGTTTTCAGAAATGCACAGGTTTGGTAGGTTTCCCTAGGTGCCAGCTGAGCTAGAGGCCAAAATCTACAGGTAGGCAATTCGCAAAAAACACCTATTTTCTTAAAAAAATTTGGATGTGTCCACGTTGCGCTTTGGGGCGTTTCCTGTCGCGGGCGCTAGGCCTACCCACACAAGTGAGGTATCATTTTTATTGGGAGACTTGGGGGAACGCTGCGTGGAAGGAAATTTGTGGCTCCTCTCAGATTCCTGAACTTTCTGCCACAGAAATGTGAGGAACATGTGTTTTTTTAGCCAAATTTTGAGGTTTGCAAAGGATTCTGGGTAACAGAACCTGGTCCGAGCCCCGCAAGTCACCCATCCTTGGATTCCCCTATGTCTCTAGTTTTCAGAAATGCACAGGTTTGGTAGGGTTCCCTAGGTGCCGGCTGAGCTAGAGGCCAAAATCTACAGGTAGGCACTTCGCAAAAAACACCTCTGTTTTCTTCCAAAAATTTGGATGTGTCCACGTTGCGCTTTGGGGCGTTTCCTGTCGTGGGCGCTAGGCCTACCCACACAAGTGAGGTATCATTTTTATCGGGAGACTTGGGGAACGCTGGGTGGAAGGAAATTTGTGGCTCTTCTCAGATTCCAGAACTTTCTGCCACAGAAATGTGAGGAACATGTGTTTTTTTAGCCAAATTTTGAGGTTTGCAAAGGATTCTGGGTAACAGAACCTGGTCCGAGCCCCGCAAGTCACCACTCCTTGGATTCCCCTAGGTCTCTAGTTTTCAGAAATGCACAGGTTTGGTAGGTTTCCCTAGGTGCCAGCTGAGCTAGAGGCCAAAATCTACAGGTAGGCACTTCGCAAAAAACACCTCTGTTTTCTTCCAAAAATTTGGATGTGTCCACGTTGCACTTTGGGGCGTTTCCTGTCGTGGGCGCTAGGCCTACCCACACAAGTGAGGTATCATTTTTATCGGGAGACTTGGGGGAACGCTGGGTGGAAGGAAATTTGTGGCTCCTCTCAGATTCCAGAACTTTCTGCCACAGAAATGTGAGGAACATGTGTTTTTTTAGCCAAATTTTGAGGTTTGCAAAGGATTCTGGGTAACAGAACCTGGTCCGAGCCCCGCAAGTCACCACTCCTTGGATTCCCCTAGGTCTCTAGTTTTCAGAAATGCACAGGTTTGGTAGGTTTCCCTAGGTGCCAGCTGAGCTAGAGGCCAAAATCTATAAGTTGGCACTTCGCAAAAAACAACTCTGTTTTCTTCCAAAAATTTGGATGTGTCCACGTTGCGCTTTGAGGCGTTTCCTGTCGCGGGCGCTAGGCCTACCCACACAAGTGAGGTATCATTTTTATCGGGAGACTTGGGGGAACGCTGGGTGGAAGGAAATTTGTGGCTCTTCTCAGATTCTAGAACTTTCTGCCACAGAAATGTGAGGAACATGTGTTTTTTTAGCCAAATTTTGAGGTTTGCAAAGGATTCTGGGTAACAGAACCTGGTCCGAGCCCCGCAAGTCACCCCTCCTTGGATTCCCCTAGGTCTCTAGTTTTCAGAAATGCACAGGTTTGGTAGGTTTCCCTAGGTGCCAGCTGAGCTAGAGGCCAAAATCTACAGGTAGGCACTTCGCAAAAAACACCTATTTTCTTAAAAAAATTTGGATGTGTCCACGTTGCGCTTTGGGGCGTTTCCTGTCGCGGGCGCTAGGCCTACCCACACAAGTGAGGTATCATTTTTATTGGGAGACTTGGGGGAACGCTGGGTGGAAGGAAATTTGTGGCTCCTCTCAGATTCCAGAACTTTCTGCCACAGAAATGTGAGGAACATGTGTTATTTTAGCCAAATTTTGAGGTTTGCAAAGGATTCTGGGTAACAGAACCTGGTCCGAGCCCCGCAAGTCACCCATCCTTGGATTCCCCTATGTCTCTAGTTTTCAGAAATGCACAGGTTTGGTAGGGTTCCCTAGGTGCCGGCTGAGCTAGAGGCCAAAATCTACAGGTAGGCACTTCGCAAAAAACACCTCTGTTTTCTTCCAAAAATTTGGATGTGTCCACGTTGCGCTTTGGGGCGTTTCCTGTCGTGGGCGCTAGGCCTACCCACACAAGTGAGGTATCATTTTTATCGGGAGACTTGGGGAACGCTGGGTGGAAGGAAATTTGTGGCTCTTCTCAGATTCCAGAACTTTCAGCCACAGAAATGTGAGGAACATGTGTTTTTTTAGCCAAATTTTGAGGTTTGCAAAGGATTCTGGGTAACAGAACATGGTCCGAGCCCCGCAAGTCACCACTCCTTGGATTCCCCTAGGTCTCTAGTTTTCAGAAATGCACAGGTTTGGTAGGTTTCCCTAGGTGCCAGCTGAGCTAGAGGCCAAAATCTACAGGTAGGCACTTCGCAAAAAACAACTCTGTTTTCTTCCAAAAATTTGGATGTGTCCACGTTGCGCTTTGGGGCGTTTCCTGTCGCGGGCGCTAGGCCTACCCACACAAGTGAGGTATCATTTTTATCGGGAGACTTGGGGGAACGCTGGGTGGAAGGAAATTTGTGGCTCTTCTCAGATTCCAGAACTTTCTGCCACAGAAATGTGAGGAACATGTGTTTTTTTAGCCAAATTTTGAGGTTTGCAAAGGATTCTGGGTAACAGAACCTGGTCCGAGCCCCGCAAGTCACCCCTCCTTGGATTCTCCTAGGTTTCTAGTTTTCAGAAATGCACAGGTTTGGTAGGTTTCCCTAGGTGCCGGCTGAGCTAGAGGCCAAAATCTACAGGTAGGCACTTAGCAAAAAACACCTCTGTTTTCTTCCAAAAATTTGGATGTGTCCACGTTGCGCTTTGAGTCGTTTCCTGTCGCGGGCGCTAGGCCTACCCACACAAGTGAGGTATCATTTTTATCGGGAGACTTGGGGGAACACTGGGTGGAAGGTAATTTGTGGCTCCCCTCAGATTCCAGAACTTTCTGCCACAGAAATGTGAGGAACATGTGTTTTTTTAGCCACATTTTGAGGTTTGCAAAGGATTCTGGGTAACAGAACCTGGTCCGAGCCCCGCAAGTCACCCCTCCTTGGATTCCCCTAGGTCTCTAGTTTTCGGAAATGCACAGGTTTGGAAGGTTTCCGTAGGTGGCGGCTGAGCTAGAGGCCAAAATCTACAGGTAGGCACTTCGCAAAAAACACATATTTTCTTTAAAAAAATTTGGATGTGTCCATGTTGCGCTTTGGGGCGTTTCCTGTCGCGGGCGCTAGGCCTACCAACACAAGTGAGGTATCATTTTTATTGGGAGACTTGGGGGAACGCTGGGTGGAAGGAAATTTGTGGCTCCTCTCAGATTCCAGAACTTTCTGCCACAGAAATGTGAGGAACATGTGTTTTTTTAGCCAAATTTTGAGGTTTGCAAAGGATTTTGGGTAACAGAACCTGGTCCGAGCCCCGCAAGTCACCCATCCTTGGATTCCCCTAGGTCTCTAGTTTTCAGAAATGCACAGGTTTGGTAGGTTTCCCTAGGTGCCAGCTGAGCTAGAGGCCAAAACCTACAGGTAAGGCACTTCGCAAAAAACACCTCTGTTTTCTTCCAAAAATTTGGATGTGTCCACGTTGCGCTTTGGGGCGTTTCCTGTCGAGGGCGCTAGGCCTACCCACACAAGTGAGGTATCATTTTTATCAGGAGACTTGGGGGAACGCTGGGTTGAAGGAAATTTGTGGCTCCTCTCAGATTCCAGAACTTTTTGCCACAGAAATGTGAGGAACATGTGTTTTTTTAGCCAAATTATGAGGTTTGCAAAGGATTCTGGGTAACAGAACCTGGTCCGAGCCCCGCAAGTCACCCCTCCTTGGATTTCCCTAGGTCTCTAGTTTTCAGAAATGCACAGGTTTGGTAGGTTTCCCTAGGTGCCGGCTGAGCTAGAGGCCAAAATCTACAGGTAGGCACTTCGCAAAAAACAACTCTGTTTTCTTCCAAAAATTTGGATGTGTCCACGTTGCGCTTTGGGGCGTTTCCTGTCGCGGGCGCTAGGCCTACCCACACAAGTGAGGTATCATTTTTATCGGGAGACTTGGGGGAACGCTGGGTGGAAGGAAATTTGTGGCTCTTCTCAGATTCCAGAACTTTCTGCCACAGAAATGTGAGGAACATGTGTTTTTTTAGCCAAATTTTGAGGTTTGCAAAGGATTCTGGGTAACAGAACCTGGTCCGAGCCCCGCAAGTCACCCCTCCTTGGATTTCCCTAGGTCTCTAGTTTTCAGAAATGCACAGGTTTGGTAGGTTTCCCTAGGTGCCGGCTGAGCTAGAGGCCAAAATCTACAGGTAGGCACTTCACAAAAAACACCTCTGTTTTCTTCCAAAAATTTGGATGTGTCCACGTTGCGCTTTGGGGCGTTTCCTGTCGCGGATGCCAGGCCTACCCACACAAGTGAAGTATCATTTGTATCGGGAGACTTGGGGGAACGCTGGGTGGAAGGAAATTTGTGGCTCCTCTCAGATTCCAGAGCTTTCTGCCACAGAAATGTGTGGAACATGTGTTTTTTTAGCCACAATTTGAGGTTTGCAAAGGATTCTGGGTAACAGAACCTGGTCCGAGCCCCGCAAGTCACCCCTCCTTGGATTCCCCTAGGTCTCTAGTTTTCAGAAAAGCACAGGTTTGGTAGGTTTCCCTAGGTGCCGGCTGAGCTAGAGGCCAAAATCTACAGGTAGGCACTTAGCAAAAAACACCTCTGTTTTCTTCCAAAAATTTGGATGTGTCCACGTTGCGCTTTGGGGCGTTTCCTGTCGCGGGCGCTAGGCCTACCCACACAAGTGAGGTATCATTTTTATCGGGAGACTTGGGGGAACGCTGGGTGGAAGGAAATTTGTGGCTCCTCTCAGATTCCAGAACTTTCTGCCACAGAAATATGGGGAACATGCGTTTTTTTAGCCAAATTTTGAGGTTTGCAAAGGATTCTGGGTAACAGAACCTGGTCCGAGCCCCGCAAGTCACCCCTCCTTGGATTCTTCTAGGTCTCTAGTTTTCAGAAATGCACAGGTTTGGTAGGTTTCCCTAGGTGCCGGCTGAGCTAGAGGCAAAAATCTACAGGTAGGCACTTCGCAAAAAACACCTCTGTTTTCTTCCAAAAATTTGGATGTGTCCACGTTGCGCTTTGAGTCGTTTCCTGTCGCGGGCGCTAGGCCTACCCACACAAGTGAGGTATCATGTTTATCGGGAGACTTGGGGGAAAGCTGGGTGTAAGGAAATTTGTGGCTCCTCTCAGATTCCAGAACTTTCTGCCACAGAAATGTGAGGAACATGTGTTTTTTTCGCCAAATTTTGAGGTTTGCAAAGGATTCTGGGTAACAGAACCTGGTCCGAGCCCCGCAAGTCACCCCTCCTTGGATTCCCCTAGGTCTCTAGTTTTCAGAAATGCACAGGTTTGGTAGGGTTCCCTAGGTGCCGGCTGAGCTAGAGGCCAAAATCTACAGGTAGGCACTTCGCAAAAAACACCTCTGTTTTCTTCCAAAAATTTGGATGTGTCCACGTTGCGCTTTGGGGCGTTTCCTGTCGCGGGCGCTAGGCCTACCCACACAAGTGAGGTATCATTTTTATCGGGAGACTTGGGGGAACGCTGGGTGGAAGGAAATTTGTGGCTCCTCTCAGATTCCAGAACTTTCTACCACAGAAATGTGAGGAACATGTGTTTTTTTAGCCAAATTTTGAGGTTTGCAAAGGATTCTGGGTAACAGAACCTGGTCCGAGCCCCGCAAGTCACCCCTCCTTGGATTCTTCTAGGTCTCTAGTTTTCAGAAATGCACAGGTTTGGTAGGTTTCCGTAGGTGCCGGCTGAGCTAGAAGCCAAAATCTACAGGTAGGCACTTCGCAAAAAACACCTATTTTCTTTAAAAAAATTGGATGTGTCCACGTTGCGCTTTGGGGCGTTTCCTGTCGCGGGCGCTAGGCCTACCCACACAAGTGAGGTATCATTTTTATCGGGAGACTTGGGGGAACGCTGGGTGGAAGGAAATTTGTGGCTCCTCTCAGATTCCAGAACTTTCTGCCACAGAAATGTGAGGAACATGTTTTTTTTTAGCCAAATTTTGAGGTTTGCAAAGGATTCTGGGTAACAGAACCTGTTCCGAGCCCCGCAAGTCACCCCTCCTTGGATTCCCCTAGGTCTCTAGTTTTCAGAAATGCACAGGTTTGGTAGGTTTCCCTAGGTACCCGGCTGATCTAGAGGCCAAAATCTACAGGTAGGCACTTCGCAAAAAACACCTCTGTTTTCTTCCAAAAATTTGGATGTGTCCACGTTGCGCTTTGAGTCGTTTCCTGTCACGGGCGCTAGGCCTACCCACACAAGTGAGGTATCATTTTTATCGGGAGACATGTGGGAACGCTGGGTGGGAGGAAATTTGTGGCTACTCTCAGATTCCAGAACTTTCTGCCACCGAAATGTGAGGAACATGTGTTTTTTTAGCCACATTTTGAGGTTTGCAAAGGATTCTGGGTAACAGAACCTGGTCCGAGCCCCGCAAGTCACCCCTCCTTGGATTCCCCTAGGTCTCTAGTTTTCGGAAATGCACAGGTTTGGTAGGTTTCCGTAGGTGGCGGCTGAGCTAGAGGCCAAAATCTACAGGTAGGCACTTTGCAAAAAACACCTAGGGCCTGATTCTAACTTTGGAGGACGGTGTTAAACCGTCCCAAAAGTGGCGGATATACCACCTACCGTATTACGAGTTCCATAGGATATAATGGACTCGTAATACGGTAGGTGGTATATCCGCCACTTTTGGGACGGTTTAACACCGTCCTCCAAAGTTAGAATCAGGCCCCTATTTTCTTAAAAAAATTGGATGTGTCCACGTTGCGCTTTGGGGCGTTTCCTGTCGCGGGCGCTAGGCCTACCCACACAAGTGAGGTATCATTTTTATTGGGAGACTTGGGGGAACGCTGGGTGGAAGGAAATTTGTGGCTCCTCTCAGATTCCAGAACTTTCTGCCACAGAAATGTGAGGAACATGTGTTTTTTTTAGCCAAATTTTGAGGTTTGCAAAGGATTCTGGGTAACAGAACCTGGTCCGAGCCCCGCAAGTCACCCCTCCTTGGATTCCCCTAGGTCTCTAGTTTTCAGAAATGCACAGGTTTGGTAGGGTTCCCTAGGTGCCGGCTGAGCTAGAGGCCAAAATCTACAGGTAGGCACTTCGCAAAAAACACCTGTTTTCTTCCAAAAATTT
Organism: Pleurodeles waltl; assembly: GCF_031143425.1. Classification (NCBI taxonomy): domain Eukaryota; kingdom Metazoa; phylum Chordata; class Amphibia; order Caudata; family Salamandridae; genus Pleurodeles; species Pleurodeles waltl. The sequence continues at coordinate 791,565 of NW_027149822.1, read as the reverse complement.
GGATGTGTCCACGTTGCGCTTTGGGGCGTTTCCTGTCGCGGGCGCTAGGCCTACCCACACAAGTGAGGTATCATTTTTATCGGGAGACTTGGGGGAACGCTGGGTGGAAGGAAATTTGTGGCTCCTCTCAGATTCCAGAACTTTCTACCACAGAAATGTGAGGAACATGTGTTTTTTTAGCCAAATTTTGAGGTTTGCAAAGGATTCTGGGTAACAGAACCTGGTCCGAGCCCCGCAAGTCACCCCTCCTTGGATTCTTCTAGGTCTCTAGTTTTCAGAAATGCACAGGTTTGGTAGGTTTCCGTAGGTGCCGGCTGAGCTAGAAGCCAAAATCTACAGGTAGGCACTTCGCAAAAAACACCTATTTTCTTTAAAAAAATTGGATGTGTCCACGTTGCGCTTTGGGGCGTTTCCTGTCGCGGGCGCTAGGCCTACCCACACAAGTGAGGTATCATTTTTATCGGGAGACTTGGGGGAACGCTGGGTGGAAGGAAATTTGTGGCTCCTCTCAGATTCCAGAACTTTCTGCCACAGAAATGTGAGGAACATGTTTTTTTTTAGCCAAATTTTGAGGTTTGCAAAGGATTCTGGGTAACAGAACCTGTTCCGAGCCCCGCAAGTCACCCCTCCTTGGATTCCCCTAGGTCTCTAGTTTTCAGAAATGCACAGGTTTGGTAGGTTTCCCTAGGTACCGGCTGATCTAGAGGCCAAAATCTACAGGTAGGCACTTCGCAAAAAACACCTCTGTTTTCTTCCAAAAATTTGGATGTGTCCACGTTGCGCTTTGAGTCGTTTCCTGTCACGGGCGCTAGGCCTACCCACACAAGTGAGGTATCATTTTTATCGGGAGACATGTGGGAACGCTGGGTGGAAGGAAATTTGTGGCTACTCTCAGATTCCAGAACTTTCTGCCACCGAAATGTGAGGAACATGTGTTTTTTTAGCCACATTTTGAGGTTTGCAAAGGATTCTGGGTAACAGAACCTGGTCCGAGCCACGCAAGTCACCCCTCCTTGGATTTCCCTAGGTCTCTAGTTTTCGGAAATGCACAGGTTTGGTAGGTTTCCGTAGGTGGCGGCTGAGCTAGAGGCCAAAATCTACAGGTAGGCACTTTGCAAAAAACACCTAGGGCCTGATTCTAACTTTGGAGGACGGTGTTAAACCGTCCCAAAAGTGGCGGATATACCACCTACCGTATTACGAGTTCCATAGGATATAATGGACTCGTAATACGGTAGGTGGTATATCCGCCACTTTTGGGACGGTTTAACACCGTCCTCCAAAGTTAGAATCAGGCCCCTATTTTCTTAAAAAAAATTGGATGTGTCCACGTTGCGCTTTGGGGCGTTTCCTGTCGCGGGCGCTAGGCCTACCCACACAAGTGAGGTATCATTTTTATTGGGAGACTTGGGGGAACGCTGGGTGGAAGGAAATTTGTGGCTCCTCTCAGATTCCAGAACTTTCTGCCACAGAAATGTGAGGAACATGTGTTTTTTTAGCCAAATTTTGAGGTTTGCAAAGGATTCTGGGTAACAGAACCTGGTCCGAGCCCCGCAAGTCACCCATCCTTGGATTCCCCTATGTCTCTAGTTTTCAGAAATGCACAGGTTTGGTAGGTTTCCCTAGGTACCGGCTGATCTAGAGGCCAAAATCTACAGGTAGGCACTTCGCAAAAAACACCTCTGTTTTCTTCCAAAAATTTGGATGTGTCCACGTTGCGCTTTGAGTCGTTTCCTGTCGCGGGCGCTAGGCCTACCCACACAAGTGAGGTATCATTTTTATCGGGAGACATGTGGGAACGCTGGGTGGAAGGAAATTTGTGGCTCCTCTCAGATTCCAGAACTTTCTGCCACAGAAATGTGAGGAACATGTGTTTTTTTAGCCACATTTTGAGGTTTGCAAAGGATTCTGGGTAACAGAACCTGGTCCGAGCCCCGCAAGTCACCCCTCCTTGGATTCCCCTAGGTCTCTAGTTTTCAGAAATGCACAGGTTTGGTAGGTTTCCGTAGGTGGCGGCTGAGCTAGAGGCCAAAATCTACAGGTAGGCACTTTGCAAAAAACACCTATTTTCTTAAAAAAAATTGGATGTGTCCACGTTGCGCTTTGGGGCGTTTCCTGTCGCGGGCGCTAGGCCTACCCACACAAGTGAGGTATCATTTTTATTGGGAGACTTGGGGGAACGCTGGGTGGAAGGAAATTTGTGGCTCCTCTCAGATTCCAGAACTTTCTGCCACAGAAATGTGAGGAACATGTGTTTTTTTAGCCAAATTTTGAGGTTTGCAAAGGATTCTGGGTAACAGAACCTGGTCCGAGCCCCGCAAGTCACCCATCCTTGGATTCCCCTATGTCTCTAGTTTTCAGAAATGCACAGGTTTGGTAGGGTTCCCTAGGTGCCGGCTGAGCTAGAGGCCAAAATCTACAGGTAGGCACTTCGCAAAAAACACCTCTGTTTTCTTCCAAAAATTTGGATGTGTCCACGTTGCGCTTTGGGGCGTTTCCTGTCGTGGGCGCTAGGCCTACCCACACAAGTGAGGTATCATTTTTATCGGGAGACTTGGGGGAACGCTGGGTGGAAGGAAATTTGTGGCTCCTCTCAGATTCCAGAACTTTCTACCACAGAAATGTGAGGAACATGTGTTTTTTTAGCCAAATTTTGAGGTTTGCAAAGGATTCTGGGTAACAGAACCTGGTCCGAGCCCCGCAAGTCACCCCTCCTTGGATTCTTCTAGGTCTCTAGTTTTCAGAAATGCACAGGTTTGGTATGTTTTCCTAGGTGCCGGCTGAGTTAGAGGCCAAAATCTACAGGTAGGCACTTTGCAAAAAACACCTCTGTTTTCTTCCAAAAATTTGGATGTGTCCACGTTGCGCTTTGAGTCGTTTCCTGTCGCGGGCGCTAGGCCTACGCACACAAGTGAGGTATCATTTTTATCGGGAGACTTGGGGGAAAGCTGGGTGGAAGGAAATTTGTGGCTCCTCTCAGATTCCAGAACTTTCTGCCACAGAAATGTGAGGAACATGTGTTTTTTTAGCCACATTTTGAGGTTTGCAAAGGATTCTGGGTAACAGAACCTGGTCCGAGCCCCGCAAGTCACCCCTCCTTGGATTCCCCTAGGTCTCTAGTTTTCGGAAATGCACAGGTTTGGTAGGTTTCCGTAGGTGGCGGCTGAGCTAGAGGCCAAAATCTACAGGTAGGCACTTCACAAAAAACACCTATTTTCTTAAAGAAATTTGGATGTGTCCACGTTGCGCTTTGGGGCGTTTCCTGTCGCGGGCGCTAGGCCTACCCACACAAGTGAGGTATCATTTTTATTGGGAGACTTGGGGGAACGCTGGGTGGAAGGAAATTTGTGGCTCCTCTCAGATTCCAGAACTTTCTGCCACAGAAATGTGAGGAACATGTGTTTTTTTAGCCAAATTTTGAGGTTTGCAAAGGATTCTGGGTAACAGAACCTGGTCCGAGCCCCGCAAGTCACCCATCCTTGGATTCCCCTATGTCTCTAGTTTTCAGAAATGCACAGGTTTGGTAGGGTTCCCTAGGTGCCGGCTGAGCTAGAGGCCAAAATCTACAGGTAGGCACTTCGCAAAAAACACCTCTGTTTTCTTCCAAAAATTTGGATGTGTCCACGTTGCGCTTTGGGGCGTTTCCTGTCGTGGGCGCTAGGCCTACCCACACAAGTGAGGTATCATTTTTATCGGGAGACTTGGGGGAACGCTGGGTGGAAGGAAATTTGTGGCTCCTCTCAGATTCCAGAACTTTCTGCCACAGAAATGTGAGGAACATGTGTTTTTTTAGCCAAATTTTGAGGTTTGCAAAGGATTCTGGGTAACAGAACCTGGTCCGAGCCCCGCAAGTCACCACTCCTTGGATTCCCCTAGGTCTCTAGTTTTCAGAAATGCACAGGTTTGGTAGGTTTCCCTAGGTGCCAGCTGAGCTAGAGGCCAAAATCTATAAGTTGGCACTTCGCAAAAAACAACTCTGTTTTCTTCCAAAAATTTGGATGTGTCCACGTTGCGCTTTGGGGCGTTTCCTGTCACGGGCGCTAGGCCTACCCACACAAGTGAGGTATCATTTTTATCGGGAGACTTGGGGGAACGCTGGGTGGAAGGAAATTTGTGGCTCTTCTCAGATTCTAGAACTTTCTGCCACAGAAATGTGAGGAACATGTGTTTTTTTAGCCAAATTTTGAGGTTTGCAAAGGATTCTGGGTAACAGAACCTGGTCCGAGCCCCGCAAGTCACCCCTCCTTGGATTCCCCTAGGTCTCTAGTTTTCAGAAATGCACAGGTTTGGTAGGTTTCCCTAGGTGCCAGCTGAGCTAGAGGCCAAAATCTACAGGTAGGCACTTCGCAAAAAACACCTATTTTCTTAAAAAAATTTGGATGTGTCCACGTTGCGCTTTGGGGCGTTTCCTGTCGCGGGCGCTAGGCCTACCCACACAAGTGAGGTATCATTTTTATTGGGAGACTTGGGGGAACGCTGCGTGGAAGGAAATTTGTGGCTCCTCTCAGATTCCAGAACTTTCTGCCACAGAAATGTGAGGAACATGTGTTTTTTTAGCCAAATTTTGAGGTTTGCAAAGGATTCTGGGTAACAGAACCTGGTCCGAGCCCCGCAAGTCACCCATCCTTGGATTCCCCTATGTCTCTAGTTTTCAGAAATGCACAGGTTTGGTAGGGTTCCCTAGGTGCCGGCTGAGCTAGAGGCCAAAATCTACAGGTAGGCACTTCGCAAAAAACACCTCTGTTTTCTTCCAAAAATTTGGATGTGTCCACGTTGCGCTTTGGGGCGTTTCCTGTCGTGGGCGCTAGGCCTACCCACACAAGTGAGGTATCATTTTTATCGGGAGACTTGGGGAACGCTGGGTGGAAGGAAATTTGTGGCTCTTCTCAGATTCCAGAACTTTCTGCCACAGAAATGTGAGGAACATGTGTTTTTTTAGCCAAATTTTGAGGTTTGCAAAGGATTCTGGGTAACAGAACCTGGTCCGAGCCCCGCAAGTCACCACTCCTTGGATTCCCCTAGGTCTCTAGTTTTCAGAAATGCACAGGTTTGGTAGGTTTCCCTAGGTGCCAGCTGAGCTAGAGGCCAAAATCTACAGGTAGGCACTTCGCAAAAAACACCTCTGTTTTCTTCCAAAAATTTGGATGTGTCCACGTTGCACTTTGGGGCGTTTCCTGTCGTGGGCGCTAGGCCTACCCACACAAGTGAGGTATCATTTTTATCGGGAGACTTGGGGGAACGCTGGGTGGAAGGAAATTTGTGGCTCCTCTCAGATTCCAGAACTTTCTGCCACAGAAATGTGAGGAACATGTGTTTTTTTAGCCAAATTTTGAGGTTTGCAAAGGATTCTGGGTAACAGAACCTGGTCCGAGCCCCGCAAGTCACCACTCCTTGGATTCCCCTAGGTCTCTAGTTTTCAGAAATGCACAGGTTTGGTAGGTTTCCCTAGGTGCCAGCTGAGCTAGAGGCCAAAATCTATAAGTTGGCACTTCGCAAAAAACAACTCTGTTTTCTTCCAAAAATTTGGATGTGTCCACGTTGCGCTTTGAGGCGTTTCCTGTCGCGGGCGCTAGGCCTACCCACACAAGTGAGGTATCATTTTTATCGGGAGACTTGGGGGAACGCTGGGTGGAAGGAAATTTGTGGCTCTTCTCAGATTCTAGAACTTTCTGCCACAGAAATGTGAGGAACATGTGTTTTTTTAGCCAAATTTTGAGGTTTGCAAAGGATTCTGGGTAACAGAACCTGGTCCGAGCCCCGCAAGTCACCCCTCCTTGGATTCCCCTAGGTCTCTAGTTTTCAGAAATGCACAGGTTTGGTAGGTTTCCCTAGGTGCCAGCTGAGCTAGAGGCCAAAATCTACAGGTAGGCACTTCGCAAAAAACACCTATTTTCTTAAAAAAATTTGGATGTGTCCACGTTGCGCTTTGGGGCGTTTCCTGTCGCGGGCGCTAGGCCTACCCACACAAGTGAGGTATCATTTTTATTGGGAGACTTGGGGGAACGCTGGGTGGAAGGAAATTTGTGGCTCCTCTCAGATTCCAGAACTTTCTGCCACAGAAATGTGAGGAACATGTGTTATTTTAGCCAAATTTTGAGGTTTGCAAAGGATTCTGGGTAACAGAACCTGGTCCGAGCCCCGCAAGTCACCCATCCTTGGATTCCCCTATGTCTCTAGTTTTCAGAAATGCACAGGTTTGGTAGGGTTCCCTAGGTGCCGGCTGAGCTAGAGGCCAAAATCTACAGGTAGGCACTTCGCAAAAAACACCTCTGTTTTCTTCCAAAAATGTGGATGTGTCCACGTTGCGCTTTGGGGCGTTTCCTGTCGCGGGCGCTAGGCCTACCCACACAAGTGAGGTATCATTTTTATCGGGAGACTTGGGGGAACGCTGGGTGGAAGGAAATTTGTGGCTCTTCTCAGATTCCAGAACTTTCTGCCACAGAAATGTGAGGAACATGTGTTTTTTTAGCCAAATTTTGAGGTTTGCAAAGGATTCTGGGTAACAGAACCTGGTCCGAGCCCCGCAAGTCACCCCTCCTTGGATTCTCCTAGGTTTCTAGTTTTCAGAAATGCACAGGTTTGGTAGGTTTCCCTAGGTGCCGGCTGAGCTAGAGGCCAAAATCTACAGGTAGGCACTTAGCAAAAAACACCTCTGTTTTCTTCCAAAAATTTGGATGTGTCCACGTTGCGCTTTGAGTCGTTTCCTGTCGCGGGCGCTAGGCCTACCCACACAAGTGAGGTATCATTTTTATCGGGAGACTTGGGGGAACGCTGGGTGGAAGGTAATTTGTGGCTCCCCTCAGATTCCAGAACTTTCTGCCACAGAAATGTGAGGAACATGTGTTTTTTTAGCCACATTTTGAGGTTTGCAAAGGATTCTGGGTAACAGAACCTGGTCCGAGCCCCGCAAGTCACCCCTCCTTGGATTCCCCTAGGTCTCTAGTTTTCGGAAATGCACAGGTTTGGTAGGTTTCCGTAGGTGGCGGCTGAGCTAGAGGCCAAAATCTACAGGTAGGCACTTCGCAAAAAACACATATTTTCTTAAAAAAAATTTGGATGTGTCCACGTTGCGCTTTGGGGCGTTTCCTGTCGCGGGCGCTAGGCCTACCAACACAAGTGAGGTATCATTTTTATTGGGAGACTTGGGGGAACGCTGGGTGGAAGGAAATTTGTGGCTCCTCTCAGATTCCAGAACTTTCTGCCACAGAAATGTGAGGAACATGTGTTTTTTTAGCCAAATTTTGAGGTTTGCAAAGGATTTTGGGTAACAGAACCTGGTCCGAGCCCCGCAAGTCACCCATCCTTGGATTCCCCTAGGTCTCTAGTTTTCAGAAATGCACAGGTTTGGTAGGTTTCCCTAGGTGCCAGCTGAGCTAGAGGCCAAAACCTACAGGTAAGGCACTTCGCAAAAAACACCTCTGTTTTCTTCCAAAAATTTGGATGTGTCCACGTTGCGCTTTGGGGCGTTTCCTGTCGAGGGCGCTAGGCCTACCCACACAAGTGAGGTATCATTTTTATCAGGAGACTTGGGGGAACGCTGGGTTGAAGGAAATTTGTGGCTCCTCTCAGATTCCAGAACTTTTTGCCACAGAAATGTGAGGAACATGTGTTTTTTTAGCCAAATTATGAGGTTTGCAAAGGATTCTGGGTAACAGAACCTGGTCCGAGCCCCGCAAGTCACCCCTCCTTGGATTTCCCTAGGTCTCTAGTTTTCAGAAATGCACAGGTTTGGTAGGTTTCCCTAGGTGCCGGCTGAGCTAGAGGCCAAAATCTACAGGTAGGCACTTCGCAAAAAACAACTCTGTTTTCTTCCAAAAATTTGGATGTGTCCACGTTGCGCTTTGGGGCGTTTCCTGTCGCGGGCGCTAGGCCTACCCACACAAGTGAGGTATCATTTTTATCGGGAGACTTGGGGGAACGCTGGGTGGAAGGAAATTTGTGGCTCTTCTCAGATTCCAGAACTTTCTGCCACAGAAATGTGAGGAACATGTGTTTTTTTAGCCAAATTTTGAGGTTTGCAAAGGATTCTGGGTAACAGAACCTGGTCCGAGCCCCGCAAGTCACCCCTCCTTGGATTTCCCTAGGTCTCTAGTTTTCAGAAATGCACAGGTTTGGTAGGTTTCCCTAGGTGCCGGCTGAGCTAGAGGCCAAAATCTACAGGTAGGCACTTCACAAAAAACACCTCTGTTTTCTTCCAAAAATTTGGATGTGTCCACGTTGCGCTTTGGGGCGTTTCCTGTCGCGGATGCCAGGCCTACCCACACAAGTGAAGTATCATTTGTATCGGGAGACTTGGGGGAACGCTGGGTGGAAGGAAATTTGTGGCTCCTCTCAGATTCCAGAGCTTTCTGCCACAGAAATGTGTGGAACATGTGTTTTTTTAGCCACAATTTGAGGTTTGCAAAGGATTCTGGGTAACAGAACCTGGTCCGAGCCCCGCAAGTCACCCCTCCTTGGATTCCCCTAGGTCTCTAGTTTTCAGAAAAGCACAGGTTTGGTAGGTTTCCCTAGGTGCCGGCTGAGCTAGAGGCCAAAATCTACAGGTAGGCACTTAGCAAAAAACACCTCTGTTTTCTTCCCAAAATTTGGATGTGTCCACGTTGCGCTTTGGGGCGTTTCCTGTCGCGGGCGCTAGGCCTACCCACACAAGTGAGGTATCATTTTTATCGGGAGACTTGGGGGAACGCTGGGTGGAAGGAAATTTGTGGCTCCTCTCAGATTCCAGAACTTTCTGCCACAGAAATATGGGGAACATGCGTTTTTTTAGCCAAATTTTGAGGTTTGCAAAGGATTCTGGGTAACAGAACCTGGTCCGAGCCCCGCAAGTCACCCCTCCTTGGATTCTTCTAGGTCTCTAGTTTTCAGAAATGCACAGGTTTGGTAGGTTTCCCTAGGTGCCGGCTGAGCTAGAGGCAAAAATCTACAGGTAGGCACTTCGCAAAAAACACCTCTGTTTTCTTCCAAAAATTTGGATGTGTCCACGTTGCGCTTTGAGTCGTTTCCTGTCGCGGGCGCTAGGCCTACCCACACAAGTGAGGTATCATGTTTATCGGGAGACTTGGGGGAAAGCTGGGTGTAAGGAAATTTGTGGCTCCTCTCAGATTCCAGAACTTTCTGCCACAGAAATGTGAGGAACATGTGTTTTTTTAGCCACATTTTGAGGTTTGCAAAGGATTCTGGGTAACAGAACCTGGTCCGAGCCCCGCAAGTCACCCCTCCTTGGATTCCCCTAGGTCTCTAGTTTTCAGAAATGCACAGGTTTGGTAGGGTTCCCTAGGTGCCGGCTGAGCTAGAGGCCAAAATCTACAGGTAGGCACTTCGCAAAAAACACCTCTGTTTTCTTCAAAAAATTTGGATGTGTCCACGTTGCGCTTTGGGGCGTTTCCTGTCGCGGGCGCTAGGCCTACCCACACAAGTGAGGTATCATTTTTATCGGGAGACTTGGGGGAACGCTGGGTGGAAGGAAATTTGTGGCTCCTCTCAGATTCCAGAACTTTCTACCACAGAAATGTGAGGAACATGTGTTTTTTTAGCCAAATTTTGAGGTTTGCAAAGGATTCTGGGTAACAGAACCTGGTCCGAGCCCCGCAAGTCACCCCTCCTTGGATTCTTCTAGGTCTCTAGTTTTCAGAAATGCACAGGTTTGGTAGGTTTCCGTAGGTGCCGGCTGAGCTAGAAGCCAAAATCTACAGGTAGGCACTTCGCAAAAAACACCTATTTTCTTTAAAAAAATTGGACGTGTCCACGTTGCGCTTTGGGGCGTTTCCTGTCGCGGGCGCTAGGCCTACCCACACAAGTGAGGTATCATTTTTATCGGGAGACTTGGGGGAACGCTGGGTGGAAGGAAATTTGTGGCTCCTCTCAGATTCCAGAACTTTCTGCCACAGAAATGTGAGGAACATGTTTTTTTTTAGCCAAATTTTGAGGTTTGCAAAGGATTCTGGGTAACAGAACCTGTTCCGAGCCCCGCAAGTCACCCCTCCTTGGATTCCCCTAGGTCTCTAGTTTTCAGAAATGCACAGGTTTGGTAGGTTTCCCTAGGTACCGGCTGATCTAGAGGCCAAAATCTACAGGTAGGCACTTCGCAAAAAACACCTCTGTTTTCTTCCAAAAATTTGGATGTGTCCACGTTGCGCTTTGAGTCGTTTCCTGTCACGGGCGCTAGGCCTACCCACACAAGTGAGGTATCATTTTTATCGGGAGACATGTGGGAACGCTGGGTGGGAGGAAATTTGTGGCTACTCTCAGATTCCAGAACTTTCTGCCACCGAAATGTGAGGAACATGTGTTTTTTTAGCCACATTTTGAGGTTTGCAAAGGATTCTGGGTAACAGAACCTGGTCCGAGCCCCGCAAGTCACCCCTCCTTGGATTCCCCTAGGTCTCTAGTTTTCGGAAATGCACAGGTTTGGTAGGTTTCCGTAGGTGGCGGCTGAGCTAGAGGCCAAAATCTACAGGTAGGCACTTTGCAAAAAACACCTAGGGCCTGATTCTAACTTTGGAGGACGGTGTTAAACCGTCCCAAAAGTGGCGGATATACCACCTACCGTATTACGAGTTCCATAGGATATAATGGACTCGTAATACGGTAGGTGGTATATCCGCCACTTTTGGGACGGTTTAACACCGTCCTCCAAAGTTAGAATCAGGCCCCTATTTTCTTAAAAAAAATTGGATGTGTCCACGTTGCGCTTTGGGGCGTTTCCTGTCGCGGGCGCTAGGCCTACCCACACAAGTGAGGTATCATTTTTATTGGGAGACTTGGGGGAACGCTGGGTGGAAGGAAATTTGTGGCTCCTCTCAGATTCCAGAACTTTCTGCCACAGAAATGTGAGGAACATGTGTTTTTTTAGCCAAATTTTGAGGTTTGCAAAGGATTCTGGGTAACAGAACCTGGTCCGAGCCCCGCAAGTCACCCATCCTTGGATTCCCCTATGTCTCTAGTTTTCAGAAATGCACAGGTTTGGTAGGTTTCCCTAGGTACCGGCTGATCTAGAGGCCAAAATCTACAGGTAGGCACTTCGCAAAAAACACCTCTGTTTTCTTCCAAAAATTTGGATGTGTCCACGTTGCGCTTTGAGTCGTTTCCTGTCGCGGGCGCTAGGCCTACCCACACAAGTGAGGTATCATTTTTATCGGGAGACATGTGGGAACGCTGGGTGGAAGGAAATTTGTGGCTCCTCTCAGATTCCAGAACTTTCTGCCACAGAAATGTGAGGAACATGTGTTTTTTTAGCCACATTTTGAGGTTTGCAAAGGATTCTGGGTAACAGAACCTGGTCCGAGCCCCGCAAGTCACCCCTCCTTGGATTCCCCTAGGTCTCTAGTTTTCAGAAATGCACAGGTTTGGTAGGTTTCCGTAGGTGGCGGCTGAGCTAGAGGCCAAAATCAACAGGTAGGCACTTTGCAAAAAACACCTATTTTCTTAAAAAAAATTGGATGTGTCCACGTTGCCCTTTGGGGCGTTTCCTGTCGCGGGCGCTAGGCCTACCCACACAAGTGAGGTATCATTTTTATTGGGAGACTTGGGGGAACGCTGGGTGGAAGGAAATTTGTGGCTCCTCTCAGATTCCAGAACTTTCTGCCACAGAAATGTGAGGAACACGTGTTTTTTTAGCCAAATTTTGAGGTTTGCAAAGGATTCTGGGTAACAGAACCTGGTCCGAGCCCCGCAAGTCACCCCTCCTTGGATTCCCCTATGTCTCTAGTTTTCAGAAATGCACAGGTTTGGTAGGTTTCCGTAGGTGGCGGCTGAGCTAGAGGCCAAAATCTACAGGTAGGCACTTTGCAAAAAACACCTATTTTCTTAAAAAAAATTGGATGTGTCCACGTTGCGCTTTGGGGCGTTTCCTGTCGCGGGCGCTAGGTCTACCCACACAAGTGAGGTATCATTTTTATTGGGAGACTTGGGGGAACGCTGGGTGGAAGGAAATTTGTGGCTCCTCTCAGATTCCAGAACTTTCTGCCACAGAAATGTGAGGAACATGTGTTTTTTTAGCCACATTTTGAGGTTTGCAAAGGATTCTGGGTAACAGAACCTGGTCCGAGCCCCGCAAGTCACCCCTCCTTGGATTCCCCTAGGTCTCTAGTTTTCAGAAATGCACAGGTTTGGTAGGTTTCCGTAGGTGGCGGCTGAGCTAGAGGCCAAAATCTACAGGTAGGCACTTTGCAAAAAACACCTATTTTCTTAAAAAAAATTGGATGTGTCCACGTTGCGCTTTGGGGCGTTTCCTGTCGCGGGCGCTAGGCCTACCCACACAAGTGAGGTATCATTTTTATTGGGAGACTTGGGGGAACGCTGGGTGGAAGGAAATTTGTGGCTCCTCTCAGATTCCAGAACTTTCTGCCACAGAAATGTGAGGAACATGTGTTTTTTTAGCCAAATTTTGAGGTTTGCAAAGGATTCTGGGTAACAGAACCTGGTCCGAGCCCCGCAAGTCACCCATCCTTGGATTCCCCTATGTCTCTAGTTTTCAGAAATGCACAGGTTTGGTAGGGTTCCCTAGGTGCCGGCTGAGCTAGAGGCCAAAATCTACAGGTAGGCACTTCGCAAAAAACACCTCTGTTTTCTTCCAAAAATTTGGATGTGTCCACGTTGCGCTTTGGGGCGTTTCCTGTCGTGGGCGCTAGGCCTACCCACACAAGTGAGGTATCATTTTTATCGGGAGACTTGGGGGAACGCTGGGTGGAAGGAAATTTGTGGCTCCTCTCAGATTCCAGAACTTTCTGCCACAGAAATTTGAGGAACATGTGTTTTTTTAGCCAAATTTTGAGGTTTGCAAAGGATTCTGGGTAACAGAACCTGGTCCGAGCCCCGCAAGTCACCCCTCCTTGGATTCTCCTAGGTTTCTAGTTTTCAGAAATGCACAGGTTTGGTAGGTTTCCCTAGGTGCCGGCTGAGCTAGAGGCCAAAATCTACAGGTAGGCACTTAGCAAAAAACACCTCTGTTTTCTTCCAAAAATTTGGATGTGTCCACGTTGCGCTTTGAGTCGTTTTCTGTCGCGGGCGCTAGGCCTACCCACACAAGTGAGGTATAATGTTTATCGGGAGACTTGGGGGAACGCTGGGTGGAAGGAAATTTGTGGCTCCTCTCAGATTCCAGAACTTTCTGCCACAGAAATGTGAGGAACATGTGTTTTTTTAGCCACATTTTGAGGTTTGCAAAGGATTCTGGGTAACAGAACCTGGTCCGAGCCCCGCAAGTCACCCCTCCTTGGATTCCCCTAGGTCTCTAGTTTTCGGAAATGCACAGGTTTGGTAGGGTTCCCTAGGTGCCGGCTGAGCTAGTGGCCAAAATCTACAGGTAGGCACTTCGCAAAAAACACCTCTGTTTTCTTCCAAAAATTTGGATGTGTCCACGTTGCGCTTTGGGGCGTTTCCTGTCGTGGGCGCTAGGCCTACCCACACAAGTGAGGTATCATTTTTATCGGGAGACTTGGAGGAACGCTGGGTGGAAGGAAATTTGTGGCTCCTCTCAGATTCCAGAACTTTCTGCCACAGAAATGTGAGGAACATGTGTTTTTTTAGCCAAATTTTGAGGTTTGCAAAGGATTCTGGGTAACAGAACCTGGTCCGAGCCCCGCAAGTCACCACTCCTTGGATTCCCCTAGGTCTCTAGTTTTCAGAAATGCACAGGTTTGGTAGGTTTCCCTAGGTGCCAGCTGAGCTAGAGGCCAAAATCTACAGGTAGGCACTTCGCAAAAAACAACTCTGTTTTCTTCCAAAAATTTGGATGTGTCGACGTTGCGCTTTGGGGCGTTTCCTGTCGCGGGCGCTAGGCCTACCCACACAAGTGAGGTATCATTTTTATCGGGAGACTTGGGGGAACGCTGGGTGGAAGGAAATTTGTGGCTCCTCTCAGATTCCAGAACTTTCTGCCACAGAAATGTGAGGAACATGTGTTTTTTTAGCCAAATTTTGAGGTTTGCAAAGGATTCTGGGTAACAGAACCTGGTGCGAGCCCCGCAAGTCACCCCTCCTTGGATTCTCCTAGGTTTCTAGTTTTCAGAAATGCACAGATTTGGTAGGTTTCCCTAGGTGCCGGCTGAGCTAGAGGCCAAAATCTACAGGTAGGCACTTAGCAAAAAACACCTCTGTTTTCTTCCAAAAATTTGGATGTGTCCACGTTGCGCTTTGAGTCGTTTCCTGTGGCGGGCGCTAGGCCTACCCACACAAGTGAGGTATCATTTTTATCGGGAGACTTGGGGGAACGCTGGGTGGAAGGAAATTTGTGGCTCCTCTCAGATTCCAGAACTTTCTGCCACAGAAATGTGAGGAACATGTGTTTTTTTAGCCAAATTTTGAGGTTTGCAAAGGATTCTGGGTAACAGACCCTGGTCCGAGCCCCGCAAGTCACCCCTCCTTGGATTCCCCTAGGTCTCTAGTTTTCGGAAATGCACAGGTTTGGTAGGTTTCCATAGGTGGCGGCTGAGCTAGAGGCCAAAATCTACAGGTAGGCACTTCGCAAAAAACACCTATTTTCATAAAAAAAATTGGATGTGTCCACGTTGCGCTTTGGGGCGTTTCCTGTTGCGGGCGCTAGGCCTACCCACACAAGTGAGGTATCATTTTTATTGGGAGACTTGGGGGAACGCTGGGTGGAAGGAAATTTGTGGCTCCTCTCAGATTCCAGAACTTTCTGCCACAGAAATGTGAGGAACATGTGTTTTTTTAGCCAAATTCTGAGGTTTGCAAAGGATTCTGGGTAACAGAACCTGGTCCGAGCCCCGCAAGTCACCCATCCTTGGATTCCCCTAGGTCTCTAGTTTTCAGAAATGCACAGGTTTGGTAGGGTTCCCTAGGTGCCGGCTGAGCTAGAGGCCAAAATCTACAGGTAGGCACTTCGCAAAAAACACCTCTGTTTTCTTCCAAAAATTTGGATGTGTCCACGTTGCGCTTTGGGGCGTTTCCTGTCGCAGGCGCTAGGCCTACCCACACAAGTGAGGTATCATTTTTATCGGGAGACTTGTGGGAACGCTGGGTGGAAGGAAATTTGTGGCTCTTCTCAGATTCCAGAACTTTCTGCCACAGAAATGTGAGGAACATGTGATTTTTTAGCCAAATTTTGAGGTTTGCAAAGGATTCTGGGTTACAGAACCTGGTCCGAGCCCCGCAATTCACCCCTCCTTGGATTCCCCTAGGTCTCTAGTTTTCAGAAATGCACAGGTTTGGTAGGTTTCCCTAGGTGCCAGCTGAGCTAGAGGCCAAAATCTACAGGTAGGCACTTCGCAAAAAACAACTCTGTTTTCTTCCAAAAATTTGGATGTGTCCACGTTGCGCTTTGGGGCGTTTCCTGTCGCGGGCGCTAGGCCTACCCACACAAGTGAGGTATCATTTTTATCGGGAGACTTGGGGGAACGCTGGGTGGAAGGAAATTTGTGGCTCTTCTCAGATTCCAGAACTTTCTGCCACAGAAATGTGAGGAACATGTGTTTTTTTAGCCAAATTTTGAGGTTTGCAAAGGATTCTGGGTAACAGAACCTGGTCCGAGCCCCGCAAGTCACCCCTCCTTGGATTCTCCTAGGTTTCTAGTTTTCAGAAATGCACAGGTTTGGTAGGTTTCCCTAGGTGCCGGCTGAGCTACAGGCCAAAATCTACAGGTAGGCACTTAGCAAAAAACACCTCTGTTTTCTTCCAAAAATTTGGATGTGTCCACGTTGCGCTTTGAGTCGTTTCCTGTCGCGGGCGCTAGGCCTACCCACACAAGTGAGGTATCATTTTTATCGGGAGACTCGGGGGAACGCTGGGTGGAAGGTAATTTGTGGCTCCCCTCAGATTCCAGAACTTTCTGCCACAGAAATGTGAGGAACATGTGTTTTTTTAGCCAAATTTTGAGGTTTGCAAAGGATTCTGGGTAACAGAACCTGGTCCGAGCCCCGCAAGTCACCACTCCTTGGATTCCCCTAGGTCTCTAGTTTTCAGAAATGCACAGGTTTGGTAGGTTTCCCTAGGTGCCAGCTGAGCTAGAGGCCAAAATCTACAGGTAGGCACTTCGCAAAAAACAACTCTGTTTTCTTCCAAAAATTTGGATGTGTCCACGTTGCGCTTTGGGGCGTTTCCTGTCGCGGGCGCTAGGCCTACCCACACAAGTGAGGTATCATTTTTATCGGGAGACTTGGGGGAACGCTGGGTGGAAGGAAATTTGTGGCTCTTCTCAGATTCCAGAACTTTCTGCCACAGAAATGTGAGGAACATGTGTTTTTTTAGCCAAATTTTGAGGTTTGCAAAGGATTCTGGGTAACAGAACCTGGTCCGAGCCCCGCAAGTCACCCCTCCTTGGATTCTCCTAGGTTTCTAGTTTTCAGAAATGCACAGGTTTGGTAGGTTTCCCTAGGTGCCGGCTGAGCTAGAGGCCAAAATCTACAGGTAGGCACTTAGCAAAAAACACCTCTGTTTTCTTCCAAAAATTTGGATGTGTCCACGTTGCGCTTTGAGTCGTTTCCTGTCGCGGGCGCTAGGCCTACCCACACAAGTGAGGTATCATTTTTATCAGGAGACTTGGGGGAACGCTGGGTGGAAGGTAATTTGTGGCTCCCCTCAGATTCCAGAACTTTCTGCCACAGAAATGTGAGGAACATGTGTTTTTTTAGCCACATTTTGAGGTTTGCAAAGGATTCTGGGTAACAGAACCTGGTCCGAGCCCCGCAAGTCACCCCTCCTTGGATTCCCCTAGGTCTCTAGTTTTCGGAAATGCACAGGTTTGGTAGGTTTCCGTAGGTGGCGGCTGAGCTAGAGGCCAAAATCTACAGGTAGGCACTTCGCAAAAAACACATATTTTCTTAAAAAAAATTTGGATGTGTCCACGTTGCGCTTTGGGGCGTTTCCTGTCGCGGGCGCTAGGCCTACCCACACAAGTGAGGTATCATTTTTATTGGGAGACTTGGGGGAACGCTGGGTGGAAGGAAATTTGTGGCTCCTCTCAGATTCCAGAACTTTCTGCCACAGAAATGTGAGGAACATGTGTTTTTTTAGCCAAATTTTGAGGTTTGCAAAGGATTTTGGGTAACAGAACCTGGTCCGAGCCCCGCAAGTCACCCATCCTTGGATTCCCCTAGGTCTCTAGTTTTCAGAAATGCACAGGTTTGGTAGGTTTCCCTAGGTGCCAGCTGAGCTAGAGGCCAAAACCTACAGGTAAGGCACTTCGCAAAAAACACCTCTGTTTTCTTCCAAAAATTTGGATGTGTCCACGTTGCGCTTTGGGGCGTTTCCTGTCGAGGGCGCTAGGCCTACCCACACAAGTGAGGTATCATTTTTATCAGGAGACTTGGGGGAACGCTGGGTTGAAGGAAATTTGTGGCTCCTCTCAGATTCCAGAACTTTTTGCCACAGAAATGTGAGGAACATGTGTTTTTTTAGCCAAATTATGAGGTTTGCAAAGGATTCTGGGTAACAGAACCTGGTCCGAGCCCCGCAAGTCACCCCTCCTTGGATTTCCCTAGGTCTCTAGTTTTCAGAAATGCACAGGTTTGGTAGGTTTCCCTAGGTGCCGGCTGAGCTAGAGGCCAAAATCTACAGGTAGGCACTTCGCAAAAAACAACTCTGTTTTCTTCCAAAAATTTGGATGTGTCCACGTTGCGCTTTGGGGCGTTTCCTGTCGCGGGCGCTAGGCCTACCCACACAAGTGAGGTATCATTTTTATCAGGAGACTTGGGGGAACGCTGGGTGGAAGGAAATTTGTGGCTCCTCTCAGATTCCAGAACTTTCTGCCACAGAAATGTGAGGAACATGTGTTTTTTTAGCCAAATTTTGAGGTTTGCAAAGGATTCTGGGTAACAGAACCTGGTCCGAGCCCCGCAAGTCACCCCTCCTTGGATTCTCCTAGGTTTCTAGTTTTCAGAAATGCACAGATTTGGTAGGTTTCCCTAGGTGCCGGCTGAGCTAGAGGCCAAAATCTACAGGTAGGCACTTAGCAAAAAACACCTCTGTTTTCTTCCAAAAATTTGGATGTGTCCACGTTGCGCTTTGAGTCGTTTCCTGTGGCGGGCGCTAGGCCTACCCACACAAGTGAGGTATCATTTTTATCGGGAGACTTGGGGGAACGCTGGGTGGAAGGAAATTTGTGGCTCCTCTCAGATTCCAGAACTTTCTGCCACAGAAATGTGAGGAACATGTGTTTTTTTAGCCAAATTTTGAGGTTTGCAAAGGATTCTGGGTAACAGACCCTGGTCCGAGCCCCGCAAGTCACCCCTCCTTGGATTCCCCTAGGTCTCTAGTTTTCGGAAATGCACAGGTTTGGTAGGTTTCCATAGGTGGCGGCTGAGCTAGAGGCCAAAATCTACAGGTAGGCACTTCGCAAAAAACACCTATTTTCATAAAAAAAATTGGATGTGTCCACGTTGCGCTTTGGGGCGTTTCCTGTTGCGGGCGCTAGGCCTACCCACACAAGTGAGGTATCATTTTTATTGGGAGACTTGGGGGAACGCTGGGTGGAAGGAAATTTGTGGCTCCTCTCAGATTCCAGAACTTTCTGCCACAGAAATGTGAGGAACATGTGTTTTTTTAGCCAAATTCTGAGGTTTGCAAAGGATTCTGGGTAACAGAACCTGGTCCGAGCCCCGCAATTCACCCCTCCTTGGATTCCCCTAGGTCTCTAGTTTTCAGAAATGCACAGGTTTGGTAGGTTTCCCTAGGTGCCAGCTGAGCTAGAGGCCAAAATCTACAGGTAGGCACTTCGCAAAAAACACCTCTGTTTTCTTCCAAAAATTTGGATGTGTCCACGTTGCGCTTTGGGGCGTTTCCTGTCGCGGGCGCTAGGCCTACCCACACAAGTGAGGTATCATTTTTATCGGGAGACTTGGGGGAACGCTGGGTTGAAGGAAATTTGTGGCTCCTCTCAGATTCCAGAACTTTTTGCCACAGAAATGTGAGGAACATGTGTTTTTTTAGCCAAATTATGAGGTTTGCAAAGGATTCTGGGTAACAGAACCTGGTCCGAGCCCCGCAACTCACCCCTCCTTGGATTCCCCTAGGTCTCTAGTTTTCAGAAATGCACAGGTTTGGTAGGTTTCCCTAGGTGCCGGCTGAGCTAGAGGCCAAAATCTACAGGTAGGCACTTCGCAAAAAACAACTCTGTTTTCTTCCAAAAATTTGGATGTGTCCACGTTGCGCTTTGGGGCGTTTCCTGTCGCGGGCGCTAGGCCTACCCACACAAGTGAGGTATCATTTTTATCGGGAGACTTGGGGGAACGCTGGGTGGAAGGAAATTTGTGGCTCTTCTCAGATTCCAGAACTTTCTGCACAGAAATGTGAGGAACATGTGTTTTTTTAGCCAAATTTTGAGGTTTGCAAAGGATTCTGGGTAACAGAACCTGGTCCGAGCCCCGCAAGTCACCCCTCCTTCGATTCTCCTAGGTTTCTAGTTTTCAGAAATGCACAGGTTTGGTAGGTTTCCATAGGTGCCGGCTGAGCTAGAGGCCAAAATCTACAGGTAGGCACTTAGCAAAAAACACCTCTGTTTTCTTCCAAAAATTTGGATGTGTCCACGGTGCGCTTTGAGTCGTTTCCTGTCGCGGGCGCTACGCCTACCCACACAAGTGAGGTATCATTTTTATCGGGAGACTTGGGGGAACGCTGGGTGGAAGGAAATTTGTGGCTCCTCTCAGATTCCAGAACTTTCTGCCACAGAAATGTGAGGAACATGTGTTTTTTTAGCCACATTTTGAGGTTTGCAAAGGATTCTGGGTAACAGAACCTGGTCCGAGCCCCGCAAGTCACCCCTCCTTGGATTCCCCTAGGTCTCTAGTTTTCAGAAATGTACAGGTTTGGTATTTTTCCCTAGGTGCCGGCTGATTTAGAGGCCAAAATCTACAGGTAGGCACTTCGCAAAAAACACCTCTGTTTTCTTCCAAAAATGTGGATGTGTCCACGTTGCGCTTTGGGGCGTTTCCTGTCGCGGGCGCTAGGCCTACCCACACAAGTGAGGTATCATTTTTATCGGGAGACTTGGGGGAACGCTGGGTAGAAGGAAATTTGTGGCTCCTCTCAGATTCCAGAACTTTCTGCCACAGAAATGTGAGGAACATGTGTTTTTTTAGCCAAATTTTGAGGTTTGCAAAGGATTCTGGGTAACAGAATCTGGTCCGAGCCCCGCAAGTCACCCCTCCTTGGATTCTTCTAGGTCTCTAGTTTTCAGAAATGCACAGGTTTGGTAGGTTTCCCTAGATGCCGGCTGAGCTAGAGGCCAAAATCTACAGGTAGGCACTTCGCAAAAAACACCTCTGTTTTCTTCCATGAATTTGGATGTGTCCACGTTGCGCTTTGAGTCGTTTACTGTCGCGGGCGCTAGGCCTACCCACACAAGTGAGGTATCATTTTTATCAGGAGACTTGGGGGAAAGCTGGGTGGAAGGAAATGTGTGGCTCCTCTCAGATTCCAGAACTTTCTGCCACAGAAATGTGAGGAACATGTATTTTTTTAGCCACATTTTGAGGTTTGCAAAGGATTCTGGGTAACAGAACCTGGTCCGAGCCCCGCAAGTCACCCCTCCTTGGATTCCCCTAGGTCTCTAGTTTTCGGAAATGCACAGGTTTGGTAGGTTTCCATAGGTGGCGGCTGAGCTAGAAGCCAAAATCTACAGGTAGGCACTTTGCAAAAAACACCTATTTTCTTAAAAAAATTTGGATGTGTCCACGTTGCGCTTTGGGGCGTTTCCTGTCGCGGGCGCTAGGCCTACCCACACAAGTGAGGTATCATTTTTATCGGGAGACTTGGGGGAACGCTGGGTGGAAGGAAATTTGTGGCTCCTCTCAGATTCCAGAACTTTCTGCCACAGGAATGTGAGGAACATGTTTTTTTTTAGCCAAATTTTGAGGTTTGCAAAGGATTCTGGGTAACAGAACATGGTCCGAGCCCCGCAAAGTCACCCATCCTTGGATTCCCCTAGGTCTCTAGTTTTCAGAAATGCACAGGTTTGGTAGGGTTCCCTAGGTGCCGGCTGAGCTAGAGGCCAAAATCTACAGGTAGGCACTTCGCAAAAAACACCTCTGTTTTCTTCCAAAAATTTGGATGTGTCCACGTTGCGCTTTGGGGCGTTTCCTGTCGCGGGCGCTAGGCCTACCCACACAAGTGAGGTATCATTTTTATCGGGAGACTTTGGGGAACGCTGGGTGGAAGGAAATTTGTGGCTCCTCTCAGATTCCAGAACTTTCTGCCACAGAAATGTGAGGAACATGTGTTTTTTTATCCAAATTTTGAGGTTTGCAAAGGATTCTGGGTAACAGAACCTGGTCCGAGCCCCGCAAGTCACCCCTCCTTGGATTCCCCTAGGTCTCTAGTTTTCAGAAAAGCACAGGTTTGGTAGGTTTCCCTAGGTGCCGGCTGAGCTAGAGGCCAAAATCTACAGGTAGGCACTTAGCAAAAAACACCTCTGTTTTCTTCCAAAAATTTGGATGTGTCCACGTTGCGCTTTGGGGCGTTTCCTGTCGCGGGCGCTAGGCCTACCCACACAAGTGAGGTATCATTTTTATCGGGAGACTTGGGGGAACGCTGGGTGGAAGGAAATTTGTGGCTCCTCTCAGATTCCAGAACTTTCTGCCACAGAAATATGAGGAACATGTGTTTTTTTAGCCAAATTTTGAGGTTTGCAAAGGATTCTGGGTAACAGAACCTGGTCCGAGCCCCGCAAGTCACCCCTCCTTGGATTCTTCTAGGTCTCTAGTTTTCAGAAATGCACAGGTTTGGTAGGTTTCCCTAGGTGCCGGCTGAGCTAGAGGCCAAAATCTACAGGTAGGCACTTCGCAAAAAACACCTCTGTTTTCTTCCAAAAATTTGGATGTGTCCACGTTGCGCTTTGAGTCGTTTCCTGTCGCGGGCGCTAGGCCTACCCACACAAGTGAGGTATCATTTTTATCGGGAGACTTGGGGGAAAGCTGGGTGTAAGGAAATTTGTGGCTCCTCTCAGATTCCAGAACTTTCTGCCACAGAAATGTGAGGAACATGTGTTTTTTTAGCCACATTTTGAGGTTTGCAAAGGATTCTGGGTAACAGAACCTGGTCCGAGCCCCGCAAGTCACCCCTCCTTGGATTCCCCTAGGTCTCTAGTTTTCAGAAATGCACAGGTTTGGTAGGGTTCCCTAGGTGCCGGCTGAGCTAGAGGCCAAAATCTACAGGTAGGCACTTCGCAAAAAACACCTCTGTTTTCTTCCAAAAATTTGGATGTGTCCACGGTGCGCTTTGAGTTGTTTCCTGTCGCGGGCGCTAGGCCTACCCACACAAGTGAGGTATCATTTTTATCGGGAGACATGTGGGAACGCTGGGTGGAAGGAAATTTGTGGCTCCTCTCAGATTCCAGAACTTTCTGCCACAGAAATGTGAGGAACATGTGTTTTTTTAGCCACATTTTGAGGTTTGCAAAGGATTCTGGGTAACAGAACCTGGTCCGAGCCCCGCAAGCCACCCCTCCTTGGATTCCCCTAGGTCTCTAGTTTTCAGAAATGCACAGGATTGGTAGGTTTCCCTAGGTGCCGGCTGAGCTAGAGGCCAAAATCTACAGGTAGGCACTTCACAAAAAACACCTCTGTTTTCTTCCAAAAATTTGGATGTGTCCACGTTGCGCTTTGGGGCGTTTCCTGTCGCGGATGCTAGGCCTACCCACACAAGTGAAGTATCATTTGTATCGGGAGACTTGGGGGAACGCTGGGTGGAAGGAAATTTGTGGCTCCTCTCAGATTCCAGAACTTTCTGCCACAGAAATGTGTGGAACATGTGTTTTTTTAGCCACAATTTGAGGTTTGCAAAGGATTCTGGGTAACAGAACCTGGTCCGAGCCCCGCAAGTCACCCCTCCTTGGATTCCCCTAGGTCTCTAGTTTTCAGAAATGCACAGGTTTGGTAGGTTTCCCTAGGTGCCGGCTGAGCTAGAGGCCAAAATCTACAGGTAGGCACTTCGCAAAAAACACCTCTGTTTTCTTCAAAAAATTTGGATGTGTCCACGTTGCGCTTTGAGTCGTTTCCTGTCGCGGGCGCTAGGCCTACCCACACAAGTGAGGTATCATTTTTATCGGGAGACTTGGGGGAAAGCTGGGTGTAAGGAAATTTGTGGCTCCTCTCAGATTCCAGAACTTTCTGCCACAGAAATGTGAGGAACATGTGTTTTTTTAGCCACATTTTGAGGTTTGCAAAGGATTCTGGGTAACAGAACCTGGTCCGAGCCCCGCAAGTCACCCCTCCTTGGATTCCCCTAGGTCTCTAGTTTTCAGAAATGCACAGGTTTGGTAGGTTTCCGTAGGTGCCGGCTGAGCTAGAAGCCAAAATCTACAGGTAGGCACTTCGCAAAAAACACCTATTTTCTTAAAAAGAATTGGATGTGTCCACGTTGCGCTTTGGGGCGTTTCCTGTCGCGGGCGCTAGGCCTACCCACACAAGTGAGGTATCATTTTTATCGGGAGACTTGGGGGAACGCTGGGTGGAAGGAAATTTGTGGCTCCTCTCAGATTCCAGAACTTTCTGCCACAGAAATGTGAGGAACATGTGTTTTTTTTAGCCAAATTTTGAGGTTTGCAAAGGATTCTGGGTAACAGAACCTGGTCCGAGCCCCGCAAGTCACCCCTCCTTGGATTCTTCTAGGTCTCTAGTTTTCAGAAATGCACAGGTTTGGTAGGTTTCCGTAGGTGCCGGCTGAGCTAGAAGCCAAAATCTACAGGTAGGCACTTCGCAAAAAACACCTATTTTCTTTAAAAAAATTGGATGTGTCCACGTTGCGCTTTGGGGCGTTTCCTGTCGCGGGCGCTAGGCCTACCCACACAAGTGAGGTATCATTTTTATCGGGAGACTTGGGGGAACGCTGGGTGGAAGGAAATTTGTGGCTCCTCTCAGATTCCAGAACTTTCTGCCACAGAAATGTGAGGAACATGTGTTTTTTTAGCCACATTTTGAGGTTTGCAAAGGATTCTGGGTACCAGAACCTGGTCCGAGCCCCGCAAGCCACCCCTCTTTGGATTCCCCTAGGTCTCCAGTTTTCAGAAATGCACAGGATTGGTAGGTTTCCCTAGGTGCCGGCTGAGCTAGAGGCCAAAATCTACAGGTAGGCACTTCACAAAAAACACCTCTGTTTTCTTCAAAAAATTTGGATGTGTCCACGTTGCTTTTTGGGGCGTTTCCTGTCGCGGACGCTAGGCCTACCCACACAAGTGAGGTATCATTTGTATCGGGAGACTTGGGGGAACGCTGGGTGGAAGGAAATTTGTGGCTCCTCTCAGATTCCAGAACTTTCTGCCACAGAAATGTGTGGAACATGTGTTTTTTTAGACACAATTTGAGGTTTGCAAAGGATTCTGGGTAACAGAACCTGGTCCGAGCCCCGCAAGTCACCCCTCCTTGGATTCCCCTAGGTCTCTAGTTTTCAGAAATGCACAGGTTTGGTAGGTTTCCCTAGGTGCCGGCTGAGCTAGAGGCCAAAATCTACAGGTAGGCACTTCGCAAAAAACACCTCTGTTTTCTTCAAAAAATTTGGATGTGTCCACGTTGCGCTTTGGGGCATTTCCTGTCGCGGGCGCTAGGCCTACCCACAAAAGTGATGTATAATTATTATCGGGAGACTTGGGGGAACACTGGGTGGAAGGAAATTTGTGGCTCCTCTCAGATTCCAGAACTTTCTGCCACAGAAATGTGAGGAACATGTGTTTTTTTAGCCAAATTTTGAGGTTTGCAAAGTATTCTGGGTAACAGAACCTGGTTCGAGCCCCGCAAGTCACCCCTCCTTGGATTCCCCTAGGTCTCTAGTTTTCAGAAATGCACAGGTTTGGTAGGTTTCCCTAGGTGCCCGCTGAGCTAGAGGCCAAAATGTACAGGGAGGCACTTTGTAAAAAACACCTCTGTTTTCTTCCAAAAATTTGGATGTGTCCATGTTGCGCTTTGGGGCGTTTCCTGTCGCGGGCGCTAGGCCTACCCACACAAGTGAGGTATCATTTTTATCGGGAGACTTGGGGGAACGCTGGGTGGAAGGAAATTTGTGGCTCCCCTCAGATTCCAGAACTTTCTGCCACAGAAATTTGAGGAACATGTGTCTTTTTAGTCAAATTTTGAGGTTTGCAAAGGATTCTGGGTAACAGAAAATGGTCCGAGCCCCGCAAGTCACCCCTCCTTGGATTCCCCTAGGTCTCTAGTTTTCAGAAATGCACAGGTTTGGTAGGGTTCCCTAGGTGCCGGCTGAGCTAGAGGCCAAAATCTACAGGTAGGCACTTCGCAAAAAACACCTCTGTTTTCTTCCAAAAATTTGGATGTGTCCACGTTGCGCTTTGGGGCGTTTCCTGTCGCGGGCGCTAGGCCTACCCACACAAGTGAGGTATCATTTTTATCGGGAGACTTGGGGGAACGCTGGGTGGAAGGAAATTTTTGGCTCCTCTCAGAATCCAGAACTTTCTGCCACAGAAATGTGAGGAACATGTGTTTTTTTAGCCAAATTTTGAGGTTTGCAAAGGATTCTGGGTAACAGAACCTGGTCCGAGCCCCGCAAGTCACCCTTCCTTGGATTCCCCTAGGTCTCTAGTTTTCAGAAATGCACAGGTTTGGTAGGTTTCCCTAGATGCCAGCTGAGCTAGAGGCCAAAACCTAAAGGTAGGCACTTCGCAAAAAACACCTCTGTTTTCTTCCAAAAATGTGGATGTGTTCACGTTGCGCTTTGGGGCGTTTCCTTTCGCGGGCGCTAGGCCTACCCACACAAGTGAGGTATCATTTTTATCGGGAGACTTGGGGGAACGCTGGGTTGAAGGAAATTTGTGGCTCCTCTCAGATTCCAGAACTTTTTGCCACAGAAATGTGAGGAACATGTGTTTTTTTAGCCAAATTATGAGGTTTGCAAAGGATTCTGGGTAACAGAACCTGGTCCGAGCCCCGCAAGTCACCCCTCCTTGGATTCTCCTAGGTTTCTAGTTTTCAGAAATGCACAGGTTTGGTAGGTTTCCCTAGGTGCCGGCTGAGCTAGAGGCCAAAATATACAGGTAGGCACTTAGCAAAAAACACCTCTGTTTTCTTCCAAAAATTTGGATGTGTCCACGTTGCGCTTTGAGTCGTTTCCTGTCGCGGGCGCTAGGCCTACCCACACAAGTGAGGTATCATTTTTATCGGGAGACTTGGGGGAACGCTGGGTGGAAGGAAATTTGTGGCTCCTCTCAGATTCCAGAACTTTCTGCCACAGAAATGTGAGGAACATGTGTTTTTTTAGCCAAATTTTGAGGTTTGCAAAGGATTCTGGGTAACAGAACCTGGTCCGAGCCCCGCAAGTCACCCCTCCCTGGATTCCCCTATGTCTCTAGTTTTCGGAAATGCACAGGTTTGGTAGGTTTCCGTAGGTGGCGGCTGAGCTAGAGGCCAAAATCTACAGGTAGGCACTTTGCAAAAAACACCTATTTTCTTTAAAAAATTTGGATGTGTCCACGTTGCGCTTTGGGGCGTTTCCTGTCGCGGGCGCTAGGCCTACCCACACAAGTGAGGTATCATTTTTATCGGGAGACTTGGGGGAACGCTGGGTGGAAGGAAATTTGTGGCTCCCCTCAGATTCCAGAACTTTCTGCCACAGAAATTTGAGGAACATGTGTTTTTTTAGTCAAATTTTGAGGTTTGCAAAGGATTCTGGGTAACAGAAACTGGTCCGAGCCCCGCAAGTCACCCCTCCTTGGATTCCCCTAGGTCTCTAGTTTTCAGAAATGCACAGGTTTGGTAGGGTTCCCTAGGTGCCGGCTGAGCTAGAGGCCAAAATCTACAGGTAGGCACTTCGCAAAAAACACCTCTGTTTTCTTCCAAAAATGTGGATGTGTCCACGTTGCGCTTTGGGGCGTTTCCTGTCGCGGGCGCTAGGCCTACCCACACAAGTGAGGTATCATTTTTATCGGGAGACTTGGGGGAACGCTGGGTGGAAGGAAATTTGTGGCTCCTCTCAGATTCCAGAACTTTCTGCCACAGTAATGTGAGGAACATGTGTTTTTTTAGCCAAATTTTGAGGTTTGCAAAGGATTCTGGGTAACAGAACCTGGTCCGAGCCCCGCAAGTCACCCTTCCTTGGATTCCCCTAGGTCTCTAGTTTTCAGAAATGCACAGGTTTGGTAGGTTTCCCTAGGTGCCGGCTGAGCTAGAGGCCAAAATATACAGGTAGGCACTTAGCAAAAAACACCTCTGTTTTCTTCCAAAAATTTGGATGTGTCCACGTTGCGCTTTGAGTCGTTTCCTGCCGCGGGCGCTAGGCCTACCCACACAAGTGAGGTATCATTTTTATCGGGAGACTTGGGGGAACGCTGGGTGGAAGGAAATTTGTGGCTCCTCTCAGATTCCAGAACTTTCTGCCACAGAAATGTTAGGAACATGTGTTTTTTTTTAGCCAAATTTTTGAGGTTTGCAAAGGATTCTGGGTAACAGAACCTGGTCCGAGCCCCGCAAGTCACCCTTCCTTGGATTCCCCTAGGTCTCTAGTTTTCAGAAATGCACAGGTTTGGTAGGTTTCCCTAGATGCCAGCTGAGCTAGAGGCCAAAACCTAAAGGTAGGCACTTCGCAAAAAACACCTCTGTTTTCTTCCAAAAATGTGGATGTGTTCACGTTGCGCTTTGGGGCGTTTCCTTTCGCGGGCGCTAGGCCTACCCACACAAGTGAGGTATCATTTTTATCGGGAGACTTGGGGGAACGCTGGGTTGAAGGAAATTTGTGGCTCCTCTCAGATTCCAGAACTTTTTGCCACAGAAATGTGAGGAACATGTGTTTTTTTAGCCAAATTATGAGGTTTGCAAAGGATTCTGGGTAACAGAACCTGGTCCGAGCCCCGCAAGTCACCCCTCCTTGGATTCTCCTAGGTTTCTAGTTTTCAGAAATGCACAGGTTTGGTAGGTTTCCCTAGGTGCCGGCTGAGCTAGAGGCCAAAATATACAGGTAGGCACTTAGCAAAAAACACCTCTGTTTTCTTCCAAAAATTTGGATGTGTCCACGTTGCGCTTTGAGTCGTTTCCTGTCGCGGGCGCTAGGCCTACCCACACAAGTGAGGTATCATTTTTATCGGGAGACTTGGGGGAACGCTGGGTGGAAGGAAATTTGTGGCTCCTCTCAGATTCCAGAACTTTCTGCCACAGAAATGTGAGGAACATGTGTTTTTTTAGCCAAATTTTGAGGTTTGCAAAGGATTCTGGGTAACAGAACCTGGTCCGAGCCCCGCAAGTCACCCCTCCTTGGATTCCCCTATGTCTCTAGTTTTCGGAAATGCACAGGTTTGGTAGGTTTCCGTAGGTGGCGGCTGAGCTAGAGGCCAAAATCTACAGGTAGGCACTTTGCAAAAAACACCTATTTTCTTTAAAAAATTTGGATGTGTCCACGTTGCGCTTTGGGGCGTTTCCTGTCGCGGGCGCTAGGCCTACCCACACAAGTGAGGTATCATTTTTATCGGGAGACTTGGGGGAACGCTGGGTGGAAGGAAATTTGTGGCTCCCCTCAGATTCCAGAACTTTCTGCCACAGAAATTTGAGGAACATGTGTTTTTTTAGTCAAATTTTGAGGTTTGCAAAGGATTCTGGGTAACAGAAACTGGTCCGAGCCCCGCAAGTCACCCCTCCTTGGATTCCCCTAGGTCTCTAGTTTTCAGAAATGCACAGGTTTGGTAGGGTTCCCTAGGTGCCGGCTGAGCTAGAGGCCAAAATCTACAGGTAGGCACTTCGCAAAAAACACCTCTGTTTTCTTCCAAAAATTTGGATGTGTCCACGTTGCGCTTTGGGGCGTTTCCTGTCGCGGGCGCTAGGCCTACCCACACAAGTGAGGTATCATTTTTATCGGGAGACTTGGGGGAACGCTGGGTGGAAGGAAATTTGTGGCTCCTCTCAGATTCCAGAACTTTCTGCCACAGTAATGTGAGGAACATGTGTTTTTTTAGCCAAATTTTGAGGTTTGCAAAGGATTCTGGGTAACAGAACCTGGTCCGAGCCCCGCAAGTCACCCTTCCTTGGATTCCCCTAGGTCTCTAGTTTTCAGAAATGCACAGGTTTGGTAGGTTTCCCTAGGTGCCGGCTGAGCTAGAGGCCAAAATATACAGGTAGGCACTTAGCAAAAAACACCTCTGTTTTCTTCCAAAAATTTGGATGTGTCCACGTTGCGCTTTGAGTCGTTTCCTGCCGCGGGCGCTAGGCCTACCCACACAAGTGAGGTATCATTTTTATCGGGAGACTTGGGGGAACGCTGGGTGGAAGGAAATTTGTGGCTCCTCTCAGATTCCAGAACTTTCTGCCACAGAAATGTGAGGAACATGTGTTTTTTTAGCCAAATTTTGAGGTTTGCAAAGGATTCTGGGTAACAGAACCTGGTCCGAGCCCCACAAGTCACCCCTCCTTGGATTCCCCTATGTCTCTAGTTTTCGGAAATGCACAGGTTTGGTAGGTTTCCGTAGGTGGCGGCTGAGCTAGAGGCCAAAATCTACAGGTAGGCACTTTGCAAAAAACACCTATTTTCTTTAAAAAATTTGGATGTGTCCACGTTGCGCTTTGGGGCGTTTCCTGTCGCGGGCGCTAGGCCTACCCACACAAGTGAGGTATCATTTTTATCGGGAGACTTGGGGGAACGCTGGGTGGAAGGAAATTTGTGGCTCCTCCCAGATTCCAGAACTTTTTGCCACAGAAATGTGAGGAACATGTGTTTTTTTAGCCAAATTTTGAGGTTTGCAAAGGATTCTGGGTAACAGAACCTGGTCCGAGCCCCGCAAGTCACCCATCCTTGGATTCCCCTAGGTCTCTAGTTTTCAGAAATGCACAGGTTTGGTAGGGTTCCCTAGGTGCCGGCTGAGCTAGAGGCCAAAATGTACAGGGAGGCACTTTGTAAAAAACACCTCTGTTTTCTTCCAAAAATTTGGATGTGTCCACGTTGCGCTTTGGGGCGTTTCCTGTCGCGGGCGCTAGGCCTACCCACACAAGTGAGGTATCATTTTTATCGGGAGACTTGGGGGAACGCTGGGTGGAAGGAAATTTGTGGCTCCCCTCAGATTCCAGAACTTTCTGCCACAGAAATTTGAGGAACATGTGTTTTTTTAGTCAAATTTTGAGGTTTGCAAAGGATTCTGGGTAACAGAAACTGGTCCGAGCCCCGCAAGTCACCCCTCCTTGGATTCCCCTAGGTCTCTAGTTTTCAGAAATGCACAGGTTTGGTAGGGTTCCCTAGGTGCCGGCTGAGCTAGAGGCCAAAATCTACAGGTAGGCACTTCGCTAAAAACACCTCTGTTTTCTTCCAAAAATTTGGATGTGTCCACGTTGCGCTTTGGGGCGTATCCTGTCGCGGGCGCTAGGCCTACCCACACAAGTGAGGAATCATTTTTATCGGGAGACTTGGGGGAACGCTGGGTGGAAGGAAATTTGTGGCTCCTCTCAGATTCCAGAACTTTCTGCCACAGAAATGTGAGGAACATGTGTTTTTTTAGCCAAATTTTGAGGTTTGCAAAGGATTCTGGGTAACAGAACCTGGTCCGAGCCCCGCAGGTCACCCTTCGTTGGATTCCCCTAGGTCTCTAGTTTTCAGAAATGCACAGGTTTGGTAGGTTTCCCTAGGTGCCAGCTGAGCTAGAGGCCAAAACCTAAAGGTAGGCACTTCGCAAAAAACACCTCTGTTTTCTTCCAAAAATTTGGATGTGTCCACGTTGCGCTTTGGGGCATTTCCTTTCGCGGGCGCTAGGCCTACCCACACAAGTGAGGTATCATTTTTATCGGGAGACTTGGGGGAACGCTGGGTTGAAGGAAATTTGTGGCTCCTCTCAGATTCCAGAACTTTTTGCCACAGAAATGTGAGGAACATGTGTTTTTTTAGCCAAATTATGAGGTTTGCAAAGGATTCTGGGTAACAGAACCCGGTCCGAGCCCCGCAAGTCACCCCTCCTTGGATTCCCCTAGGTTTCTAGTTTTCAGAAATGCACAGGTTTGGCAGGTTTCCCTAGGTGCCGGCTGAGCTAGAGGCCAAAATCTACAGGTAGGCACTTTGCAAAAAACACCTATTTTCTTTAAAAAATTTGGATGTGTCCACGTTGCGCTTTGGGGCGTTTCCTGTCGCGGGCGCTAGGCCTACCCACACAAGTGAGGTATCATTTTTATCGGGAGACTTTGGGGAACGCTGGGTGGAAGGAAATTTGTGGCTCTTCTCAGATTCCAGAACTTTCAGCCACAGAAATGTGAGGAACATGTGTTTTTTAAGCCAAATTTTGAGGTTTGCAAAGGATTCTGGGTAACAGAACCTGGTCCGAGCCCCGCAAGTCACCCCTCCTTGGATTCTCCTAGGTTTTTAGTTTTTAGAAATGCACAGGTTTGGTAGGTTTCCCTAGATGCCGGCTGAGCTAGAGGCCAAAATATACAGGTAGGCACTTAGCAAAAAACACCTCTGTTTTCTTCCAAAAATTTGGATGTGTCCACGTTGCGCTTTGAGTCGTTTCCTGTCGCGGGCGCTAGGCCTACCCACACAAGTGAGGTATCATTTTTATCGGGAGACTTGGGGGAACGCTGGGTGGAAGGAAATTTGTGGCTCCTCTCAGATTCCAGAACTTTCTGCCACAGAAATGTGAGGAACATGTGTTTTTTTAGCCAAATTTTGAGGTTTGCAAAGTATTCTGGGTAACAGAACCTGGTCCGAGCCCCACAAGTCACCCCTCCTTGGATTCCCCTATGTCTCTAGTTTTCGGAAATGCACAGGTTTGGTAGGTTTCCGTAGGTGGCGGCTGAGCTAGAGGCCAAAATCTACAGGTAGGCACTTTGCAAAAAACACCTATTTTCTTTAAAAAATTTGGATGTGTCCACGTTGCGCTTTGGGGCGTTTCCTGTCGCGGGCGCTAGGCCTACCAACACAAGTGAGGTATCATTTTTATCGGGAGACTTGGGGGAACGCTGGGTGGAAGGAAATTTGTGGCTCCTCTCAGATTCCAGAACTTTTTGCCACAGAAATGTGAGGAACATGTGTTTTTTTAGCCAAATTTTGAGGTTTGCAAAGGATTCTGGGTAACAGAACCTGGTCCGAGCCCCGCAAGTCACCCATCCTTGGATTCCCCTAGGTCTCTAGTTTTCAGAAATGCACAGGTTTGGTAGGGTTCCCTAGGTGCCGGCTGAGCTAGAGGCCAAAATCTACAGGTAGGCACTTCGCAAAAAACACCTCTGTTTTCTTCCAAAAATTTGGATGTGTCCACGTTGCGCTTTGGGGCGTTTCCTGTCACGGGCGCTAGGCCTACCCACACAAGTGAGGTATCATTTTTATCGGGAGACGTGGGGGAACGCTGGGTGGAAGGAAATTTGTGGCTCGTCTCAGATTCCAGAACTTTCTGCCACAGAAATGTGAGGAACATGTGTTTTTTTATCTAAATTTTGAGGTTTGCAAAGGATTCTGGGTAACAGAACCTGGTCCGAGCCCCGCAAGTCACCCCTCCTTGGATTTCCCTAGGTCTCTAGTTTTCAGAAATGCACAGGTTTGGTAGGTTTCCCTAGGTGCCGGCTGAGCTAGAGGCCAAAATCTACAGGTAGGCACTTCGCAAAAAACACCTCTGTTTTCTTCCAAACATTTGGATGTGCCCACGTTGCGCTTTGGGGCGTTTCCTGTCGCGGGCGCTAGGCCTACCCACACAAGTGAGGTATCATTTTTATCGGGAGACTTGGGGGAACGCTGGGTGGAAGGAAATTTGTGGCTCCTCTCAGATTCCAGAACTTTCTGCCACAGAAATGTGAGGAACATGTGTTTTTTTAGCCAAATTTTGAGGTTTGCAAAGGATTCTGGGTAACAGAACCTGGTCCGAGCCCCGCAAGTCACCCCTCCTTGGATTCTTCTAGGTCTCTAGTTTTCAGAAATGCACAGGTTTGGTAGGTTTCCCTAGGTGCCGGCTGAGCTACAGGCCAAAATCTACAGGTAGGCACTTCGCAAAAAACACCTCTGTTTTCTTCCAAAAATTTGGATGTGTCCACGTTGCGCTTTGAGTCGTTTCTGTGTCGCGGGCGCTGGGCCTACCCACACAAGTGAGGTATCATTTTTATCGGGAGACTTGGGGGAAAGCTGGGTGTAAGGAAATTTGTGGCTCCTCTCAGATTCCAGAACTTTCTGCCACAGAAATGTGAGGAACATGTGTTTTTTTAGCCACATTTTGAGGTTTGCAAAGGATTCTGGGTAACAGAACCTGGTCCGAGCCCCGCAAGTCACCCCTCCTTGGATTCCCCTTGGTCTCTAGTTTTCAGAAATGCACAGGTTTGGTAGGTTTCCGTAGGTGCCGGCTGAGCTAGAAGCCAAAATCTACAGGTAGGCACTTCGCAAAAAACACCTATTTTCTTTAAAAAAATTGGATGTGTCCACGTTGCGCTTTGGGGCGTTTCCTGTCGCGGGCGCTAGGCCTACCCACACAAGTGAGGTATCATTTTTATCGGGAGACTTGGGGGAACGCTGGGTGGAAAGAAATTCGTGGCTCCTCTCAGATTCCAGAACTTTCTGCCACAGAAATGTGAGGAACATGTGTTTTTTTAGCCAAATTATGAGGTTTGCAAAGGATTCTGGGTAACAGAAACTGGTCCGAGCCCCGCAAGTCACCCCTCCTTGGATTCCCCTAGGTCTCTAGTTTTCAGAAATGCACAGGTTTGGTAGGGTTCCTAGTTGCCGGCTGAGCTAGAGGCCAAAATCTACAGGTAGGCACTTCGCAAAAAACACCTCTGTTTTCTTCCAAAAATTTGGATGTGTCCACGTTGCGCTTTGGGGCGTTTCCTGTCGCGGGCGCTAGGCCTACCCACACAAGTGAGGTATCATTTTTATCGGGAGACTTGGGGGAACGCTGGGTGGAAGGAAATTTGTGGCTCCTCTCAGATTCCAGAACTTTCTGCCACAGAAATGTGAGGAACATGTGTTTTTTTAGCCAAATTTTGAGGTTTGCAAAGGATTCTGGGTAATAGAACCTGGTCCGAGCCCCGCAAGTCACCCCTCCTTGGATTCCCCTAGGTCTCTAGTTTTCAGAAATGCACAGGTTTGGTAGTGTTCCCTAGGTGCCGGCTGAGCTAGAGGCCAAAATCTACAGGTAGGCACTTCGCAAAAAACACCTGTTTTCTTCCAAAAATGTTGATGTGTCCACGTTGCGCTTTGGGGCGTTTCCTGTCGCGGGCGCTAGGCCTACCCACACAAGTGAGGTATGATTTTTATCGGGAGACTTGGGGGAACGCTGGGTGGTAGGAAATTTGTGGTTCCTCTCAGATTCCAGAACTTTCTGCCACAGAAATGCGAGGAACATGTGTTTTTTTAGCCAAATTTTGAGGTTTGCAAAGGATTCTGGGTAACAGAACCTGGTCCGAGCCCCGCAAGTCACCCCTCCTTGGATTCCCCTAGGTCTCTAGTTTTCAGAAATGCACAGGTTTGGTAGGTTTCCCTAGGTGCCGGCTGAGCTAGAGGTCAAAATCTACAGGTAGGCACTTCGCAAAAAACACCTCTGTTTTCTCAAAAAATTTGGATGTGTCCACATTGCGCTTTGGGGCGTTTCCTGTCGCGGACGCTAGGCCTACCCACACAAGTGAGGTATCATTTTTATCAGGAGACTTGGGGGAACGCTGGGTGGAATGAAATTTGTGGCTCCTCTCAGATTCCAGATTTCTGCCACAGAAATGTGAGGAACATGTGTTTTTTTTAGCCAAATTTTGAGGTTTGCAAAGGATTCTGGGTAACAGAACCTGGTCCGAGCCCCGCAAGTCACCCCTCCTTCGATTCCCCTAGGTCTCTAGTTTTCAGAAATGCACAGGTTTGGTAGGTTTCCCTAGGTGCCGGCTGAGCTAGAGGCCAAAATCTACACGTAGGCACTTCGCAAAAAACACCTGTTTTCTTCCAAAAATTTTGATGTGTCCACGTTGCGCTTTGGGGCGTTTCCTGTCGCGGGCGCTAGGCCTACCCACAAAAGTGAGGTATCATTTTTATCGGGAGACTTGGGGGAACGCTGGGTGGTAGGAAATTTGTGGCTCCTCTCAGATTCCAGAACTTTCTGCCACAGAAATGCGAGGAACATGTGTTTTTTTAGCCAAATTTTGAGGTTTGCAAAGGATTCTGGGTAACAGAACCTGGTCCGAGCCCCGCAAGTCACCCCTCCTTGGATTCCCCTAGGTCTCTAGTTTTCAGAAATGCACAGGTTTGGTAGGTTTCCCTAGGTGCCGGCTGAGCTAGAGGTCAAAATCTACAGGTAGGCACTTCGCAAAAAACACCTCTGTTTTCTCAAAAAATTTGGATGTGTCCACATTGCGCTTTGGGGCGTTTCCTGTCGCGGACGCTAGGCCTACCCACACAAGTGAGGTATCATTTTTATCGGGAGACTTGGGGGAACGCTGGGTGGAATGAAATTTGTGGCTCCTCTCAGATTCCAGAACTTTCTGCCACAGAAATGTGAGGAACATGTGTTTTTTTTAGCCAAATTTTGAGGTTTGCAAAGGATTCTGGGTAACAGAACCTGGTCCGAGCCCCGCAAGTCACCCCTCCTTGGATTTCCCTAGGTCTCTAGTTTTCAGAAATGCACAGGTTTGGTAGGTTTCCCTAGGTGCCGGCTGAGCTAGAGGCCAAAATCTATCGGTAGGCACTTTGCAAAAAACACCTCTGTTTTCATCCAAAAATTTGGATGTGTCCACGTTGCGCTTTGGGGCGTTTCTTGTCGCGGGCGCTAGGCCTACCCACACAAGTGAGGTATCATTTTTATCGGGAGACTTGGGGGAACGCTGGGTGGAAGGAAATTTGTGGCTCCTCTCAGATTCCAGAACTTTCTGCCACAGAAATGTGAGGAACATGTGTTTCTTTAGCCAAATTTTGAGGTTTGCAAAGGATTCTGGGTAACAGAACCTGGTCCGAGCCCCGCAAGTCACCCCTCCTTGGATTCTCCTAGGTCTCTAGTTTTCACAAATGCACAGGTTTGGTAGGTTTCCCTAGGTTCCGGCTGAGCTAGAGGCCAAAATCTACAGGTAGGCACTTCGCAAAAAACACCTCTGTTTTCTTCCAAAAATTTTGATGTGTCCACGTTGCGCTTTGAGTCGTTTCCTGTCGCGGGCGCTAGGCCTACCCACACAAGTGAGGTATCATTTTTATCGGGAGACTTGGCGGAACGCTGGGTGGAAGGAAATTTGTGGCTCCTCTCAGATTCCAGAACTTTCTGCCACAGAAATGTGAGTAACATGTGTTTTTTTAGACACATTTTGAGGTTTGCAAAGGATTCTGGGTAACAGAACCTGGTTCGAGCCCCGCAAGTCACCCCTCCTTGGATTCTCCTAGGTCTCTAGTTTTCACAAATGCACAGGTTTGGTAGGTTTCCCTAGGTGCCGGCTGAGCTAGAGGCCAAAATCTACAGGTAGGCACTTCGCAAAAAACACCTCTGTTTTCTTCCAAAAATTTGGATGTGTCCACGTTGCACTTTGAGTCGTTTCCTGTCGCGGGCGCTAGGCCTACCCACACAAGTGAGGTATAATTTTTATCGGGAGACATGGGGGAACGCTGGGTGGAAGGAAATTTGTGGCTCCTCTCAGATTCCAGAACTTTCTGCCACAGAAATGTGAGGAACATGTGTTTTTTTAGCCACATTTTGAGGTTTGCAAAGGATTCTGGGTAACAGAACCTGGTCCGAGCCCCGCAAGTCACCCCTCCTTGGATTCCCCTAGGTCTCTAGTTTTCAGAAATGCACAGGTTTGGTAGGTTTCCCTAGGTGCCGGCTGAGCTAGAGGCCAAAATCTACAGGTAGGCACTTCACAAAAAACACCTCTGTTTTCTTCCAAAAATTTGGATGTGTCCACGTTGTGCTTTGGGGCGTTTCCTGTCGCGGACGCTAGGCCTACCCACACAAGTGAGGTATCATTTGTATCGGGAGACTTGGGGGAACGCTGGGTGGAAGGAAATTTGTGGCTCCTCTCAGATTCCAGAACTTTCTGCCACAGAAATGTGTGGAACATGTGTTTTTTTAGCCACAATTTGAGGTTTGCAAAGGATTCTGGGTAACAGAACCTGGTCCGAGCCCCGCAAGTCACCCCTCCTTGGATTCCCCTAGGTCTCTAGTTTTCAGAAATGCACAGGTTTGGTAGGTTTCCCTAGGTGCCGGCTGAGCTAGAGGCCAAAATCTACAGGTAGGCACTTCGCAAAAAACACCTCTGTTTTCTTCAAAAAATTTGGATGTGTCCACGTTGCGCTTTGAGTCGTTTCCTGTCGCGGGCGCTAGGCCTACCCACACAAGTGAGGTATCATTTTTATCGGGAGACTTGGGGGAACGCTGGGTGGAAGGAAATTTGTGGCTCCTCTCAGATTCCAGAACTTTCTGCCACAGAAATGTGAGGAACATGTGTTTTTTTAGCCACATTTTGAGGTTTGCAAAGGATTCTGGGTAACAGAACCTGGTCCGAGCCCCGCAAGTCACCCCTCCTTGGATTCCCCTAGGTCTCTAGTTTTCAGAAATGCACAGGTTTGGTAGGTTTCCCTAGGTGCCGGCTGAGCTATAGGCCAAAATCTACAGGTAGGCACTTCGCAAAAAACACCTCTGTTTTCTTCAAAAAAATTGGATGTGTCCACGTTGCGCTTTGGGGCGTTTCCTATCGCGGGCGCTAGGCCTACCCACAAAAGTGATGTATAATTTTTATCGGGAGACTTGGGGGAACACTGGGTGGAAGTAAATTTGTGGCTCCTCTCAGATTCCAGAACTTTCTGCCACAGAAATGTGAGGAACATGTGTTTTTTTAGCCAAATTTTGAGGTTTGCAAAGTATTCTGGGTAACAGAACCTGGTCCGAGCCCCGCAAGTCACCCCTCCTTGGATTCCCCTAGGTCTCTAGTTTTCAGAAATGCACAGGTTTGGTAGGTTTCCCTAGGTGCCCGCTGAGCTAGAGGCCAAAATGTACAGAGAGGCACTTTGTAAAAAACACCTCTGTTTTCTTCCAAAAATTTGGATGTGTCCACGTTGCGCTTTGAGTCGTTTCCTGTCGCGGGCGCTAGGCCTACCCACACAAGTGAGGTATCATTTTTATCGGGAGACTTGGGGGAACGCTGGGTGGAAGGAAATTTGTGGCTCCTCTCAGATTCCAGAACTTTCTGCCACAGAAATGTGAGGAACATGTGTTTTTTTAGCCACATTTTGAGGTTTGCAAAGGATTCTGGGTAACAGAACCTGGTCCGAGCCCCGCAAGTCACCTCTCCTTGGATTCCCCTAGGTCTGTAGTTTTCAGAAATGCACAGGTTTGGTAGGTTTCCCTAGGTGCTGGCTGAGCTACAGGCCAAAATCCACAGGTAGGCACTGTTTTCTTCCAAAAATTTGGATGTGTTTACGTTGCGCTTTGGGGCGTTTCCTGTCGCGGGCGCTAGGCCTACCCACACAAGTGAGGTATCATTTTTATCGGGAGACTTGGGGGAACGCTGGGTGGAAGGAAATTTGTGGCTCCTCTCAGATTCCAGAACTTTCTGCCACAGAAATGTTAGGAACATGTGTTTTTTTTAGCCAAATTTTGAGGTTTGCAAAGGATTCTGGGTAACAGAACCTGGTCCGAGCCCCGCAAGTCACCCCTCCTTGGATTCGGCTAGGTCTCTAGTTTTCAGAAATGCTTAGGTTTGGTAGGTTTCCCCAGGTACCGGCTGATCTAGAGGCCAAAATCTACAGGTAGGCACTTCGCAAAAAACACCTCTGTTTTCTTCCAAAAATGTCGATGTGTCCACGTTGCGCTTTGAGTCGTTTCCTGTCGCGGGCGCTAGACCTACCCACACAAGTGAGGTATAATTTTTATCGGGAGACATGGGGGAACGCTGGGTGGAAGGAAATTTGTGGCTCCTCTCAGATTCCAGAACTTTCTGCCACAGAAATGTGAGGAACATGTGTTTTTTTAGCCAAATTTTTAGGTTTGCAAAGGATTCTGGGTAACAGAACCTGGTCCGAGCCCCGCAAGTCACCCCTCCTTCGATTCTTCTAGGTCTCTAGTTTTCAGAAATGCACAGGTTTGGTAGGTTTCCCTAGGTGCCGGCTGAGCTAGAGGCCAAAATCTACAGGTAGGCACTTCGCAAAAAACACCTCTGTTTTCTTCCAAAAATTTGGATGTGTCCACGTTGCGCTTTGAGTCGTTTCCTGTCGCGGGTGCTAGGCCTACCCACACAAGTGAGGTATCATTTTTATCGGGAGACTTGGGGGAAAGCTGGGTGTAAGGAAATTTGTGGCAACTCTCAGATTCCAGAACTTTCTGCCACAGAAATGTGAGGAACATGTGTTTTTTTAGCCACATTTTGAGGTTTGCAAAGGATTCTGGGTAACAGAACCTGGTCCGAGCCCCGCAAGTCACCCCTCCTTGGATTCCCCTAGGTCTCTAGTTTTCTGAAATGCAAAGGTTTGGTAGGTTTCCGTAGGTGCCGGCTGA
The DNA here is from genome assembly GCF_031143425.1 of Pleurodeles waltl. Classification (NCBI taxonomy): domain Eukaryota; kingdom Metazoa; phylum Chordata; class Amphibia; order Caudata; family Salamandridae; genus Pleurodeles; species Pleurodeles waltl. The sequence goes on along the minus strand of NW_027149822.1, from coordinate 752,279 downwards.
GCTAGAAGCCAAAATCTACAGGTAGGCACTTCGCAAAAAACACCTATTTTCTTTAAAAAAATTGGATGTGTCCACGTTGCGCTTTGGGGCGTTTCCTGTCGCGGGCGCTAGGCCTACCCACACAAGTGAGGTATCATTTTTATCGGGAGACTTGGGGGAACGCTGGGTGGAAGGAAATTTGTGGCTCCTCTCAGATTCCAGAACTTTCTGCCACAGAAATGTGAGGAACATGTGTTTTTTTAGCCAAATTTTGAGGTTTGCAAAGGATTCTGGGTAACAGAACCTGGTCCGAGCTCCGCAAGTCACCCCTCCTTGGATTCCCCTAGGTCTCTAGTTTTCAGAAATGCACAGGTTTGGTAGGGTTCCCTAGGTGCCGGCTCAGCTAGAGGCCAAAATCTACAGGTAGGCACTTCGCAAAAAACACCTCTGTTTTCTTCCAAAAATTTGGATGTGTCCACGTTGCGCTTTGGGGCGTTTCCTGTCGCGGGCGCTAGGCCTACCCACACAAGTGAGGTATCATTTTTATCGGGAGACTTGGGGGAACGCTGGGTGGAAGGAAATTTGTGGCTCCTTTCAGATTCCAGAACTTTCTGCCACAGAAATGTGAGGAACATGTGTTTTTTTTAGCCAAATTTTGAGGTTTGCAAAGGATTCTGGGTAACAGAACCTGGTCCGAGCCCCGCAAGTCACCCCTCCTTGGATTCCCCTAGATCTCTAGTTTTCAGAAATGCACAGGTTTGGTAGGTTTCCCTAGGTGCCGGCTGAGCTAGAGGCCAAAATCTACAGGTAGGCACTTCGCAAAAAACACCTCTGTTTTCTTCCAAAAATTTGGATGTGTCCACGTTGCGCTTTGGGGCGTTTCCTGTCACGGGCGCTAGGCCTACCCACACAAGTGAGGTATCATTTTTATCGGGAGACTTGGGGGAACGCTGGGTGGAAGGAAATTTGTGGCTCCTCTCAGATTCCAGAACTTTCTGCCACAGAAATGTGAGGAACATGTGTTTTTTTAGCCAAATTTTGAGGTTTGCAAAGGATTCTGGGTATCAGAACCTGGTCCGAGCCCCGCAAGTCACCCCTCCTTGGATTCCCCAGGGTCTCTAGTTTTCAGAAATGCACAGGTTTGGTAGGTTTCCCTAGGTGCCGGCTGAGCTAGAGGCCAAAATCTACAGGTAGGCACTTCGCAAAAAACACCTCTGTTATCTTCCAAAAATTTGGATGTGTCCACGTTGCGCTTTGGGGCGTTTCCTGTCGCGGGCGCTAGGCCTACCCACACAAGTGAGGTATCATTTTTATCGGGAGACTTGGGGGAACGCTGGGTGGAAGGAAATTTGTGGCTCCTCTCAGATTCCAGAACTTTCTGCCACAGAAATGTGAGGAACATGTGTTTTTTGAGCCAAATTTTGAGGTTTGCAAAGGATTCTGGGTAACAGAACCTGGTCCGAGCCCCGCAAGTCACCCCTCCTTGGATTCCCCTAGGTCTGTAGTTTTCAGAAATGCACAGGTTTGGTAGGTTTCCCAAGGTGCCGGCTGAGCTACAGGCCAAAATCCACAGGTAGGCACTGTTTTCTTCCAAAAATTTGGATGTGTTCACGTTGCGCTTTGGGGCGTTTCCTGTCGCGGGCGCTAGGCCTACCCACACAAGTGAGGTATCATTTTTATCGGGAGACTTGAGGGAACGCTGGGTGAAAGGAAATTTGTGGCTCCTCTCAGATTCCAGAACTTTCTGCCACAGAAATGTGAGGAACATGTGTTAATTTAGCCAAATTTTGAGGTTTGCAAAGGATTCTGGGTAACAGAACCTGGTCCGAGCCCCGCATGTCACCCCTCCTTGGATTCCCCTAGGTCTCTAGTTTTCAGAAATGCACAGGTTTGGTAGGTTTCCCTAGGTGCCCGCTGAGCTAGAGGCCAAAATGTACAGGTAGGCACTTTGTAAAAAACACCTCTGTTTTCTTCCAAAAATTTGGATGTTTCCACGTTGCGCTTTGAGTCGTTTCCTGTCGCGGGCGCTAGGCCTACCCACACAAGTGAGGTATCATTTTTATCGGGAGACTTGGGGGAACGCTGGGTGGAAGGAAATTTGTGGCTCCTCTCAGATTCCAAAACTTTCTGCCACAGAAATGTGAGGAACATTTGGTTTTTTAGCCACATTTTGAGGTTTGCAAAGGATTCTGGGTAACAGAACCTGGTCCGAGCCCTGCAAGTCACCCCTCCTTGGATTCCCCTAGGTCTCTAGTTTTCAGAAATGCACAGGTTTGGTAGGTTTCCCTAGGTGCCCGCTGAGCTAGAGGCCAAAATGTACAGGGAGGCACTTTGTAAAAAACACCTCTGTTTTCTTCCAAAAATTTGGAAGTGTCCACGTTGCGCTTTGAGTCGTTTCCTGTCGCGGGCGCTAGGCCTACCCACACAAGTGAGGTATCATTTTTATCGGGAGACTTGGGGGAACGCTGGGTGGAAGGAAATTTGTGGCTCCTCTCAGATTCCAGAACTTTCTGCCACAGAAATGTGAGGAACATGTGTTTTTTTAGCCACATTTTGAGGTTTGCAAAGGATTCTGGGTAACAGAACCTGGTCCAAGCCCCGCAAGTCACCCCTCCTTGGATTCCCCTAGGTCTCTAGTTTTCAGAAATGCACAGGTTTGGTAGGTTTCCCTAGGTGCCCGCTGAGCTAGAGGCCAAAATGTACAGGGAGGCACTTTGTAAAAAACACCTCTGTTTTCTTCCAAAAATTTGGATGTGTCCACGTTGCGCTTTGAGTCGTTTCCTGTCACGGGCGCTAGGCCTACCCACACAAGTGAGGTATCATTTTTATCGGGAGACTTGGGGGAACGCTGGGTGGAAGGAAATTTGTGGCTCCTCTCAGATTCCAGAACTTTCTGCCACAGAAATGAGAGGAACATGTGTTTTTTTAGCCACATTTTGAGGTTTGCAAAAGATTCTGGGTAACAGAACCTGGTCCAAGCCCCGCAAGTCACCCCTCCTTGGATTCCCCTAGGTCTCTAGTTTTCAGAAATGCACAGGTTTGGTAGGTTTCCCTAGGTGCCTGCTGAGCTAGAGGCCAAAATCTATCGGTAGGCACTTCGCAAAAAACACCTCTGTTTTCATCCAAAAATTTGGATGTGTCCAAGTTGCGCTTTGGGGCGTTTCCTGTCGCAGGCGCTAGGCCTACCCACACAAGTGAGGTATCATTTGTATCGGGAGACTTGGGGGAACGCTGGGTGGAAGGAAATTTGTGGCTCCTCTCAGATTCCAGAACTTTCTGCCACAGAAATGTGAGGAACATGTGTTTTTTTAGCCAAATTTTGAGGTTTGCAAAGGATTCTGGGTAACAGAACCTGGTCCGAGCCCCGCAAGTCACCCCTCCTTGGATTCTCCCAGGTCTCTAGTTTTCAGAAATGCACAGGTTTGGTAGGTTTCCCTAGGTGCCGGCTGAGCTAGAGGCCAAAATCTACAGGTAGGCACTTCGCAAAAAACACCTCTGTTTTCTTCCAAAAATTTGGATGTGTCCACGTTGCGCTTTGAGTCGTTTCCTGTTGCGGGCGCTAGGCCTACCCACACAAGTGAGGTATCATTTTTATCGGGAGACTTGGGGGAACGCTGGGTGGAAGGAAATTTGTGGCTCCTCTCAGATTCTAGAACTTTCTGCCACACAAATGTGAGGAACATGTGTTTTTTTAGACACATTTTGAGGTTTGCAAAGGATTCTGGGTAGCAGAACCTGGTCCGAGCCCCGCAAGTCACCCCTCTTTGGATTCCCCTAGTTCTCTAGTTTTCAGAAATGCACAGGTTTGGTAGGTTTCCCTAGGTGCCGGCTGAGCTAGAGGCCAAAATCTACAGGTAGGCACTTCGCAAAAAATTCCTCTGTTTTCTTCCAAAAATTTGGATGTGTCCACGTTGCGCTTTGAGTCGTTTCCTGTCGCGGGCGCTAGGCCTACCCACACAAGTGAGGTATCATTTTTATCGGGAGACATGGGGGAACGCTGGGTGGAAGGAAATTTGTGGCTCCTCTCAGATTCCAGAACTTTCTGCCACAGAAATGTGAGGAACATGTGTTTTTTTAGCCACATCTTGAGGTTTGCAAAGGATTCTGGGTAACAGAACCTGGTCTGAGCCCCGCAAGTCACCCCTCCTTGGATTCCCCTAGGTCTCTAGTTTTCAGAAATGCACAGGTTTGGTAGGTTTCCCTAGGTGCCGGCTGAGCTAGAGGCCAAAATCTACAGGTAGGCACTTCACAAAAAACACCTCTGTTTTCTTCCAAAAATTGGATGTGTCCACGTTGCGCTTTGGGGCGTTTCCTGTCGCGGACGCTAGGCCTACCCACACAAGTGAGGTATCATTTGTATCGGGAGACTTGGGGGAACGCTGGGTGGAAGGAAATTTGTGGCTCCTCTCAGATTCCAGAACTTTCTGCCACAGAAATGTGTGGAACATGTGTTTTTTTAGCCACAATTTGAGGTTTGCAAAGGATTCTGGGTAACAGAACCTGGTCCGAGCCCCGCAAGTCACCCCTCCTTGGATTCCCCTAGGTCTCTAGTTTTCAGAAATGCACAGGTTTGGTAGGTTTCCCTAGGTGCCGGCTGAGTTAGAGGCCAAAATCTATCGGTAGGCACTTCGAAAAAAACACCTCTGTTTTCATCCAAAAATTTGGATGTGTCCACGTTGCGCTTTGGGGCGCTTCCTGTCGCGGGCGCTAGGCCTACCCACACAAGTGAGGTATCATTTTTATCGGGACACTTGGGGGAACGCTGGGTGGAAGGAAATTTGTGGCTCCTCTCAGATTCCAGAACTTTCTGCCACAGAAATGTGAGGAACATGTGTTTTTTTAGCCAAATTTTGAGGTTTGCAAAGGATTCTGGGTAACAGAACCTGGTCCGAGCCCCGCAAGTCACCCCTCCTTGGATTCTCCTAGGTCTCTAGTTTTCAGAAATGCACAGGTTTGGTATGTTTCCCTAGGTGCCGGCTGAGCTAGAGGCCAAAATCTACAGGTAGGCACTTCGCAAAAAACACCTCTGTTTTCTTCCAAAAATTTGGATGTGTCCACGTTGCGCTTTGAGTCGTTTCCTGTCGCGGGCGCTAGGCCTACCCACACAAGTGAGGTATCATTTTTATCGGGAGACTTGGGGGAACGCTGCGTGGAAGGAAATTTGTGGCTCCTCTCAGATTCCAGAACTTTCTGCCACAGAAATGTGAGGAACATGTGTTTTTTTAGCCACATTTTGAGGTTTGCAAAGGATTCTGGGTAACAGAACCTGGTCCGAGCCCCGCAAGTCACCCCTCCTTGGATTCCCCTAGGTCTCTAGTTTTCAGAAATGCACAGGTTTGGTAGGTTTCCCTAGGTGCCGGCTGAGCTAGAGGCCAAAATCTACAGGTAGGCACTTCGCAAAAAACACCACTGTTTTCTTCAAAAAATTTGCATGTGTCCACGTTGCGCTTTGGGGCGTTTCCTGTCGCGGGCGCTAGGCCTACCCACAAAAGTGATGTATCATTTTTATCGGGAGACTTGGGGGAACACTGGGTGGAAGGAAATTTGTGGCTCCTCTCAGATTCCAGAACTTTCTGCCACAGAAATGTGAGGAACATGTGTTTTTTTAGCCACATTTTGAGGTTTGCAAAGTATTCTGGGTAACAGAACCTGGTCCGAGCCCCGCAAGTCACCCCTCCTTGGATTCCCCTAGGTCTCTAGTTTTCAGAAATGCACAGGTTTGGTAGGTTTCCCTAGGTGCCCGCTGAGCTAGAGGCCAAAATGTACAGGGAGGCACTTTGTAAAAAACACCTCTGTTTTCTTCCAAAAATTTGGATGTGTCCACGTTGCGCTTTGAGTCGTTTCCTGTCGCGGGCGCTAGGCCTACCCACACAAGTGAGGTATCATTTTTATCAGGAGACTTGGGGGAACGCTGGGTGGAAGGAAATTTGTGGCTCCTCTCAGATTCCAGAACTTTCTGCCACAGAAATGTGAGGAACATGTGTTTTTTTAGCCACATTTTGAGGTTTGCAAAGGATTCTGGGTAACAGAACCTGGTCCGAGCCCCGCAAGTCACCCCTCCTTGGATTCCCCTAGGTCTGTAGTTTTCAGAAATGCACAGGTTTGGTAGGTTTCCCTAGGTGCCGGCTGAGCTACAGGCCAAAAACCACAGGTAGGGACTGTTTTCTTCCAAAAATTTGGATGTGTTCACGTTGCGCTTTAGGGCGTTTCCTGTCACGGGCGCTAGGCCTACCCACACAAGTGAGGTATCATTTGTATCGGGAGACTTGGGGGAACGCTGGGTGGAAGGAAATTTGTGCCTCCTCTCAGATTCCAGAACTTTCTGCCACAGAAATGTGAGGAACATGTGTTTTTTTTATCCAAATTTTGAGGTTTGCAAAGGATTCTGGGTAACAGAACCTGGTCCGAGCCCCGCAAGTCACCCCTCCTTGGATTCGCCTAGGTCTCTAGTTTTCAGAAATGCTTAGGTTTGGTAGGTTTCCCTAGGTACCGGCTGATCTAGAGGCCAAAATCTACAGGTAGGCACTTCGCAAAAAACACCTCTGTTTTCTTCCAAAAATGTGGATGTGTCCACGTTGCGCTTTCAGTCGTTTCCTGTCGCGGGCGCTAGGCCTACCCACACAAGTGAGGTATCATTTTTATCGGGAGACATGGGGGAACGCTGCGTGGAAGGAAATTTGTGGCTCCTCTCAGATTCCAGAACTTTCTGCCACAGAAATGTGAGGAACATGTGTTTTTTTTAGCCAAATTTTGAGGTTTGCAAAGGATTCTGGGTAACAGAACCTGGTCCGAGCCCCGCAAGTCACCCCTCCTTGGATTCTTCTAGGTCTCTAGTTTTCAGAAATGCACAGGTTTGGTAGGTTTCCCTAGGTGCCGGCTGAGCTAGAGGCCAAAATCTACAGGTAGGCACTTCGCAAAAAACACCTCTGTTTTCTTCCAAAAATTTGGATGTGTCCACGTTGCGCTTTGAGTCATTTCCTGTCGCGGGCGCTAGGCCTACCCACACAAGTGAGGTATCATTTTTATCGGGAGACTTGGGGGAAAGCTGGGTGGAAGGAAATTTGTGGCTCCTCTCAGATTCCAGAACTTTCTGCCACAGAAATGTGAGGAACATGTGTTTTTTTAGCCACATTTTGAGGTTTGCAAAGGATTCTGGGTAACAGAACCTGGTCCGAGCCCCGCAAGTCACCCCTCCTTGGATTCCCCTAGGTCTCTAGTTTTTAGAAATGCACAGGTTTGGTAGGTTTCCATAGGTGCCGGCTGAGCTAGAGGCCAAAATCTACAGGTAGGCACTTCGCAAAAAACACCTATTTTCTTAAAAAAAATTGGATGTGTCCACGTTGCGCTTTGGGGCGTTTCCTGTCGCGGGCGCTAGGCCTACCCACACAAGTGAGGTATCATTTTTATCGGGAGACTTGGGGGAACGCTGGGTGGAAGGAAATTTGTGGCTCCTCTCAGATTCCAGAACTTTCTGCCACAGAAATGTGAGGAACATGTGTTTTTTTCAGCCAAATTTAGAGGTGTGCAAAGGATTCTGGGTAACAGAACCTGGTCCGAGCCCCGCAAGTCACCCCTCCTTGGATTCCCCTAGATCTCTAGTTTTCAGAAATGCACAGGTTTGGTAGGTTTCCCTAGGTGCCGGCTGAGCTAGAGGACAAAATCTACAGGTAGGCACTTCGCAAAAAACACCTCTGTTTTCTTCCAAAAATGTGGATGTGTCCACGTTGCGCTTTGGGGCGTTTCCTGTCGCGGGCGCTAGGCCTACCCACACAAGTGAGGTATCATTTTTATCGGGAGACTTGGGGGAACGCTGGGTGGAAGGAAATTTGTGGCTCCTCTCAGATTCCAGAACTTTCTGCCACAGAAATGTGAGGAACATGTGATTTTTTAGCCAAATTTTGAGGTTTGCAAAGGATTCTTGGTAACAGAACCTGGTCCGAGCCCCGCAAGTCACCCCTCCTTGGATTCCCCTGGGTCTCTAGTTTTCAGAAATGCACAGGTTTGGTAGGTTTCCCTAGGTGGCGGCTGAGCTACAGGCCAAAATCTACAGGTAGGCACTTCGCAAAAAACACCTCTGTTTTCTTCCAAAAATTTGGATGTGTCCACGTTGCGCTTTGGGGCGTTTCCTGTCGCGGGCGCTAGGCCTACCCACACAAGTGAGGTATCATTTTTATCGGGAGACTTGGGGGAACGCTGGGTGGAAGGAAATTTGTGGCTCCTCTCAGATTCCAGAACTTTCTGCCACAGAAATGTGAGGAACATGTGTTTTTTGAGCCAAATTTTGAGGTTTGCAAAGGATTCTGGGTAACAGAACCTGGTCCGAGCCCCGCAAGTCACCCCTCCTTGGATTCCCCTAGGTCTGTAGTTTTCAGAAATGCACAGGTTTGGTAGGTTTCCCAAGGTGCCGGCTGAGCTACAGGCCAAAATCCACAGGTAGGCACTGTTTTCTACCAAAAATTTGGATGTGTTCACGTTGCGCTTTGGGGCGTTTCCTGTCGCGGGTGCTAGGCCTACCCACACAAGTGAGGTATCATTTTTATCGGGAGACTTGGGGGAACGCTGGGTGGAAGGAAATTTGTGGCTCCTCTCAGATTCCAGAACTTTCTGCCACAGAAATGTGAGGAACATGTGTTTTTTTTAGCCAAATTTTGAGGTTTGCAAAGGATTCTGGGTAACAGAACCTGGTCCGAGCCCCGCAAGTCACCCCTCCTTATATTCCCCTAGATCTCTAGTTTTCAGAAATGCACAGGTTTGGTAGGTTTCCCTAGGTGCCGGCTGAGCTAGAGGCCAAAATCTACAGGTAGGCACTTCGCACAAAACACCTCTGTTTTCTTCCAAAAATGTGGATGTGTCCACGTTGCGCTTTGGGGCGTTTCCTGTCGCGGGCGCTAGGCCTACCCACACAAGTGAGGTATAATTTTTATCGGGAGACATGGGGGAACGCTGCGTGGTAGGAAATTTGTGGCTCCTCTCAGATTCCAGAACTTTCTGCCACAGAAATGTGAGGAACATGTGTTTTTTTAGCCAAATTTTGAGGTTTGCAAAGGGTTCTGGGTAACAGAACCTGGTCCGAGCCCCGCAAGTCACCCCTCCTTGGATTCTTCTAGGTCTCTAGTTTTCAGAAATGCACAGGTTTGGTAGGTTTCCCTAGGTGCCGGCTGAGCTAGAGGCCAAAATCTACAGGTAGGCACTTCGCAAAAAACACCTCTGTTTTCTTCCAAAAATTTGGATGTGTCCACGTTGCGCTTTGAGTCATTTCCTGTCGCGGGCGCTAGGCCTACCCACACAAGTGAGGTATCATTTTTATCGGGAGACTTGGGGGAAAGCTGGGTGGAAGGAAATTTGTGGCTCCTCTCAGATTCCAGAACTTTCTGCCACAGAAATGTGAGGAACATGTGTTTTTTTAGCCACATTTTGAAGTTTGCAAAGGATTCTGGGTAACAGAACCTGGTCCGAGCCCCGCAAGTCACCCCTCCTTGGATTCCCCTAGGTCTCTAGTTTTCAGAAATGCACAGGTTTGGTAGGTTTCCCTAGGTACCGGCTGATCTAGAGGCCAAAATCTACAGGTAGGCACTTCGCAAAAAACACCTCTGTTTTCTTCCAAAAATGTGGATGTGTCCACGTTGCGCTTTCAGTCGTTTCCTGTCGCGGGCGCTAGGCCTACCCACACAAGTGAGGTATCATTTTTATCGGGAGACATGGGGGAACGCTGCGTGGAAGGAAATTTGTGGCTCCTCTCAGATTCCAGAACTTTCTGCCACAGAAATGTGAGGAACATGTGTTTTTTTAGCCAAATTTTGAGGTTTGCAAAGGATTCTGGGTAACAGAACCTGGTCCGAGCCCCGCAAGTCACCCCTCCTTGGATTCTTCTAGGTCTCTAGTTTTCAGAAATGCTCAGGTTTGGTAGGTTTCCCTAGGTGCCGGCTGAGCTAGAGGCCAAAATCTACAGGTAGGCACTTCGCAAAAAACACCTCTGTTTTCTTCCAAAAATTTGGATGTGTCCACGTTGCGCTTTGAGTCATTTCCTGTCGCGGCCGCTAGGCCTACCCACACAAGTGAGGTATAATTTTTATCGGGAGACTTGGGGGAAAGCTGGGTGGAAGGAAATTTGTGGCTCCTCTCTGATTCCAGAACTTTCTGCAACAGAATTGTGAGGAACATGTGTTTTTTTAGCCACATTTTGAGGTTTGCAAAGGATTCTGGGTAACAGAACCTGGTCCGAGCCCCGCAAGTCACCCCTCCTTGGATTCCCCTAGGTCTCTAGTTTTCAGAAATGCACAGGTTTGGTAGGTTTCCATAGGTGCCGGCTGAGCTAGAGGCCAAAATCTACAGGTAGGCACTTCGCAAAAAACACCTATTTTCTTAAAAAAAATTGGATGTGTCCACGTTGCGCTTTGGGGCGTTTCCTGTCGCGGGCGCTAGGCCTACCCACACAAGTGAGGTATCATTTTTATCGGGAGACTTGGGGGAACGCTGGGTGGGAGGAAATTTGTGGCTCCTCTCAGATTCCAGAACTTTCTGCCACAGAAATGTGAGGAACATGTGTTTTTTTTAGCCAAATTTAGAGGTTTGCAAAGGATTCTGGGTAACAGAACCTGGTCCGAGCCCCGCAAGTCACCCCTCCTTGGATTCCCCTAGATCTCTAGTTTTCAGAAATGCACAGGTTTGGTAGGTTTCCCTAGGTGCCGGCTGAGCTAGAGGCCAAAATCTACAGGTAGGCACTTCGCAAAAAACACCTCTGTTTTCTTCCAAAAATGTGGATGTGTCCACGTTGCGCTTTGGGGCGTTTCCTGTCGCGGGCGCTAGGCCTACCCACACAAGTGAGGTATAATTTTTATCGGGAGACTTGGGGGAACGCTGGGTGGAAGGAAATTTGTGGCTCCTCTCAGATTCCAGAACTTTCTGCCACAGAAATGTGAGGAACATGTGATTTTTTAGCCAAATTTTGAGGTTTGCAAAGGATTCTGGGTAACAGAACCTGGTCCGAGCCCCGCAAGTCACCCCTCCTTGGATTCCCCTGGGTCTCTAGTTTTCAGAAATGCACAGGTTTGGTAGGTTTCCCTAGGTGGCGGCTGAGCTACAGGCCAAAATCTACAGGTAGGCACTTCGCAAAAAACACCTCTGTTTTCTTCCAAAAATTTGGATGTGTCCACGTTGCGCTTTGGGGCGTTTCCTGTCGCGGGCGCTAGGCCTACCCACACAAGTGAGGTATCATTTTTATCGGGAGACTTGGGGGAACGCTGGGTGGAAGGAAATTTGTGGCTCCTCTCAGATTCCAGAACTTTCTGCCACAGAAATGTGAGGAACATGTGTTTTTTGAGCCAAATTTTGAGTTTTGCAAAGGATTCTGGGTAACAGAACCTGGTCCGAGCCCCACAAGTCACCCCTCCTTGGATTCCCCTAGGTCTCTAGTTTTCAGAAATGCACAGGTTGGTAGGTTTCCCAAGGTGCCGGCTGAGCTACAGGCCAAAATCCACAGGTAGGCACTGTTTTCTTCCAAAAATTTGGATGTGTTCACGTTGCGCTTTGGGGCGTTTCCTGTCGCGGGTGCTAGGCCTACCCACACAAGTGAGGTATCATTTTTATCAGGAGACTTGGGGGAACGCTGGGTGGAAGGAAATTTGTGGCTCCTCTCAGATTCCAGAACTTTCTGCCACAGAAATGAGAGGAACATGTGTTTTTTTTAGCCAAATTTTGAGGTTTGCAAAGGATTCTGGGTAACAGAACCTGGCCCGAGCCCCGCAAGTCACCCCTCCTTATATTCCCCTAGATCTCTAGTTTTCAGAAATGCACAGGTTTGGTAGGTTTCCCTAGGTGCCGGCTGAGCTAGAGGCCAAAATCTACAGGTAGGCACTTCGCAAAAAACACCTCTGTTTTCTTCCAAAAATGTGGATGTGTCCACGTTGCGCTTTGGGGCGTTTCCTGTCGCGGGCGCTAGGCCTACCCACACAAGTGAGGTATCATTTTTATCGGGAGACATGGGGGAACGCTGCGTGGTAGGAAATTTGTGGCTCCTCTCAGATTCCAGAACTTTCTGCCACAGAAATGTGAGGAACATGTGTTTTTTTAGCCAAATTTTGAGGTTTGCAAAGGATTCTGGGTAACAGAACCTGGTCCGAGCCCCGCAAGTCACCCCTCCTTGGATTCTTCTAGGTCTCTAGTTTTCAGAAATGCACAGGTTTGGTAGGTTTCCCTAGGTGCCGGCTGAGCTAGAGGCCAAAATCTACAGGTAGGCACTTCGCAAAAAACACCTCTGTTTTCTTCCAAAAATTTGGATGTGTCCACGTTGCGCTTTGAGTCATTTCCTGTCGCGGGCGCTAGGCCTACCCACACAAGTGAGGTATCATTTTTATCGGGAGACTTGGGGGAAAGCTGGGTGGAAGGAAATTTGTGGCTCCTCTCAGATTCCAGAACTTTCTGCCACAGAAATGTGAGGAACATGTGTTTTTTTAGCCACATTTTGAAGTTTGCAAAGGATTCTGGGTAACAGAACCTGGTCCGAGCCCCGCAAGTCACCCCTCCTTGGATTCCCCTAGGTCTCTAGTTTTCAGAAATGCACAGGTTTGGTAGGTTTCCATAGGTGCCGGCTGAGCTAGAGGCCAAAATCTACAGGTAGGCACTTCGCAAAAAACACCTATTTTCTTAAAAAAAATTGGATGTGTCCACGTTGCGCTTTGGGGCGTTTCCTGTCGCGGGCGCTAGGCCTACCCACACAAGTGAGGTATCATTTTTATCGGGAGACTTGGGGGAACGCTGGGAGGGAGGAAATTTGTGGCTCCTCTCAGATTCCAGAACTTTCTGCCACAGAAATGTGAGGAACATGTGTTTTTTTTAGCCAAATTTAGAGGTTTGCAAAGGATTCTGGGTAACAGAACCTGGTCCGAGCCCCGCAAGTCACCCCTCCTTGGATTCCCCTAGATCTCTAGTTTTCAGAAATGCACAGGTTTGGTAGGTTTCCCTAGGTGCCGGCTGAGCTAGAGGCCAAAATCTACAGGTAGGCACTTCGCAAAAAACACCTCTGTTTTCTTCCAAAAATGTGGATGTGTCCACGTTGCGCTTTGGGGCGTTTCCTGTCGCGGGCGCTAGGCCTACCCACACAAGTGAGGTATCATTTTTATCGGGAGACTTGGGGGAACGCTGGGTGGAAGGAAATTTGTGGCTCCTCTCAGATTCCAGAACTTTCTGCCACAGAAATGTGAGGAACATGTGATTTTTTAGCCAAATTTTGAGGTTTGCAAAGGATTCTGGGTAACAGAACCTGGTCCGAGCCCCGCAAGTCACCCCTCCTTGGATTCCCCTGGGTCTCTAGTTTTCAGAAATGCACAGGTTTGGTAGGTTTCCCTAGGTGGCGGCTGAGCTACAGGCCAAAATCTACAGGTAGGCACTTCGCAAAAAACACCTCTGTTTTCTTCCAAAAATTTGGATGTGTCCACGTTGCGCTTTGGGGCGTTTCCTGTCGCGGGCGCTAGGCCTACCCACACAAGTGAGGTATCATTTTTATCGGGAGACTTGGGGGAACGCTGGGTGGAAGGAAATTTGTGGCTCCTCTCAGATTCCAGAACTTTCTGCCACAGAAATGTGAGGAACATGTGTTTTTTTAGCCAAATTTTGAGGTTTGCAAAGGATTCTGGGTAACAGAACCTGGTCCGAGCCCCGCAAGTCACCCCTCCTTGGATTCCCCTAGGTCTGTAGTTTTCAGAAATGCACAGGTTTGGTTGGTTTCCCAAGGTGCCGGCTGAGCTACAGGCCAAAATCCACAGGTAGGCACTGTTTTCTTCCAAAAATTTGGATGTGTTCACGTTGCGCTTTGGGGCGTTTCCTGTCGCGGGTGCTAGGCCTACCCACACAAGTGAGGTATCATTTTTATCGGGAGACTTGGGGGAACGCTGGGTGGAAGGAAATTTGTGGCTCCTCTCAGATTCCAGAACTTTCTGCCACAGAAATGTGAGGAACATGTGTTTTTTTTAGCCAAATTTTGAGGTTTGCAAAGGATTCTGGGTAACAGAACCTGGTCCGAGCCCCGCAAGTCACCCCTCCTTATATTCCCCTAGATCTCTAGTTTTCAGAAATGCACAGGTTTGGTAGGTTTCCCTAGGTGCCGGCTGAGCTAGAGGCCAAAATCTACAGGTAGGCACTTCGCAAAAAACACCTCTGTTTTCTTCCAAAAATGTGGATGTGTCCACGTTGCGCTTTGGGGCGTTTCCTGTCGCGGGCGCTAGGCCTACCCACACAAGTGAGGTATCATTTTTATCGGGAGACATGGGGGAACGCTGCGTGGTAGGAAATTTGTGGCTCCTCTCAGATTCCAGAACTTTCTGCCACAGAAATGTGAGGAACATGTGTTTTTTTTAGCCAAATTTTGAGGTTTGCAAAGGATTCTGGGTAACAGAACCTGGTCCGAGCCCCGCAAGTCACCCCTCCTTGGATTCCCCTAGGTCTCTAGTTTTCAGAAATGCACAGGTTTGGTAGGTTTCCCTAGGTACCGGCTGATCTAGAGGCCAAAATCTACAGGTAGGCACTTCGCAAAAAACACCTCTGTTTTCTTCCAAAAATGTGGATGTGTCCACGTTGCGCTTTCAGTCGTTTCCTGTCGCGGGCGCTAGGCCTACCCACACAAGTGAGGTATCATTTTTATCGGGAGACTTGGGGGAACGCTGGGTGGGAGGAAATTTGTGGCTCCTCTCAGATTCCAGAACTTTCTGCCACAGAAATGTGAGGAACATGTGTTTTTTTTAGCCAAATTTAGAGGTTTGCAAAGGATTCTGGGTAACAGAACCTGGTCCGAGCCCCGCAAGTCACCCCTCCTTGGATTCCCCTAGATCTCTAGTTTTCAGAAATGCACAGGTTTGGTAGGTTTCCCTAGGTGCCGGCTGAGCTAGAGGCCAAAACCTACAGGTAGGCACTTCGGAAAAAACACCTCTGTTTTCTTCCAAAAATGTGGATGTGTCCACGTTGCGCTTTGGGGCGTTTCCTGTCGCGGGCGCTAGGCCTACCCACACAAGTGAGGTATCATTTTTATCGGGAGACTTGAGGGAACGCTGGGTGGAAGGAAATTTGTGGCTCCTCTCAGATTCCAGAACTTTCTGCCACAGAAATGTGAGGAACATGTGATTTTTTAGCCAAATTTTGAGGTTTGCAAAGGATTCTGGGTAACAGAACCTGGTCCGAGCCCCGCAAGTCACCCCTCCTTGGATTCCCCTGGGTCTCTAGTTTTCAGAAATGCACAGGTTTGGTAGGTTTCCCTAGGTGGCGGCTGAGCTACAGGCCAAAATCTACAGGTAGGCACTTCGCAAAAAACACCTCTGTTTTCTTCCAAAAATTTGGATGTGTCCACGTTGCGCTTTGGGGCGTTTCCTGTCGCGGGCGCTAGGCCTACCCACACAAGTGAGGTATCATTTTTATCGGGAGACTTGGGGGAACGCTGGGTGGAAGGAAATTTGTGGCTCCTCTCAGATTCCAGAACTTTCTGCCACAGAAATGTGAGGAACATGTGTTTTTTGAGCCAAATTTTGAGGTTTGCAAAGGATTCTGGGTAACAGAACCTGGTCCGAGCCCCGCAAGTCACCCCTCCTTGGATTCCCCTAGGTCTGTAGTTTTCAGAAATGCACAGGTTTGGTAGGTTTCCCAAGGTGCCGGCTGAGCTACAGGCCAAAATCCACAGGTAGGCACTGTTTTCTTCCAAAAATTTGGATGTGTTCACGTTGCGCTTTGGGGCGTTTCCTGTCGCGGGTGCTAGGCCTACCCACACAAGTGAGGTATCATTTTTATCGGGAGACTTGGGGGAACGCTGGGTGGAAGGAAATTTGTGGCTCCTCTCAGATTCCAGAACTTTCTGCCACAGAAATGTGAGGAACATGTGTTTTTTTTAGCCAAATTTTGAGGTTTGCAAAGGATTCTGGGTAACAGAACCTGGTCCGAGCCCCGCAAGTCACCCCTCCTTATATTCCCCTAGATCTCTAGTTTTTAGAAATGCACAGGTTTGGTAGGTTTCCCTAGGTGCCGGCTGAGCTAGAGGCCAAAATCTACAGGTAGGCACTTCGCAAAAAACACCTCTGTTTTCTTCCAAAAATGTGGATGTGTCCACGTTGCGCTTTGGGGCGTTTCCTGTCGCGGGCGCTAGGCCTACCCACACAAGTGAGGTATCATTTTTATCGGGAGACATGGGGGAACGCTGCGTGGTAGGAAATTTGTGGCTTCTCTCAGATTCCAGAACTTTCTGCCAAAGAAATGTGAGGAACATGTGTTTTTTTAGCCAAATTTTGAGGTTTGCAAAGGATTCTGGGTAACAGAACCTGGTCCGAGCCCCGCAAGTCACCCCTCCTTGGATTCTTCCAGGTCTCTAGTTTTTAGAAATGCACAGGTTTGGTAGGTTTCCCTAGGTGCCGGCTGAGCTAGAGGCCAAAATCTACAGGTAGGCACTTCGCAAAAAACACCACTGTTTTCTTCCAAAAATTTGGATGTGTCCACGTTGCGCTTTGAGTCATTTCCTGTCGCGGGCGCTAGGCCTACCCACACAAGTGAGGTATCATTTTTATCGGGAGACTTGGGGGAAAGCTGGGTGGAAGGAAATTTGTGGCTCCTCTCAGATTCCAGAACTTTCTGCCACAGAAATGTGAGGAACATGTGTTTTTTTAGCCACATTTTGAAGTTTGCAAAGGATTCTGGGTAACAGAACCTGGTCCGAGCCCCGCAAGTCACCCCTCCTTGGATTCCCCTAGGTCTCTAGTTTTCAGAAATGCACAGGTTTGGTAGGTTTCCCTAGGTACCGGCTGATCTAGAGGCCAAAATCTACAGGTAGGCACTTCGCAAAAAACACCTCTGTTTTCTTCCAAAAATGTGGATGTGTCCACGTTGCGCTTTCAGTCGTTTCCTGTCGCGGGCGCTAGGCCTACCCACACAAGTGAGGTATCATTTTTATCGGGAGACATGGGGGAACGCTGCGTGGAAGGAAATTTGTGGCTCCTCTCAGATTCCAGAACTTTCTGCCACAGAAATGTGAGGAACATGTGTTTTTTTAGCCAAATTTTGAGGTTTGCAAAGGATTCTGGGTAACAGAACCTGGTCCGAGCCCCGCAAGTCACCCCTCCTTGGATTCTTCTAGGTCTCTAGTTTTCAGAAATGCACAGGTTTGGTAGGTTTCCCTAGGTGCCGGCTGAGCTAGAGGCCAAAATCTACAGGTAGGCACTTCGCAAAAAACACCTCTGTTTTCTTCCAAAAATTTGGATGTGTCCACGTTGCGCTTTGAGTCATTTCCTGTCGCGGGCGCTAGGCCTACCCACACAAGTGAGGTATCATTTTTATCGGGAGACTTGGGGGAAAGCTGGGTGGAAGGAAATTTGTGGCTCCTCTCAGATTCCAGAACTTTCTGCCACAGAAATGTGAGGAACATGTGTTTTTTTAGCCACATTTTGAGGTTTGCAAAGGATTCTGGGTAACAGAACCTGGTCCGAGCCCCGCAAGTCACCCCTCCTTGGATTCCCCTAGGTCTCTAGTTTTCAGAAATGCACAGGTTTGGTAGGTTTCCATAGGTGCCGGCTGAGCTAGAGGCCAAAATCTACAGGTAGGCACTTCGCAAAAAACACCTATTTTCTTAAAAAAAATTGGATGTGTCCACGTTGCGCTTTGGGGCGTTTCCTGTCGCGGGCGCTAGGCCTACCCACACAAGTGAGGTATCATTTTTATCGGGAGACTTGGGGGAACGCTGGGTGGGAGGAAATTTGTGGCTCCTCTCAGATTCCAGAACTTTCTGCCACAGAAATGTGAGGAACATGTGTTTTTTTTAGCCAAATTTAGAGGTTTGCAAAGGATTCTGGGTAACAGAACCTGGTCCGAGCCCCGCAAGTCACCCCTCCTTGGATTCCCCTAGATCTCTAGTTTTCAGAAATGCACAGGTTTGGTAGGTTTCCCTAGGTGCCGGCTGAGCTAGAGGCCAAAATCTACAGGTAGGCACTTCGCAAAAAACACCTCTGTTTTCTTCCAAAAATGTGGATGTGTCCACGTTGCGCTTTGGGGCGTTTCCTGTCGCGGGCGCTAGGCCTACCCACACAAGTGAGGTATCATTTTTATCGGGAGACTTTGGGGAACGCTGGGTGGAAGGAAATTAGTGGCTCCTCTCAGATTCCAGAACTTTCTGCCACAGAAATGTGAGGAACATGTGATTTTTTAGCCAAATTTTGAGGTTTGCAAAGGATTCTGGGTAACAGAACCTGGTCCGAGCCCCGCAAGTCACCCCTCCTTGGATTCCCCTGGGTCTCTAGTTTTCAGAAATGCACAGGTTTGGTAGGTTTCCCTAGGTGGCGGCTGAGCTACAGGCCAAAATCTACAGGTAGGCACTTCGCAAAAAACACCTCTGTTTTCTTCCAAAAATTTGGATGTGTCCACGTTGCGCTTTGGGGCGTTTCCTGTCGCGGGCGCTAGGGCTACCCACACAAGTGAGGTATCATTTTTATCGGGAGACTTGGGGGAACGCTGGGTGGAAGGAAATTTGTGGCTCCTCTCAAATTCCAGAACTTTCTGCCACAGAAATGTGAGGAACATGTGTTTTTTGAGCCAAATTTTGAGGTTTGCAAAGGATTCTGGGTAACAGAACCTGGTCCGAGCCCCGCAAGTCACCCCTCCTTGGATTCCCCTAGGTCTGTAGTTTTCAGAAATGCACAGGTTTGGTAGGTTTCCCAAGGTGCCGGCTGAGCTACAGGCCAAAATCCACAGGTAGGCACTGTTTTCTTCCAAAAATTTGGATGTGTTCACGTTGCGCTTTGGGGCGTTTCCTGTCGCGGGTGCTAGGCCTACCCACACAAGTGAGGTATCATTTTTATCGGGAGACTTGGGGGAACGCTGGGTGGAAGGAAATTTGTGGCTCCTCTCAGATTCCAGAACTTTCTGCCACAGAAATGTGAGGAACATGTGTTTCTTTTAGCCAAATTTTGAGGTTTGCAAAGGATTCTGGGTAACAGAACCTGGTCCGAGCCCCGCAAGTCACCCCTCCTTGGATTCCCCTAGATCTCTAGTTTTCAGAAATGCACAGGTTTGGTAGGTTTCCCTAGGTGCTGGCTGAGCTAGAGGCCAAAATCTACAGGTAGGCACTTCGCAAAAAACACCTCTGTTTTCTTCCAAAAATGTGGATGTGTCCACGTTGCGCTTTGGGGCGTTTCCTGTCGCGGGCGCTAGGCCTACCCACACAAGTGAGGTATCATTTTTATCGGGAGACATGGGGGAACGCTGCGTGGTAGGAAATTTGTGGCTCCTCTCAGATTCCAGAACTTTCTGCCACAGAAATGTGAGGAACATGTGTTTTTTTAGCCAAATTTTGAGGTTTGCAAAGGATTCTGGGTAACAGAACCTGGTCCGAGCCCCGCAAGTCACCCCTCCTTGGATTCTTCTAGGTCTCTAGTTTTCAGAAATGCACAGGTTTGGTAGGTTTCCCTAGGTGCCGGCTGAGCTAGAGGCCAAAATCTACAGGTAGGCACATCGCAAAAAACACCTCTGTTTTCTTCCAAAAATTTGGATGTGTCCACGTTGCGCTTTGAGTCATTTCCTGTCGCGGGCGCTAGGCCTACCCACACAAGTGAGGTATCATTTTTATCGGGAGACTTGGGGGAAAGCTGGGTGGAAGGAAATTTGTGGCTCCTCTCAGATTCCAGAACTTTCTGCCACAGAAATGTGAGGAACATGTGTTTTTTTAGCCACATTTTGAAGTTTGCAAAGGATTCTGGGTAACAGAACCTGGTCCGAGCCCCGCAAGTCACCCCTCCTTGGATTCCCCTAGGTCTCTAGTTTTCAGAAATGCACAGGTTTGGTAGGTTTCCATAGGTGCCGGCTGAGCTAGAGGCCAAAATCTACAGGTAGGCACTTCGCAAAAAACACCTATTTTCTTAAAAAAAATTGGATGTGTCCACGTTGCGCTTTGGGGCGTTTCCTGTCGCGGGCGCTAGGCCTACCCACACAAGTGAGGTATCATTTTTATCGGGAGACTTGGGGGAACGCTGGGTGGGAGGAAATTTGTGGCTCCTCTCAGATTCCAGAACTTTCTGCCACAGAAATGTGAGGAACATGTGTTTTTTTTAGCCAAATTTAGAGGTTTGCAAAGGATTCTGGGTAACAGAACCTGGTCCGAGCCCCGCAAGTCACCCCTCCTTGGATTCCCCTAGATCTCTAGTTTTCAGAAATGCACAGGTTTGGTAGGTTTCCCTAGGTGCCGGCTGAGCTAGAGGCCAAAATCTACAGGTAGGCACTTCGCAAAAAACACCTCTGTTTTCTTCCAAAAATGTGGATGTGTCCACGTTGCGCTTTGGGGCGTTTCCTGTCGCGGGCGCTAGGCCTACCCACACAAGTGAGGTATCATTTTTATCGGGAGACTTGGGGGAACGCTGGGTGGAAGGAAATTTGTGGCTCCTCTCAGATTCCAGAACTTTCTGCCACAGAAATGTGAGGAACATGTGTTTTTTTAGCCAAATTTTGAGGTTTGCAAAGGATTCTGGGTAACAGAACCTGGTCCGAGCCCCGCAAGTCACCCCTCCTTGGATTCCCCTAGGTCTGTAGTTTTCAGAAATGCACAGGTTTGGTAGGTTTCCCTAGGTGCCGGCTGAGCTACAGGCCAAAATCCACAGGTAGGCACTGTTTTCTTCCAAAAATTTGGATGTGTTCACGTTGCGCTTTGGGGCGTTTCCTGTCGCGGGCGCTAGGCCTACCCACACAAGTGAGGTATCATTTTTATCGGGAGACTTGGGGGAACGCTGGGTGGAAGGAAATTTGTGGCTCCTCTCAGATTCCAGAACTTTCTGCCACAGAAATGTGAGGAACATGTGTTTTTTTTAGCCAAATTTTGAGGTTTGCAAAGGATTCTGGGTAACAGAACCTGGTCCGAGCCCCGCAAGTCACCCCTCCTTGGATTCCCCTAGATCTCTAGTTTTCAGAAATGCACAGGTTTGGTAGGTTTCCCTAGGTGCCGGCTGAGCTAGAGGCCAAAATCTACAGGTAGGCACTTCGCAAAAAACACCTCTGTTTTCTTCCAAAAATGTGGATGTGTCCACGTTGCGCTTTGGGGCGTTTCCTGTCGCGGGCGCTAGGCCTACCCACACAAGTGAGGTATCATTTTTATCGGGAGACTTGGGTAACGCTGGGTGGAAGGAAATTTGTGGCTCCTCTTAGATTCTAGAACTTTCTGCCACAGAAATGTGAGGAACATGTGATTTTTTAGCCAAATTTTGAGGTTTGCAAAGGATTCTGGGTAACAGAACCTGGTCCGAGCCCCGCAAGTCACCCCTCCTTGGATCCCCTGGGTCTCTAGTTTTCAGAAATGCACAGGTTTGGTAGGTTTCCCTATGTGGCGGCTGAGCTACAGGCCAAAATCTACAGGTAGGCACTTCGCAAAAAACACCTCTGTTTTCTTCCAAAAATATGGATGTGTCCACGTTGCGCTTTGGGGCGTTTCCTGTCGCGGGCGCTAGGCCTACCCACACAAGTGAGGTATCATTTTTATCGGGAGACTTGGGGGAACGCTGGGTGGAAGGAAATTTGTGGCTCCTCTCAGATTCC
This sequence comes from Pleurodeles waltl, assembly GCF_031143425.1. NCBI lineage: Eukaryota > Metazoa > Chordata > Amphibia > Caudata > Salamandridae > Pleurodeles > Pleurodeles waltl. Next base: position 730,766 of record NW_027149822.1, on the reverse strand, counting down.
AGAACTTTCTGCCACAGAAATGTGAGGAACATGTGTTTTTTGAGCCAAATTTTGAGGTTTGCAAAGGATTCTGGGTAACAGAACCTGGTCCGAGCCCCGCAAGTCACCCCTCCTTGGATTCCCCTAGGTCTGTAGTTTTCAGAAATGCACAGGTTTGGTAGGTTTCCCAAGGTGCCGGCTGAGCTACAGGCCAAAATCCACAGGTAGGCACTGTTTTCTTCCAAAAATTTGGATGTGTTCACGTTGCGCTTTGGGGCGTTTCCTGTCGCGGGCGCTAGGCCTACCCACACAAGTGAGGTATCATTTTTATCGGGAGACTTGGGGGAACGCTGGGTGGAAGGAAATTTGTGGCTCCTCTCAGATTCCAGAACTTTCTGCCACAGAAATGTGAGGAACATGTGTTTTTTTAGCCAAATTTTGAGGTTTGCAAAGGATTCTGGGTAACAGAACCTGGTCCGAGCCCCGCATTTCACCCCTCCTTGGATTCCCCTAGGTCTCTAGTTTTCAGAAATGCACAGGTTTGGTAGGTTTCCCTAGGTGCCCGCTGAGCTAGAGGCCAAAATGTACAGGTAGGCACTTTGTAAAAAACACCTCTGTTTTCTTCCAAAAATGTGGATGTGTCCACGTTGCGCTTTGAGTCGTTTCCTGTCGCGGGCGCTAGGCCTACCCACACAAGTGAGGTATAATTTTTATCGGGAGACTTGGGGGAACGCTGGGTGGAAGGAAATTTGTGGCTCCTCTCAGATTCCAGAACTTTCTGCCACAGAAATGTGAGGAACATGTGTTTTTTTAGCCACATTTTGAGGTTTGCAAAGGATTCTGGGTAACAGAACCTGGTCCGAGCCCCGCAAGTCACCCCTCCTTGGATTCCCCTAGGTCTCTAGTTTTCAGAAATGCACAGGTTTTGTAGGTTTTCCTAGGTGCCGGCTGAGCTAGAGGCCAAAATCTACAGGTAGGCACTTCGCAAAAAACACCTGTTTTCTTCCAAAAATTTTGATGTGTCCACGTTGCGCTTTGGGGCGTTTCCTGTTGCGGGCGCTAGGCCTACCCACAAAAGTGAGGTATCATTTTTATCGGGAGACTTGGGGGAAGGCTGGGTGGTAGGAAATTTGTGGCTCCTCTCAGATTCCAGAACTTTCTGCCACAGAAATGCGAGGAACATGTGTTTTTTTAGCCAAATTTTGAGGTTTGCAAAGGATTCTGGGTAACAGAACCTGGTCCGAGCCCCGCAAGTCACCCCTCCTTGGATTCCCCTAGGTCTCTAGTTTTCAGAAATACACAGGTTTGGTAGGTTTCCCTAGGTGCCGGCTGAGCTAGAGGTCAAAATCGACAGGTAGGCACTTCGCAAAAAACACCTCTGTTTTCTCAAAAAATGTGGATGTGTCCACATTGCGCTTTGGGGCGTTTCCTGTCGCGGACGCTAGGCCTACCCACACAAGTGAGGTATCATTTTTATCGGGAGACTTGGGGGAACGCTGGGTGGAAGGAAATTTGTGGCTCCTCTCAGATTCCAGAACTTTCTGCCACAGAAATGTGAGGAACATGTATTTTTTTTTGGCCAAATTTTGAGGTTTGCAAAGGATTCTGGGTAACAGAACCTGGTCCGAGCCCCGCAAGTCACCCCTCCTTGGATTCCCCTAGGTCTGTAGTTTTCAGAAATGCACAGGTATGGTAGGTTTCCCTAGGTGCCGGCTGAGCTACAGGCCAAAATCCACAGGTAGGCACTGTTTTCTTCCAAAAATTTGGATGTGTTCACGTTGCGCTTTGAGGCGTTTCCTGTCGCGGGCGCTAGGCCTACCCACACAAGTGAGGTGTCATTTTTATCGGGAGACTTGGGGGAATGCTGGGTGGAAGGAAATATGTGGCTCCTCTCAGATTCCAGAACTTTCTGCCACAGAAATGTGAGGAACATGTGTTTTTTTTAGCCAAATTTTGAGGTTTGCAAAGGATTCTGGGTAACAGAACCTGGTCCGAGCCCCGCAAGTCACCCCTCCATGGATCCCCCTAGGTCTCTAGTTTTCAGAAATGCACAGGTTTGGTAGGTTTCCCTAGGTACCGGCTGATCTAGAGGCCAAAATCCACAGGTAGGCACTTCACAAAAAACACCTCTGTTTTCTTCCAAAAATTTGGATGTGTCCACGTTGCGCTTTGGGGCGTTTCCTGTCGCGGACGCTAGGCCTACCCACACAAGTGAGGTATCATTTGTATCGGGAGACTTGGGGGAACGCTGGGTGGAAGGAAATTTGTGGCTCCTCTCAGATTCCAGAACTTTCTGCCACAGAAATGTGTGGAACATGTGTTTTTTTAGCCACAATTTGAGGTTTGCAAAGGATTCTGGGTAGCAGAACCTGGTCCGAGCCCCGCAAGTTCCCCTCCTTGGATTCCCCTAGGTCTCTAGTTTTCAGAAATGCACAGGTTTGGTAGGTTTCCCTAGGTGCCGGCTGAGCTAGAGGCCAAAATCTATCGGTAGGCACTTCGCAAAAAACACCTCTGTTTTCATCAAAAAATTTGGATGTGTCCACGTTGCGCTTTGGGGCGTTTGCTGTCGCGGGCGCTAGGCCTACCCACACAAGTTAGGTATCATTTTTATTCGGAGACTTGGGGGAATGCTGGGTGGAAGGAAATTTGTGGCTCCTCTCAGATTCCAGAACTTTCTGCCACAAAAATGTGAGGAACATGTGTTTTTTTAGCCAAATTTTGAGGTTTGCAAAGGATTCTGGGTAACAGAACCTGGTCCGAGCCCCGCAAGTCACCCCTCCTTGGATTCTCCTAGGTCTCTAGTTTTCAGAAATGCACAGTTTCGGTAGGTTTCCCTAGGTGCCGGCTGAGCTAGAGGCCAAAATCTACAGGTAGGCACTTCGCAAAAAACACCTCTGTTTTCTTCCAAAAATTTGGATGTGTCCACGTTGCGCTTTGAGTCGTTTCCTGTCGCGGGCGCTAGGCCTACCCAAACAAGTGAGGTATCATTTTTATCGGGAGACTTGGGGGAACGCTGGGTGGAAGGAAATTTGTGGCTCCTCTCAGATTCCAAAACTTTCTGCCACAGAAATGTGAGGAACATGTGTTTTTTTAGCCACATTTTGAGGTTTGCAAAGGATTCTGGGTAACAGAACCTGGTCCGAGCCCCGCAAGTCACCCCTCCTTGGATTCCCCTAGGTCTCTAGTTTTCAGAAATGCACAGGTTTGGTAGGTTTCCCTAGGTGCCGGCTGAGCTAGAGGCCAAAATCTACAGGTAGGCACTTCGCAAAAAACACCTGTTTTCTTCAAAAAATTTGGATGTGTCCACGTTGCGCTTTGGGGCGTTTCCTGTCGCGGGCGCTAGGCCTACCCACAAAAGTGATGTATCATTTTTATCGGGAGACTTGGGGGAACACTGGGTGGAAGGAAATTTCTGGCTCCTCTCAGATTCCAGAACTTTCTGCCACAGAAATGTGAGGAACATGTGTTTTTTTAGCCACATTTTGAGGTTTGCAAAGGATTCTGGGTAACAGAACCTGGTCCGAGCCCCGCAAGTCACCCCTCCTTGGATTCCCCTAGGTCTCTAGTTTTCAGAAATGCACAGGTTTTGTAGGTTTCCCTAGGTGCCCGCTGAGCTAGAGGCCAAAATGTACAGGAAGGCACTTTGTAAAAAACACCTCTGTTTTCTTCCAAAAATTTGGATGTGTCCACGTTGCGCTTTGAGTCGTTTCCTGTCGCGGGCGCTAGGCCTACCCACACAAGTGAGGTATCATTTTTATCGGGAGACTTGGGGGAACACTGGGTGGAAGGAAATTTGAGGCTCCTCTCAGATTCCAGAACTTTCTGCCACAGAAATGTGAGGAACATGTGTTTTTTTAGCCACATTTTGAGGTTTGCAAAGGATTCTGGGTAACAGAACCTGGTCCGACTCCCGCAAGTCACCCCTCCTTGGATTCCCCTAGGTCTCTAGTTTTCAGAAATGCACAGGTTTGGTAGGTTTCCCTAGGTGCCGGCTGAGCTAGAGGCCAAAATCTATCGGTAGGCACTTCGCAAAAAACACCTCTGTTTTCATCAAAAAATTTGGATGTGTCCACGTTGCGCTTTGGGGCGTTTCCTGTCGCGGGCGCTAGGCCTACCCACACAAGTGAGGTATCATTTTTATCGGGAGACTTGGGGGAACGCTGGGTGGAAGGATATTTGTGGCTCCTCTCAGATTCCAGAACTTTCTGCCACAGAAATGTGAGGAACATGTGCTTTTTTAGCCAAATTTTGAGGTTTGCAAAGGATTCTGGGTAACAGAACCTGGTCCGAGCCCCGCAAGTCACCCCTCCTTGGATTCTCCCAGGTCTCTAGTTTTCAGAAATGCACATGTTTGGTAGGTTTTCCTAGGTGCCGGCTGAGCTAGAGGCCAAAATCTACAGGTAGGCACTTCGCAAAAAACACTTCTGTTTTCTTCCTAAAATTTGGATGTGTCCACGTTGTGCTTTGAGTCGTTTCCTGTCGCGGGCGCTAGGCCTACCCACACAAGTGAGGTATCATTTTTATCGGGAGACTTGGGGGAACGCTGGGTGGAAGGAAATTTGTGGCTCCTCTCAGATTCCAGAACTTTCTGCCACACAAATGTGAGGAACATGTGTTTTTTTAAACACATTTTGAGGTTTGCAAAGGATTCTGGGTAACATAACCTGGTCCGAGCCCCGCAAGTCACCCCTCCTTGGATTCCCCTAGGTCTCTAGTTTTCAGAAATGCACAGGTTTGGTAGGTTTCCCTAGGTGCCGTCTGAGATAGAGGCCAAAATCTACAGGTAGGCACTTCGCAAAAAACACCTCAGTTTTCTTCCAAAAATGTGGATGTGTCCACGTTGCGCTTTGAGTCGTTTCCTGTCGCGGGCGTTAGGCCTACCCACACAAGTGAGGTATCATTTTTATCGGGAGACATGGGGGAACGCTGGGTGGAAGGAAATTTGTGGCTCCTCTCAGATTCCAGAACTTTCTGCCACAGAAATGTGAGGAACATGAGTTTTTTTAGCCACATTTTGAGGTTTGCAAAGGATTCTGGGTAACAGAACCTGGTCCGAGCCCCGCAAGTCACCCCTCCTTGGATTCCCCTAGGTCTGTAGTTTTCAGAAATGCACAGGTTTGGTAGGTTTCCCTAGGTGCCGGCTGAGCTACAGGCCAAAATCCACAGGTAGTCACTGTTTTCTTCCCAAAATTTGGATGTGTTCACGTTGCGCTTTGGGGCGTGTACTGTCGCGGGCGCTAGGCCTACCCACACAAGTGAGGTATCATTTTTATCGGGAGACTTGGGGGAACGCTGGGTGGAAGGAAATTTGTGGCTCCTTTCAGATTCCAGAACTTTCTGCCACAGAAATGTGAGGAACATGTGTTTTTTTTAGCCAAATTTTGAGGTTTGCAAAGGATTCTGGGTAACAGAACCTGGTCCGAGCCCCGCAAGTCACCCCTCCTTGGATTCCCCTAGGTCTCTAGTTTTCAGAAATGCACAGGTTTGGTAGGTTTCCCTAGGTGCCCGCTGAGCTAGAGGCCAAAATCTACAGGTAGGCACTTTGTAAAAAACACCTCTGTTTTGTTCCAAAAATTTGGATGTGTCCACGTTGCGCTTTGAGTCGTTTCCTGTCGCGGGCGCTAGGCCTACCCACACAAGTGAGGTATCATTTTTATCGGGAGACATGGGGGAACGCTGGGTGGAAGGAAATTTGTGGCTCCTCTCAGATTCCAGAACTTTCTGCACAGAAATGTGAGGAACATGTGTTTTTTTAGCCACATTTTGAGGTTTGCAAAGGATTCTGGGTAACAGAACCTGGTCCGAGCCCCGCAAGTCACCCCTCCTTGGATTCCCCTAGGTCTCTAGTTTACAGAAATGCACAGGTTTGGCAGGTTTCCCTAGGTGCCGGCTGAGCTAGAGGCCAAAATCTACATGTAGGCACTTCACAAAAAACACCTCTGTTTTCTTCCAAAAATTTGGATGTGTCCACGTTGCGCTTTGGGGCGTTTCCTGTCGCGGACGCTAGGCCTACCCACACAAGTGAGGTATCATTTGTATCGGGAGACTTGGGGGAACGCTGGGTGGAAGGAAATTTGTGGCTCCACTCAGATTCTAGAACTTTCTGCCACAGAAATGTGTGGAACATGTGTTTTTTTAGCCACAATTTGAGGTTTGCAAAGGATTCTGGGTAACAGAACCTGGTCCGAGCCCCGCAAGTCACCCCTCATTGGATTCCCCTAGGTCTCTAGTTTTCAGAAATGTACAGGTTTGGTAGGTTTCCCTAGGTGCCGGCTGAGCTAGAGGCCAAAATCTATCGGTAGGCACTTCGCAAAAAACACCTCTGTTTTCATCCAAAAATTTGGATGTGTCCACGTTGCGCTTTGGGGCGTTTCCTGTCGCGGGCGCTAGGCCTACCCACACAAGTGAGGTATCATTTTTATTGGGAGACTTGGGGGAACGCTGGGTGGAAGGAAATTTGTGGCTCCTCTCAGATTTCAGAACTTTCTGCCACAGAAATGTGAGGAACATGTGTTTTTTTAGCCACATTTTGAGCTTTGCAAAGGATTCTGGGTAACAGAACCTGGTCCGAGCCCCGCAAGTCACCCCTCCTTGGATTCCCCTAGGTCTCTAGTTTTCAGAAATGCACAGGTTTGGTAGGTTTCCCTATGTGGCGGCTGAGCTACAGGCCAAAATCTACAGGTAGGCACTTCGCAAAAAACACCTCTGTTTTCTTCCAAAAATTTGGATGTGTCCACGTTGCGCTTTGGGGCGTTTCCTGTCGCGGGCGCTAGGCCTACCCACACAAGTGAGGTATCATTTTTATCGGGAGACTTGGGGGAACGCTGGGTGGAAGGAAATTTGTGGCTCCTCTCAGATTCCAGAACTTTCTGCCACAGAAATGTGAGGAACATGTGTTTTTTTAGCCAAATTTTGAGGTTTGCAAAGGATTCTGGGTAACAGAACCTGGTCCGAGCCCCGCATTTCACCCCTCCTTGGATTCCCCTAGGTCTCTAGTTTTCAGAAATGCACAGGTTTGGTAGGTTTCCCTAGGTGCCGGCTGAGCTAGAGGCCAAAATCTACAGGTAGGCACTTCGCAAAAAACACCTCTGTTTTCTTCCAAAAATTTGGATGTGTCCACGTTGCGCTTTGAGTCGTTTCCTGTCGCGGGCGCTAGGCCTACCCACACAAGTGAGGTATCATTTTTATCGGGAGACTTGGGGGAACGCTGGGTGGAAGGAAATTTGTGGCTCCTCTCAGATTCCAAAACTTTCTGCCACAGAAATGTGAGGAACATGTGTTTTTTTAGCCACATTTTGAGGTTTGCAAAGGATTCTGGGTAACAGAACCTGGTCCGAGCCCCGCAAGTCACCCCTCCATGGATTCCCCTAGGTCTCTAGTTTTCAGAAATGCACAGGTTTGGTAGGTTTCCCTAGGTGCCGTCTGAGATAGAGGCCAAAATCTACAGGTAGGCACTTCGCAAAAAACACCTCTGTTTTCTTCCAAAAATTTGGATGTGTCCACGTTGCGCTTTGAGTCATTTCCTGTCGCGGGCGCTAGGCCTACCCACACAAGTGAGGTATCATTTTTATCGGGAGACATGGGGGAACGCTGGGTGGAAGGAAATTTGTGGCTCCTCTCAAATTCCAGAACTTTCTGCCACAGAAATGTGTGGAACATGTGTTTTTTTAGCCACAATTTGAGGTTTGCAAAGGATTCTGGGTAACAGAACCTGGTCCGAGCCCCGCAAGTCACCCCTCCTTGGATTCCCCTAGGTCTCTAGTTTTCAGAAATGCACAGGTTTGGTAGGTTTCCCTAGGTGCCGGCTGAGCAAGGGGCCAAAATCTATCGGTAGGCACTTCGCAAAAAACACCTCTGTTTTCATCCAAAAATGTGGATGTGTCCACGTTGCGCTTTGGGGCGTTTCCTGTCGCGGGCGCTAGGCCTACCCACACAAGTGAGGTATCATTTTTATCGGGAGACTTGGGGGAACGCTGGGTGGAAGGAAATTTGTGGCTCCTCTCAGATTCCAGAACTTTCTGCCACAGAAATCTGAGGAACATGTTTTTTTTTAGCCAAATTTTGAGGTTTGCAAAGGATTCTGGGTAACAGAACCTGGTCCGAGCCCCGCAAGTCACCCCTCCTTGGATTCTCCTAGGTCTCTAGTTTTCAGAAATGCACAGGTTTGGTAGGTTTCCCTAGGTGCCGGCTGAGCTAGAGGCCAAAATCTACAGGTAGGCACTTCGCAAAAAACACCTCTGTTTTCTTCCAAAAATTTGGATGTGTCTACGTTGCGCCTTGAGTCGTTTCCTGTCGCGGGCGCTAGGCCTACCCACACAAGTGAGGTATCATTTTTATCGGGAGACTTGGGGGAACGCTGGGTGGAAGGAAATTTGTGGCTCCTCTCAGATTCCAGAACTTTCTGCCACAGAAATGTGAGGAACATGTGTTTTTTTAGCCACATTTTGAGGTTTGCAAAGGATGCTGGGTAACAGAACCTGGTCCGAGCACCGCAAGTCACCCCTCCTTGGATTCCCCTAGGTCTCTAGTTTTCAGAAATGCACAGGTTTGGTAGGTTTCCCTAGGTGCCGGCTGAGCTAGAGGCCAAAATCTACAGGTAGGCACTTCGCAAAAAACACCTCTGTTTTCTTCAAAAAATTTGGATGTGTCCAAGTTGCGCTTTGGGGCGTTTCCTGTCGCGGGCGCTAGGCCTACCCACAAAAGTGATGTATAATTTTTATCGGGAGACTTGGGGGAACACTGGGTGGAAGGAAATTTGTGGCGCCTCTCAGATTCCAGAACTTTCTGCCACAGAAATGTGAGGAACATGTGTTTTTTTAGCCAAATTTTGAGGTTTGCAAAGTATTCTGGGTAACAGAACCTGGTCCGAGCCCCGCAAGTCACCCCTCCTTGGATTCCCCTAGGTCTCTAGTTTTCAGAAATGCACAGGTTTGGTAGGTTTCCCTAGGTGCCCGCTGAGCTAGAGGCCAAAATGTACAGGGAGGCACTTTGTAAAAAACACCTCTGTTTTCTTCCAAAAATTTGGATGTGTCCACGTTGCGCTTTGAGTCGTTTCCTGTCGCGGGCGCTAGGCCTACCCACACAAGTGAGGTATCATTTTTATCGGGAGACTTGGGGGAACGCTGGGTGGAAGGAAATTTGTGGCTCCTCTCAGATTCCAGAACTTTCTGCCACAGAAATGTGAGGAACATGTGTTTTTTTAGCCACATTTTGAGGTTTGCAAAGGATTCTGGGTAACAGAACCTGGTCCGAGCCCCGCAAGTCACCCCTCCTTGGATTCCCCTAGGTCTGTAGTTTTCAGAAATGCACAGGTTTGGTAGGTTTCCCTAGGTGCCGGCTGAGCTACAGTCCAAAATCCACAAGTAGTCACTGTTTTCTTCCCAAAATTTGGATGTGTTCACGTTGCGCTTTGGGGCGTGTACTGTCGCGGGCACTAGGCCTACCCACACAAGTGAGGTATCATTTTTATCGGGAGACTTGGGGGAACGCTGGGTGGAAGGAAATTTGTGGCTCCTTTCAGATTCCAGAACTTTCTGCCACAGAAATGTGAGGAACATGTGTTTTTTTTAGCCAAATTTTGAGGTTTGCAAAGGATTCTGGGTAACAGAACCTGGTCCGAGCCCCGCAAGTCACCCCTCCTTGGATTCCCCTAGGTCTCTAGTTTTCAGAAATGCACAGGTTTGGTAGGTTTCCCTAGGTGCCCGCTGAGCTAGAGGCCAAAATCTACAGGTAGGCACTTCGCAAAAAACACCTCTGTTTTCTTCCAAAAATTTGGATGTGTCCACGTTGCGCTTTGAGTCGTTTCCTGTCGCGGGTGCTAGGCCTACCCACACAAGTGAGGTATCATTTTTATCGGGAGACATGGGGGAACGCTGGGTGGAAGGAAATTTGTGGCTCCTCTCAGATTCCAGAACTTTCTGCACAGAAATGTGAGGAACATGTGTTTTTTTAGCCACATTTTGAGGTTTGCAAAGGATTCTGGGTAACAGAACCTGGTCCGAGCCCCGCAAGTCACCCCTCCTTGGATTCCCCTAGGTCTCTAGTTTTCAGAAATGCACAGGTTTGGCAGGTTTCCCTAGGTGCCGGCTGAGCTAGAGGCCAAAATCTACAGGTAGGCACTTCACAAAAAACACCTCTGTTTTCTTCCAAAAATTTGGATGTGTCCACGTTGCGCTTTGGGGCGTTTCCTGTCGCGGACGCTAGGCCTACCCACACAAGTGAGGTATCATTTGTATCGGGAGACTTGGGGGAACGCTGGGTGGAAGGAAATTTGTGGCTCCTCTCAGATTCCAGAACTTTCTGCCACAGAAATGTGTGGAACATGTGTTTTTTTAGCCACAATTTGAGGTTTGCAAAGGATTCTGGGTAACAGAACCTGGTCCGAGCCCCGCAAGTCACCCCTCATTGGATTCCCCTAGGTCTCTAGTTTTCAGAAATGCACAGGTTTGGTAGGTTTCCCTAGGTGCCGGCTGAGCTAGAGGCCAAAATCTATCGGTAGGCACTTCGCAAAAAACACCTCTGTTTTCATCCAAAAATTTGGATGTGTCCACGTTGCGCTTTGGGGCGTTTCCTGTCGCGGGCGCTAGGCCTACCCACACAAGTGAGGTATCATTTTTATTGGGAGACTTGGGGAAACGCTGGGTGGAAGGAAATTTGTGGCTCCTCTCAGATTTCAGAACTTTCTGCCACAGAAATGTGAGGAACATGTGTTTTTTTAGCCACATTTTGAGCTTTGCAAAGGATTCTGGGTAACAGAACCTGGTCCGAGCCCCGCAAGTCACCCCTCCTTGGATTCCCCTAGGTCTCTAGTTTTCAGAAATGCACAGGTTTGGTAGGTTTCCCTATGTGGCGGCTGAGCTACAGGCCAAAATCTACAGGTAGGCACTTCGCAAAAAACACCTCTGTTTTCTTCCAAAAATTTGGATGTGTCCACGTTGCGCTTTGGGGCGTTTCCTGTCGCGGGCGCTAAGCCTACCCACACAAGTGAGGTATCATTTTTATCGGGAGACTTGGGGGAACGCTGGGTGGAAGGAAATTTGTGGCTCCTCTCAGATTCCAGAACTTTCTGCCACAGAAATGTGAGGAACATGTGTTTTTTGAGCCAAATTTTGAGGTTTGCAAAGGATTCTGGGTAACAGAACCTGGTCCGAGCCCTGCAAGTCACCCCTCCTTGGATTCCCCTACGTCTGTAGTTTTCAGAAATGCACAGGTTTGGTAGGTTTCCCAAGGTGCCGGCTGAGCTACAGGCCAAAATCCACAGGTAGGCACTGTTTTCTTCCAAAAATTTGGATGTGTTCACGTTGCGCTTTGGGGCGTTTCCTGTCGCGGGCGCTAGGCCTACCCACACAAGTGAGGTATCATTTTTATCGGGAGACTTGGGGGAACGCTGGGTGGAAGGAAATTTGTGGCTGCTCTCAGATTCCAGATCTTTCTGCCACAGAAATGTGAGGAACATGTGTTTTTTTAGCCAAATTTTGAGGTTTGCAAAGGATTCTGGGTAACAGAACCTGGTCCGAGCCCCGCATTTCACCCCTCCTTGGATTCCCCTAGGTCTCTAGTTTTCAGAAATGCACAGGTTTGGTAGGTTTCCCTAGGTGCCGGCTGAGCTAGAGGCCAAAATCTACAGGTAGGCACTTCGCAAAAAACACCTCTGTTTTCTTCCAAAAATTTGGATGTGTCCACGTTGCGCTTTGAGTCGTTTCCTGTCGCGGGCGCTAGGCCTACCCACACAAGTGAGGTATCATTTTTATCGGGAGACATGGGGGAACGCTGGGTGGAAGGAAATTTGTGGCTCCTCTCAGATTCCAGAACTTTCTGCCACAGAAATGTGAGGAACATGTGTTTTTTTAGCCACATTTTGAGGTTTGCAAAGGATTCTGGGTAACAGAACCTGGTCCGAGCCCCGCAAGTCACCCCTCCTTGGATTCCCCTTGGTCTCTAGTTTTCAGAAATGCACAGGTTTGGTAGGTTTCCCTAGGTGCCGGCTGAGCTAGAGGCCAAAATCTACAGGTAGGCACTTCACAAAAAACACCTCTGTTTTCTTCCAAAAATTTGGAGGTGTCCACGTTGCGCTTTGGGGCGTTTCCTGTCGCGGGCGCTAGGCCTACCCACACAAGTGAGGTATCATTTTTATCGGGAGACTTGGGGGAACGCTGGGTGGAAGGAAATTTGTGGCTCCTCTCAGATTCCAGAACTTTCTGCCACAGAAATGTGAGGAACATGTGTTTTTTGAGCCAAATTTTGAGGTTTGCAAAGGATTCTGGGTAACAGAACCTGGTCCGAGCCCCGCAAGTCACCCCTCCTTGGATTCCCCTAGTTCTGTAGTTTTCAGAAATGCACAGGTTTGGTAGGTTTCCCAAGGTGCCGGCTGAGCTACAGGCCAAAATCCACAGGTAGGCACTGTTTTCTTCCAAAAATTTGGATGTGTTCACGTTGCGCTTTGGGGCGTTTCCTGTCGCGGGCGCTAGGCCTACCCACACAAGTGAGGTATCATTTTTATCGGGAGACTTGGGGGAACGCTGGGTGGAAGGAAATTTGTGGCTCCTCTCAGATTCCAGAACTTTCTGCCACAGAAATGTGAGGAACATGTGTTTTTTTAGCCAAATTTTGAGGTTTGCGAAGGATTCTGGGTAACAGAACCTGGTCCGAGCCCCGCATTTCACCCCTCCTTGGATTCCCCTAGGTCTCTAGTTTTCAGAAATGCACAGGTTTGGTAGGTTTCCCTAGGTGCCGGCTGAGCTAGAGGCCAAAATCTACAGGTAGGCACTTCGCAAAAAACACCTCTGTTTTCTTCCAAAAATTTGGATGTGTCCACGTTGCGCTTTGAGTCGTTTCCTGTCGCGGGCGCTAGGCCTACCCACACAAGTGAGGTATCATTTTTATCGGGAGACTTGGGGGAACGCTGGGTGGAAGGAAATTTGTGGCTCCTCTCAGATTCCAAAACTTTCTGCCACAGAAATGTGAGGAACATGTGTTTTTTTAGCCACATTTTGAGGTTTGCAAAGGATTCTGGGTAACAGAACATGGTCCGAGCCCCGCAAGTCACCCCTCCTTGGATTCCCCTAGGTCTCTAGTTTTCAGAAATGCACAGGTTTGGTAGGTTTCCCTAGGTGCCGTCTGAGATAGAGGCCAAAATCTACAGGTAGGCACTTCGCAAAAAACACCTCTGTTTTCTTCCAAAAATTTGGATGTGTCCACGTTGCACTTTGAGTCGTTTCCTGTCGCGGGCGCTAGGCCTACCCACACAAGTGAGGTATCATTTTTATCGGGAGACATGGGGGAACGCTGGGTGGAAGGAAATTTGTGGCTCCTCTCAGATTCCAGAACTTTCTGCCACAGAAATGTGAGGAACATGTGTTTTTTTAGCCACATTTTGAGGTTTGCAAAGGATTCTGGGTAACAGAACCTGGTCCGAGCCCCGCAAGTCACCCCTCCTTGGATTCCCCTTGGTCTCTAGTTTTCAGAAATGCACAGGTTTGGTAGGTTTCCCTAGGTGCCGGCTGAGCTAGAGGCCAAAATCTACAGGTAGGCACTTCACAAAAAACACCTCTGTTTTCTTCCAAAAATTTGGAGGTGTCCACGTTGCGCTTTGGGGCGTTTCCTGTCGCGGACGCTAGGCCTACCCACACAAGTGAGGTATCATTTGTATCGGGAGACTTGGGGGAACGCTGGGTGGAAGGAAATTTGTGGCTCCTCTCAAATTCCAGAACTTTCTGCCACAGAACTGTGTGGAACATGTGTTTTTTTAGCCACAATTTGAGGTTTGCAAAGGATTCTGGGTAACAGAACCTGGTCCGAGCCCCGCAAGTCACCCCTCCTTGGATTCCCCTAGGTCTCTAGTTTTCAGAAATGCACAGGTTTGGTAGGTTTCCCTAGGTGCCGGCTGAGCAAGGGGCCAAAATCTATCGGTAGGCACTTCGCAAAAAACACCTTTGTTTTCATCCAAAAATGTGGATGTGTCCACGTTGCGCTTTGGGGCGTTTCCTGTCGCGGGCGCTAGGCCTACCCACACAAGTGAGGTATCATTTTTATCGGGAGACTTGGGGGAACGCTGGGTGGAAGGAAATTTGTGGCTCCTCTCAGATTCCAGAACTTTCTGCCACAGAAATGTGAGGAACATGTGTTTTTTTAGCCAAATTTTGAGGTTTGCAAAGTATTCTGGGTAACAGAACCTGGTCCGAGCCCCGCAAGTCACCCCTCCTTGGATTCCCCTAGGTCTCTAGTTTTCAGAAATGCACAGGTTTGGTAGGTTTCCCTAGGTGCCCGCTGAGCTAGAGGCCAAAATGTACAGGGAGGCACTTTGTAAAAAACACCTCTGTTTTCTTCCAAAAATTTGGATGTGTCCACGTTGCGCTTTGAGTCGTTTCCTGTCGCGGGCGCTAGGCCTACCCACACAAGTGAGGTATCATTTTTATCGGGAGACTTGGGGGAACGCTGGGTGGAAGGAAATTTGTGGCTCCTCTCAGATTCCAGAACTTTCTGCCACAGAAATGTGAGGAACATGTGTTTTTTTAGCCACATTTTGAGGTTTGCAAAGGATTCTGGGTAACAGAACCTGGTCCGAGCCCCGCAAGTCACCCCTCCTTGGATTCCCCTAGGTCTGTAGTTTTCAGAAATGCACAGGTTTGGTAGGTTTCCCTAGGTGCCGGCTGAGCTACAGGCCAAAATCCACAGGTAGGCACTGTTTTCTTCCCAAAATTTGGATGTGTTCACGTTGCGCTTTGGGGCGTGTACTGTCGCGGGCGCTAGGCCTACCCACACAAGTGAGGTATCATTTTTATCGGGAGACTTGGGGGAACGCTGGGTGGAAGGAAATTTGTGGCTCCTCTCAGATTCCAGAACTTTCTGCCACAGAAATGTGAGGAACATGTGTTTTTTTAGCCACATTTTGAGGTTTGCAAAGGATTCTGGGTAACAGAACCTGGTCCGAGCCCCGCAAGTCACCCCTCCTTGGATTCCCCTTGGTCTCTAGTTTTCAGAAATGCACAGGTTTGGTAGGTTTCCCTAGGTGCCGGCTGAGCTAGAGGCCAAAATCTACAGGTAGGCACTTCACAAAAAACACCTCTGTTTTCTTCCAAAAATTTGGAGGTGTCCACGTTGCGCTTTGGGGCGTTTCCTGTCGCGGGCGCTAGGCCTACCCACACAAGTGAGGTATCATTTTTATCGGGAGACTTGGGGGAACGCTGGGTGGAAGGAAATTTGTGGCTCCTCTCAGATTCCAGAACTTTCTGCCACAGAAATGTGAGGAACATGTGTTTTTTGAGCCAAATTTTGAGGTTTGCAAAGGATTCTGGGTAACAGAACCTGGTCCGAGCCCCGCAAGTCACCCCTCCTTGGATTCCCCTAGGTCTGTAGTTTTCAGAAATGCACAGGTTTGGTAGGTTTCCCAAGGTGCCGGCTGAGCTACAGGCCAAAATCCACAGGTAGGCACTGTTTTCTTCCAAAAATTTGGATGTGTTCACGTTGCGCTTTGGGGCGTTTCCTGTCGCGGGCGCTAGGCCTACCCACACAAGTGAGGTATCATTTTTATCGGGAGACTTGGGGGAACGCTGGGTGGAAGGAAATTTGTGGCTCCTCTCAGATTCCAGAACTTTCTGCCACAGAAATGTGAGGAACATGTGTTTTTTTAGCCACATTTTGAGGTTTGCAAAGGATTCTGGGTAACAGAACCTGGTCCGAGCCCCGCAAGTCACCCCTCCTTGGATTCCCCTAGGTCTGTAGTTTTCAGAAATGCACAGGTTTGGTAGGTTTCCCTAGGTGCCGGCTGAGCTACAGGCCAAAATCCACAGGTAGTCACTGTTTTCTTCCCAAAATTTGGATGTGTTCACGTTGCGCTTTGGGGCGTGTACTGTCGCGGGCACTAGGCCTACCCACACAAGTGAGGTATCATTTTTATCGGGAGACTTGGGGGAACGCTGGGTGGAAGGAAATTTGTGGCTCCTTTCAGATTCCAGAACTTTCTGCCACAGAAATGTGAGGAACATGTGTTTTTTTTAGCCAAATTTTGAGGTTTGCAAAGGATTCTGGGTAACAGAACCTGGTCCGAGCCCCGCAAGTCACCCCTCCTTGGATTCCCCTAGGTCTCTAGTTTTCAGAAATGCACAGGTTTGGTAGGTTTCCCTAGGTGCCCGCTGAGCTAGAGGCCAAAATCTACAGGTAGGCACTTCGCAAAAAACATCTCTGTTTTCTTCCAAAAATTTGGATGTGTCCACGTTGCGCTTTGAGTCGTTTCCTGTCGCGGGCGCTAGGCCTACCCACACAAGTGAGGTATCATTTTTATCGGGAGACATGGGGGAACGCTGGGTGGAAGGAAATTTGTGGCTCCTCTCAGATTCCAGAACTTTCTGCACAGAAATGTGAGGAACATGTGTTTTTTTAGCCACATTTTGAGGTTTGCAAAGGATTCTGGGTAACAGAACCTGGTCCGAGCCCCGCAAGTCAACCCTCCTTGGATTCCCCTAGGTCTCTAGTTTTCAGAAATGCACAGGTTTGGCAGGTTTCCCTAGGTGCCGGCTGAGCTAGAGGCCAAAATCTACAGGTAGGCACTTCACAAAAAACACCTCTGTTTTCTTCCAAAAATTTGGATGTGTCCACGTTGCGCTTTGGGGCGTTTCCTGTCGCGGACGCTAGGCCTACCCACACAAGTGAG